>NW_021940744.1:9265-21681 GCF_001715985.3 Manacus vitellinus | reverse complement strand
CACAGTCGAGATCGCTAATAAAAGCAGCGGATCTCACTCAGTTTAGCAGCGCCCTTGTGCCAGCAGAGACTGTAAGAAAAGTAGGAGCAGTGGAGAGCGACGCTGGCACTCTGCCAGCGCCACCGTTGCCAGCACTGCTACCTTCTTCTGAGCCTGCGCCGTCAGCAGAGCCAGAAGTTGCTTCTGAGCGCGCGTCGTCTGGAACAGAGCTGCTAGGAGCCTCCGAGCCACTAGATGTCGCTACATCTCCACTGCCTGGAATCACCATGTCGACTGAATTTACGTCATCAAGAGCCGACGCCTCAGAACCAGGAAGTCAAACCATGGAAACCGCAGTTGCTGCCGCCGGAGTTGTCCCTTCAAGCGTTGCCGTAGCAACTGAAGCTACTTCAGCAGTCTGCCGCCTTGGCAGGAACTGCTTTCGTCCTGGTGGGAGCTACCGTTTCGGCAGAAGCCACCATCGTCCCGACGGGGACCGGGGCCACCACCGAACCGAGTATAGCTCCTCAGCCTCCATCAGTTCTGCTGCCGGAGGAGGACGAGAAACTTAATCGTGGTAATGCAAAAGAGTTACTTTCATCATTTCCATCCTCATCAGGCTTGTCTCCTGATGACAAGAGCTTGGACAATGAAAGCGAGAGAGCTATTATGCCTGCAATAAAAGACCTTAAAGACACCTTATTGCTTTGCTTTCAAAAGCTTGAGTCTAAATTAGGAGAGAGACAGCTTGTGCAGCTGAATACAGCCCCCTCTAATGTTTTAACTTTAATTGAGAGTGAACCCTGGAAAGCTTTGGACTGGAAAATTTTAAAAGAAGTTAAAATGATTGTTATGCAGTATAGTTTAAAGAGTGATTATACACGAATGGCATTGTGGTATCTTTTTACTGCTCATTTGTTAACACCATATGATATTCGTATAATTGTATCTATGTTACTTTCCCCTAACCAGCAGCTAGAATTTTTTACCGAATGGAGTGCCCGTTGTGCTACAGTAGCAGCACAGCCTAGGCAGAAAGGACACCCTCTCTTTGGTGTTTCTGCTGACATGCTCATGGGTTTTGGTCAGTACAACAGTGCATATTTGCAAAATCAGTTTCCAAATGAGGTATTAAAAACTAGTCAGGAATTGGCTTATAAGTCATTACTTATGATAAGGGATGCAAAGACAAGACTCCCATGTATTTCAATTAAGCAAGGACCCTCTGAACCGTACGATCAATTTGTAGATCGTTTAAATGAGTCAATAGATTCAGATCCAGACATAGATGATAACATGAAAGCAAAATTCTTAAACATGCTGGCCTACAATAATGCCAATGAAAATACAAAACAGGTTTTGGGTACACTACCTAAGAGTGCTACTACAACCCAGTTTTTAGAAGCTGCTGAAAACATGGTCCAACAAGAGAAAGCAGCCTATTCAGCTGATGCTACAACTGCAGCTATAAAACCCCTTTTGTCTGTAGAGACTGACACTTCTTCAGATTCAGACATAAGTTCTGATGATGATGAAGAAGAAGTTAATACTGGAATTTAGAACAAATCAGCAACATTCCCAGAATTTTTTCAGAATTATTAAATAATAGAATTAGTATAGTGGAGTTTGTTATAGAATAAAGCTGTTATAAGTTTAGAATTATTAGCACAAGAGTATTTAGTAAAGACATTAGCGATTTAAGAATTTTTAACACACTTTTGCACAAAGAAAAGGGGGAAAAGAGAGATATCAGTTTTCCTCTATTGACTTGCAAAAGTGTTTCATATGTTTTCAGTTTTTTGTGCACAGGTGTTCTCTGATTATCTGCACCTAAATGAAACCCTGGAAAGAAGCTGGTTCTTCAAAACAAGGCTGATGTTGTTACTGTTGCAGGTAACAGTGAATTACCAAAAGGGCACAGTATTTAGTCTTATTGAGAGCACAATTTATGAGCACAATTTTTTGATATTTTTAAAGCACATAAGTAAGTTAGGAAGCACATAATTATAGAGGTTTAGAATTCAAGAAAGTGTGTTGTGTGAACTTTAGATTATTCACTATATATTAGTAAAAGAAAGTTTATCTATTTAGTTAAGAAGCTTTAACATCATAAGGTACTAAAGAATTATAACTTTTTAGCTCATAAAACACAGTGATATGGAATTCAAAAGTATGATTGTGTGACTGTTGACAGTGGCCACTGTGAGAGTTTATATGTTTGTATGTGTGTGTGAATGCATGATGATTAATGTGTTTTGATCCAACAAATACACAAACATCTCTAAATAAACACAGAAGACACATAACAAAAATAAATGGAGTTCCATTTCCAGAAGTGTTTTATACTGAATAAAGATTTTTCAAGAATAAATCCTATATTTAGAAAAACACTTTTAAGAAAATTTAAGAGCACAAACCTTGAAGTTATTAAGTTGTTAAGTTTGTTAATGTACTATTATTGTTATATGTAATCATGTTTGTTGATATGTGATTGGTACAACAAGGAGTATTACAGAAATGCAAATCAAATTGTTCAAGAACAAAAAAGGGGATTTGTCGTAAGGCAAAAATTGTGTGAACAATTTTCTTTACATTTCTGTGTGTTTCACCTTAGCATGGCTGGGTGCTGATAGTAAAAAATGCTGCGCCACTACTATGGCTGCAGGCCTTGTGCCAAGATGCCAAGGAGGAGTTTTGGCAGGTGAATAAAGTTTTCTCATCTCCTATGACCACCTGTTGTGGTCCAATTAGCAGGGAACAGCAGAGCATGTTTTCCTTATGTAACCAATGTAGTGTGAACAAGAAGCTGAGCGTCATGAGCACTATATAATCTGTGTTTCTCCTAATAAATCCGACATTTGCCTGATCATATTGATCCTGGAGCAATCTGTCCATACCCTTCCATCGACAGGAAAGTGCCAAGTCTTTGGTCACATGAAAATACAGGTGTACGGCAGATGGGAAAACCATGCTCTCCCTCTTAATAGTGACTGTGGTGAGAAATGGTGAGCTTAAATTACAACAGGAAGATTCAGGTTAGAGGTGTAAAGCTTTCTAATTGACTCTGGGATGGTCATGGAACCTACATTCCTGCTGACCACAGAAAAATGTGTTGGGAAAGGCAGTGGTGGAGCTGGGGCAGATGGACAAGGTGATGCCATCGGGTCTCTTTTAGTCCCTATTTTCCAGTGATAGTTATGCTTTCCCCTTAATGACCTTGAACACACTTTTGCACAACCGGTCTATTGCTGTGTTCCTAATTTTTCCTTTCGCTTTATTTTTGTTTCCTCTCCTCTGTGTATCACCCTTGCCATTGTGCCTCCTGGTGCTGCCGTGGCCAGGCGTCCCTCCCTGCAGCGGCCGTGGGACTGTTCTCGACAGACCTGCGACCGTGAGTGTGCCGAGGGCTGGCAGGGCAGCGACTGCTCCCACCCCGCCTGCCCCGGCCGCTGCAGCGGCCACGGGCCTGAGACAGCGGGACGTGTGTCTGTGACAAGCCTTTCTTGCCCACAGAACTGCAGCGGCCACAGGACCTGTGACACGGCCACAGGGGTGTGCCAGCACCATGAGGAGTTCACGAGCGAGGACTGTGCCGACAAACGATGTCCCGGGGACTGCAGTGGCAATGGGTTCTGTGACACAGGAGAGTGCTACTGCCACAATGGCTTGTTTGGCCTTGACTGCTCCCAGGGTAAGACCTGCCTGTGAGTTATTTCTCCCTTCTTTCTAGCAATTTGAGTTTCCCTCTCCAGCTCCCATACACTTTTAGTTCATCCTGTAGGTAAACCAACCCTGGGGGTCACTGTGTTCCTGGAGTTTCTGCTGCCTGGCTGGCCCTTGTCTTCAAAAATTGCCTCGAAAGCATTGCTGAAATGGGAAAAGATGGAAATGCAACTAAAGGTTGCACTAGCACCAGCCTGTGTGCAGCAGCTGAAGGAGAGAGCAAAATGGGAATGGAGCCTGTAATTAAAGAGGGAGACATTCTGTTTCTTGACGTGCAAATGAGACAGTATAAAATCATGCTTGCCGATGAGGTAGTTGATTTAATAAAACCTGTGAGACAAAGGACACGTAAATCCTTTGAAGTGAGGTCATTGGGAAATTCTCCCTCGTCCTGCTTTGTTACAAGGCGGTAGGATTTGCCTAAGACCTGACCGAGCTGACCTTGAGGGGTGTGTCCAGCAGTTTCTGCTTCATTCTGCAAAACTTACAGCCTCCCTACAACTACAGATTGGTACTCCAGGCTTCAGCACACAGCCTGTTACCCTGGAAGTACCTTTCCTCAGCACATCACTGCTTGATTCTAATCTTTCTCAGCTCCTTATGAAGGAGAAGTAGGTAACAGCCACACACTGAGCAGCAGGTGTTGCTCAGTAAGGCTTTGCAGTGACCTGACTCACAGGTTTGTTCTGCTCTGGATCATCCTTGATCTATCTGTTTAGAGACTCACCTTTTAAATAAAAGATTATTAGCTCAAATTCTTCACTCAAAACAGAGCTCTGTATCAAAACTTCGCTCCTCCTGCCCCTTCCACACTATCCAGAAGTGTTTCCCTGTGGCTCCAGCACTCTTTTCCCCTGTCAGTAGACTGAGATTTGCTACTCAGGGAGCAGCACCTTACTGGCAAGAGGTGGCAAGCAGAAGAGTTTCTCCCAGAGGAGAAACAATTCTGCCAGAGAGCTGTCACCCAGTCAGCCTCTCCCAAAGGGATAGCTGAGTCCAGCCTTGCACCCTCTTCCTCACAGGACGCCTGCAGCTGTTTTACAGGCTGAGATAGTGTTCTCTGTTCTGAGTGAGCAAGGAGTTAATGCATATAGCACAACCCATTTTGTTACTGTTTCTGAGCGCTACACCTCCAGTCCTGCTTAAAAACTCCAAGTCCTAAAGGCAAATGGTTCCCACCTCAGCAGCTGTATCCAAGTGCTCCTCTTGCAGGGATGTCAAACTGCTTGTCTTGTTCTAGTCTGGGTTAGATTTCTGCATCCTGGGATACTTACACTGAGCACTGTTTTTATTTAGATATCATCATTATTATTGTATCCTATTTTTGTGTGTCTCAGTTCATGAAATGACATCTTTTGTTATGTATTACCATGGTAACTGGAATGTCTGAGCATTTAGAAGTTGCTCTCAAGCATGCAACAGTATAATTAATGCCTTGCAGTTCCTTCTGAAGGAGAAATAGAGGACAAGGACATGTTGAATAGCTGAGAGGAAGATACAATCCTCTTCCCAACTATGCTTAGACAAGGAATAAACCACACCATGTGTATTTAGGTTCTTTATTATTTTACTGCAAAGCTGGATTATTCAAATCCAGCTTCTATATCAGAAGAAGAGACAGGATGAAGTCTCATGTTTTGTACAAATTTTTCAATAAAAGCAATGGCATGCATATAAGTGAGGGAGTGTTTGGTGAAAGCTGTGAATGCCACGTCGGAATGAATGCTGCCTTTCAAGTGAGAAGAATCTCCTGATGTTATCTGACCTCGTGTTGCTGACACATGCCTTTTTACAGGCGCTTACTATCTATTTTTCACTATCACTTAGTGCCTTGCTAATGAAATACAGCTGTAGATGGTTTGATCAGCTTAGATGTGCTCACTTGTAATTAAAATCAGGTAAACTTGAGGGTAAACAGATGCTCTACGTTGACTGCTTTCAAGGGCTGCTTCAAGACACTGATGAGCTGTCTGTCTTGTGGCAAAACAGTTAAGGCACTGTTGGTGTTCTGAAATATATTGTAGGCAGCAGGTCTGCCCAGGTCTCCTCCAGGCACCAAGTATAAGCTTCCATCAGTACTCAGTCGGAAAAGTTCAGTTTTCTGCCTCTGCCATGGAGAAGCTGTGTTCCCCAGTTTTGGGGACCGGCTGACATTTTGAAATGGCTGACAGTGATAGGAAAAGAGGGTTTTGGCTTGTCTTTCTCTTCCTAGATGCATTGGAAGGGACAGCTTTATGAGAGAGTTTTTCTTGTGTCAGTGTGACTTTAGAAGCTGTAAAGAGTTGCCCACAAAATTATTGAAGAATTTTGAACTCCTATTCTACCTGTAAGATTCTGGAATCTCTGAAATTCAGCTCTTACAAAAGGGTAGGTGTGCTGTTTCCAAAGACTGAAAAATCCCTTATCAGGCTTGACATTTTCCTCAGGTTGTTTTGTAGATTAGTCCATTAAAAGAAAACTAATTTTAAACAACAGAACCTACAACCTCCACACTGCCATTGTGAGGTTGCTCCTCTGCCCTGTGTAGGTTCTGATTATTTGGAACACCCTTGACTTGTGTTTTCAAGCTGTTCTTGACAGACATAGGGGCTGCAAAACTTCTTTAAAAAGGAAAAAAAAAAATCCACAATGAGTAATGCTGCTCATGTTCTTATGTAACCCCTGGAGTCTAAGAACTGCAACTAAGACAAATACCAGCTGCTTCAAGAGCTACACTGAACTCTGATTCACCACCTAAAATAGCAAAGCCTTGAGGGAGTCAGATAGGTCTGCAGGGTGGGCAGAAAGGGAGGAGCAGCAGATGGCTGACAGTGGAGCAGGGGAAGGGTGAGCCCTGTTCTTGGAGCTGGGAGAGGGCAAGCTGGAAGGACATCCTTGAGTTGGTTCCTATGGAAGGTGAGACAAGTAGCCTGCGAGCTCGTCTTGCAGTAAAAATGGAAAGTTTCATCTAAATGGTAGAACAGACCTGCTTTCTCCCCACCCTGGTTTCTCATGGATGCCTTTCTTGAGGGGATGTAGTGGGAAACCCAGGTGACTGTTTTAGGTGGCCACAGCAGCAAGGCAAAAATGAAGGAAATGTGTACATGGAGTGGTTTGAGTTGGAAGGCACCTTAAAGCTCATCTCATCTCACCCCCTGCTGCGGGCAGGGACACCTTCCACTAGCCCAGGTTTCTCCAAGCCCCGTCCAGCCTGGCCTCGGACTCTTCCAGGGATGGGGCAGCCACAGCTTCTCTGGGCAACCTGTGCCAGGGCCTCCCCACCCTCTGGGTAAAGAATTTCTTCCATAACATGCCATGACAGGTATTGTAGTGGTTTAATTAATCTGGAGATTCCTAATCCTGCACTTTGAAATGCTTTCTCAGGAGTTGATAGCCCAACCAATGTGACAACCAACCAAGTGACAGAGCATACAGCCACTGTCTCTTGGAATAAAGTGGAGACTCCTATAGACAGGTACATGGTGAGATACACCTCAGTTGATGGGGACACCAAGGACATAGAGGTGAGGAGTGACAACAACATGATCACCTTACTGGATCTGAAGCCAGGCATGGAATATGTCATCCACATCTGGGCAGAGAAGGGGCCCCAGAGGAGCAAGAAGGCAAGCACCAGGACTGTGACAGGTGAGCTGTAGAAGCACCAGAGGGAGCTGAGTTTGAAATTCAAACTCCTTCATAATTTTTACTTGTTTTAGGAAAGCTTCTCCTGCTCTGGACATGTTTTCAGTGAGGCAAAAAATTAATGTAATTCTTACTAGTGAGGCTGAACAGGTCTCCAGCTCAGATTAAGACTTTGAGTCCTGTTGTGGACAGACCTTATGGCAAGGGATCGGTTACTATCAGTACAGAGAACAGTGAAATCCAGCCAAAACTAAAACCTCATAACCAATTGGAATGTGTAGTTCATGCCTTGCCTTTAAAATGCCATAAATAATTTCCAAGCTTTTCTTTGGGTGACTGTTGTGGCCTTTCCCAACAGAACAGGGGGCTCACACATTTTGCACATATAATCAGAGTGTTTGTTAAAATGGAAAACCAGATTTATTTGGATCATGGCATAAATTAAGAATTATGGAGGGTATCAAATCTCCCAAAGAGTGGATTTGGTCGCTGTCCTAGTCTCCATTGGAAGGGTGCTTGCAGCAGCATCTGCAGCTGGGTTGGGAAACTCCCTGAACCGCTGTCTTGATCAATTTGTCCAATCCAGCCAGCTGTGTGTGGCTGTGTATACAGGAGCAGGTTCCACTGGCTGTTTACCAACGTCTTCTCTATGTACAATCTGCACTTCTACACCAAAATTACCTAGGGAAGTGCTTGGGATGCTCCACTCAGGATGTTAACTAACACATTTAAACATATAGATTGGACTAGACACAACAGGAGCTGCCTCAGGGAATTTGTAGGACTGTTTGAAGTCCAATATGAGGGAATCAGTCAATCCCTTACTTCAACCAGTCCATGTTCTCACTGGTACAGGTGACTGGCTGGGAAGCTCCTGGACCACCAGGGAGTTAAGGAGTTAAAAGCACTGCACACGAGGAGCAGCACAGCCCATACCCAGCTGCAGTGCAATTAGAACTAAAGAACAAACTTGATTTTCATATCACACAAGAAAATCATTTGCTTAATTTTTTCTTGCCACAGGTGAGCATCTCATACTGCTAAGGAGCTGAGCTGTGATTATTCAAATTCCCAGCTCCCACCTTGTGCCACTCTGGGGTGGCACAAACAAGCCTCAGTATCTTTCATGAAAATGAAAAGTACTGTGTTTTTGTCTCACAAAAGAGGTGAGATTAGTACACACAGGTGGAAAATCACAACTTTTACCATAGCTAATGTGTAGTAAATCACTGTGCAGCTAAGCTGGTGTGTGGTAAATTACCGTGTGGCTGCCAGATGGTTGTGCATTTGTGCCCTGGAGCTTAGAGCCTCCAGCAGAATAAGAAATGCTGCTCCAATAATTTGAGAGGCATCTGCAAGTCCTTTATTGGTCAGGCTGCCAAGATATATTTAGCAGTTCAGCAAAGGAAAAAAAAGCCAAACAGAAATGATATTCTGTGTAAGGTTGTGGGGCTGTAGGGCTGCCCTCAAAGGGCCACATTCCTGCAGGCTGTGTTGGGATAAGAACTTAATGCTCCTGCAATCTAGTAATGTGTTTCCATCTGTGAACAGGGCAAGGGAATGATTGTAATAGTGGGAGGAGATTGAAAGTGAAATGATCTTGTTTCAGGAGAGCTGCATTTCACAGATTGTGAGCAGGTGATTTGTTATTTTTTGGGTTAATTTCCAGAACAATGCAGGCAAGAGGTGGTGATCTTCAGGAAGCAAAAGACAGTAACAACATATTCTGCCTGGGCTCTCTCTCTGCCCAGGCAGGGTTGGCTGTGCTTTTGTTGATCCCCAGCAAAGAGCTCTGCTCTTCTAGCTGGGAGGAGGAGACCTAGACCCCAGCTGAAATACCTCATAATTGGGCACCTCCCAACTTGGTAAGAAAGAAAGGGTGAGAAGTGGAAGAAGTCAGCAGGCCCCTTGAGAGGAAGGAGTAAGAGTAGCCTCCCTGGGACACTCGTGTTCTTCACTCCCAACAGAAACCAGCAGCCCAGCTCACCCAGTGCAGGGCAGAGGGATGACTGACCGTGCCAATGCACTGACATGCAGATGTGGTTACCAGTGTGCCAGGAGTGGCAGGACATGGAAGCAGTTAGCTTGTTTTATCTTCCTTGCACTGTATCCAGCAGAAAAAAATGATTTGGCTCCATGAATGGTGATATCCAATGGTGACTTGCTTAAGTACTCATTATTTACAGTGCATGATCAAAACACAGTTTATAGCTAAAGATAAAACTTTAAGATCTACCAGTTTGGGCTGGAGAAAAAAAACGAGCAAGCTTTTGGATACACAGGCCCTTTTTAGGTCTTTAGACATAGAATCACTTCTCAAAGCTCATTTGTTTTCCCAAATGTATTTGATAGTCTAATAAAACACACTACCTCTGTCTATAAAACCTGTGTTTTCTGTGTCTTTGGGCCACTGAGATTACCACAGCACTGTACTAAAACTTCTAATAATTGTGACTTTTGCTTGCAGAAATCAACAACCCAACTGAACTGTTGTCTGACCAAGTGACAGAAGACACAATTACTGTTTCCTGGAACAAAGTCCAGGCTTCAATAGACAGATACAGACTGAGCTACACCTTGGCTAATGGGGACACAGAGGAGACAGAGGTGGAGAAAGACAAGAACGTCACTCCCTTGGCAGGACTGGAGCCAGGCACGGAGTACATCATTTACATCTGGGCAGAGAAGGGAGAACAACAGAGCAAGAGGGTCAGCACTGAGGCTGTGACAGGTAAGTGGACAGTAGGTTTTGTTGAGTGTAAGCTCAGAGATCAGAGATCAGGCACTGTTAGGCTTAGTCCATCCTGGACAGTGTAGTTCACCACCACACTATGATCTCCTCTCTGCTTTTTCATGACCTCTGAGCTTTGATCTTCTCTCCCCCAAAACAGGGAGCTCAAGCATATCTGTGAAAGGGCTTCCAGGTCTCTCCAAACATCTATGTTATCTCTACACAGCAATTCTACTTCTCAAAACAGAGGATAAACAGCATCAGGCATAATATATGGGGTTTCCCACACTACTACTATTCTGCAGGCCTCGGCATTCCCAGCTGTAAGGTCACTTGAGTGAATGTACCATCTTGCTCACTGTTCTGCTTTTAACCCGTCCCTCCCAACAGAAGGACCCTGCTCTCTTGGTATTTTGTTTCATGAGCTCTCTTTGCATTGCTGGGTATTGAAGATGCATGGTTGTAACCCCACTTAAATTATTAAATGTAATAATTTAAATACCTGCCTATAGGCTCCTATAACAGACACTAATGCTATAGGTGATTCTAGAAGAGGCAGATGTTGTAATACAAGAGTGATGACAGCTGATGGTCCTTATTTCACTAGTCCTTCATCAAAAGCATGCGGTGCTTCATGTGCTGCTACCAAGCCCAACAATAACAGAAGTTTAACAACCAAAGTGAAACCATTTCAGAATCAGAGACAGTTAAAAATAATGGCCTGCCCTTTGATTCGTGACCTTAGGCTGGTCCTAGGAGGCTGCCAAGCAGGCTTACATCTGTCCTGTTCGGTCAGCCATAAGGATTGTGGTAAACTGGGAACATTCAGGGTCACTCTGTATCCATTGACCTTGTTAATGTACTTATTTGTAGTTTATGAATCCAGCTGGTCCAAGATAGATGGGTTGAAGCTTGGATTTAGGGCAAGATGCCAAAGAGTTCACCAGTGCTTACGGAGGTTGAGGGCAGCTGATGGGGACAAATGGAGATCTCTTGAGGTCAAAAGGCCAAACCTATCTGGAACTAGAAATGCAAGGAGTGTTTCATCAATTTCAAATGGATTTTTTTTTGAACTGGCACAAAAACAGAGGCACCTGGAAATTTCTCATGAAGTGAAACTGTTGGGAGAGGGAATGCATTTAGCACTAGTAGGGATATTTTTGAAGTATCTTCAGAAAAAATTACACCTCTGCTAAAATAATACAACTTCTGAGGAAAAAAGAATACATTTTCTCACTCAAGGTGCTGGCTGATTATTCCTAAGCATTAAAACCGGCTGTGGCAGGGAGCTGCTCTGCAGGGACCTCCTGCTCCCATGGGAACTGCCGGCCGGACTTTAAGGGCAGTGCTGTGAGACTACAGCCTCTGAGGCTGCCTTTCCCATCCGGGGCTTCTCGGGATGGAATTCGTTCCTTTTAGCTCCCTCTCCTGTCCAGCGGGAGGTACACAGGTAGTCAGCTGCTCTGAGAACATTTCTGGGCTGTTTTACTTAAAGCAATTGTTTAGTGCTCTCCCAAATGAAGTCCGAGTTCGTCAGGTAATGGACTAATGCTTAACTTCTCAGCCGAGTGAAAGGTGGTCTCAGGTTGTAATGAATAGCCAGCATTATAAACACCATGGTGTGTGAAATACAGTGTTACTGTCCCTGTTCCTATACTTGGTGTTTTGATTTCTTCTTCTCTGCCTTTTTTATCTGCTTCAAGCAGTAACCTTATGCACGAGGAGTGCAGCATTTCCTGGGAGGAGCCACCCTGCTCCACTCCTCATTTAAATAAGACAGACAAAAGTTGGCCTTGGCTTTCTCCATGACCTTTTCACAACTGTATTATTTCACTGATGCATTATAATTGTTGGTGTGTTTATGCTTGCAGCACTCTTCAAGGCCTGGGAGGCTTTATTGCCTGGTTTATATAGAGAAGAACTGAATTGACAGACAAAAACATGACCATAGTCCTCCAGGGAGGCTTATGGAAGAGCAGGGAATTGAAATTAATTATTCAGTTATAGTTTAAAATAAACTCAGGTGTAGTTCAGTGTTGGAGCACCCATCCCTGGAGGCCAGCAGTGCCCACCAGGGACCTTTGCTCTAAAACTTCCAAAGTCAGACAAGCTCTTCCTGCCCATGGAGTGCCCAGGCTGGCCCACCAACTGCACCAGAAAGCCAAACCTTGCAGGCTTTCTTTACCAGGGATAAGGGCTGTTGTTTACTTTTTACAGCCCGGCGCTCAAACTGCGATTTCTCCTAGGCAAAATTCCAGACGAACCAAGATTCCTCTTGGACAAAATGTGCCAGCAGAGAAAGCTCTTGCTGCCTGTGGAGTGCCCAGGCTGGCCCACCAACTGCACCACAAAGCCAAAG
>NW_021940744.1:7119-8218 GCF_001715985.3 Manacus vitellinus | reverse complement strand
CTCAGCTTCCCTGTGCAGTGTGCTCTAATATCTCTCCACTGTCATCATGAAAAATTTCGTCAGCATGTTTTGTTCGACGATGGTAAGCGGGACCTGGGTGAAAATGACATTCTCTTAGGTGCAGAGGGAAATAATTATCCTTTGAAGTCAAACGTATTCAGTTTTGCACAAGTCTTGTCTGCCTTATGTTTGAATTGCTTTCTATTCCAGGAAGTTTTAAATTAAACTTTTATTTTGTGTCTCCCCCCCCAGTATCCTGTACAAGACAAAGCTACCTTTCCTCGTGGGAACGGACTGGCTGGGCTTTGGCAATCTGGCCCCTAGAAAGACTAAGTGACCTCCTCCAACAGGAGAAGACTGAAGCAAGCGGTGCCAGAAAGAACTGGAGTTTCTGAAGAATAAAAGCTGGAAGTATGCCCCCGAAAATTCCCCCGGGTGGTCAGTGGTCTGACTTCCACGAATGGGTGGCCTTGGCCAGGAGCAGTCCTGCCGGACTGTAATTTTAATTTCCTGCCCAGGCTGTAATTTTAATTTCCATTGGGTGCTGGCAAAGCCCCTCTGGGTGAGCCCCAGTGCCTGGCATGAGCAGAGCGGGCTTCCAGGGCACTCATTGCAGGCATTGTGTTTAAGGGAAGAGCAGGGGAGCCTTTCTCTGGCCCAGAAGAGCTGCAGTGCTCTTCCTCTCTGGAAGACTAAGAACTAAAAAAATAAAAAACCAAATGAGAAAGAAAGAAAAGAAAATGAAAAATAATAAAGAGAATAAAAAATAAACAAAATAAAGAAGGGAATATAAAATTTGAAAGAAAATTAAAGAAAAAAAATAAAAGCGAGCAAACTGAAAAGGCAATAAAATGAAAGGTGAAATGAAAAACAACCCTTCTTGGGCACCCCGTTTACTCCCCGCCCCCCCCTCTGATCCATAAATTGGGGGTCACCCCTAACAGGTGAGAAGGGGACCCCAAAAGGTGGGTGGGGGAATCCCAGGGAGCCAAAAAAGCGATGGATGGGCACCCCGTTTACTCCCCGCCCCTCCCTCCGACCCGTAAATTGGGGGTCACCCCTAAAATGTGAGAAGGGGACCCCAAAACGTGGGTGGGGG
>NW_021940744.1:3303-6866 GCF_001715985.3 Manacus vitellinus | reverse complement strand
GGGGTGAAAGCGCAGAAATTAGCGAGAGATGCTAATTTGGGTAAACTTGGGCACCAGAAGCAAGAGCTTTCTGGGCAGGCACCTTTGGTCTGGGAAGAATCTTTGTCCGTATTCACTTTTGGGCCTCGGACGACCAATTTAGGATCGTGGCTCCTGCCCACGAACGACTGCCCTTTCAGCCAGGAAAAAAGGCCTGACCCTCCGTCTCTCACTACCGTTGTTGCAACACTCTGGGCACTATGTGCACAGCAAGAGCTTTCTGAGCAGGCCCTTTGGTCTGGGAGGAATCTTCGTCCATATTCACTTTTGGGTCTCGGATGGCCCATTTAGGAACAGGGCTTCTGCCACGAACCATTGCCGTTCCAACCAGGAAAAAAGCCCTGACCCTCCGTCTCTCCCCTGCTGTTGGTGCAGCACTCTGGGCACTACGTGCACAGCAAGAGCTTTCTGGGCAGGTACCTTTGGTCTGGGAGGAATCTTCGTCCTTATGCAATTTTTGGAGTTGAGCTGGTAGTTGGGAGGCAGGGCTGAAAACAGGAAACAACAGCCCTTATCCCCAGGAAAGAAAGCCTGGAAGCTTTGGCTTTGTGGTGCAATTGGTGAGTCAGGCTGGGCACTCCATGGGCAGCAAGAGCTTTCTGTGCTGGCACCTTTGGTGTGGGAGGAATCTTTGTTTGTGTGCAATTTTGGGAGTCGGGCTGGCAGTTGGGAGGCAGATCTGAAAACAGGAAACAACAGTCCTTATCCCCAGGAAAGAAAGCCAGGAAGCTTTGGCTCTGTGGTGCAGTTTTTGTGTCACCCTGGAGACTCCATGGGCAGCAAGAACTTTCTGTGCTGGCACCTTGGTGTGGGAGTGAAGCCAGACAAAAGCCTTAAGTCAAAATATAGGTTTACTAAATAGGTTTACTAAATAAGTAGAATATAGGAATCCTATAAACAAAAGCACAAAGAACTTTGCCAAAACTTAGCTAAGATGTTTGGATGTACTGCCAGAAACTTAGAGATACAGGTTAGATGGTACTGTACACTAGAAAAATGCACACACCCCCAACCTAAGTAAGATAAGGGGGCAAAGTGAGGCCTGAGTCCAAGAATCTTGCAAAACACACCATGAAGTCTGCCAAAATCAAGAAAGTTGAAAAGTTCATGAAGATGATGGAGCCTGGGCCAGGGGCTGATAAGGATGAAGAACAGGAACGACCCTCCTGAATTCTCCCCAAACTGAAGACCACACCCCCGACTCCGCCTAGACTCCACCTATTATGAATATTATAATCAGACGTTGCAATTATATGAATATGTATGTAAACATGTTGCAATCACCTGTAAAAATGGTATAAAAACCTGAAAATTCACTGGAGAGGCAGAGCAGTTTGTCCAGCGCGAGCTGGCTGCTCTCCAATGTTGCTTAATAAACATACCTCGCTGCTTAAAGACTAAATTTTGTCTCTGAGCAGTTTTCCGCGCCTTTTTGGGGGCAAAATTGGCATCAGGAGGAATCTTTGTTTGTATGCAATTTTGGGAATAGGGCTGGCAGTTGTGAGGCAGGGCTGAAAACAAGAAACAACAGCCCTTATCCCCAGGAAAGAAAGACTGGAAGCTTTGGCTTTGTGGTGTAGTTGCTGGGTCAGACTGGGCACTCTATAGGTAGGAATAGCTTTCCATTCTGGCACCTGGCAGTTGGGAGGCAGGTCTGAAAACAGGAAACAACAGCCATTACCCCAGGAAAGAAAGACTGGAAGCTTTGGCTTTGTGGTGCAGTTGGTTTTCCAGCCTGAGGATTCTGTGGGCAGTAAGAGCTTTCTGTGCTGGCAATTTTGGTGTGGGAGGAATCTTCGTCTGTATGAAAATTTGGGAGTAGGGCTGGCTGTTGGGAGGCAGAGCTGAAAACAGGAAACAACAACCCTTATCCCCAGGAAAGAGAACCTGGAAGCTTTGGCTTTGTGGTGCTGTTAGTTTGTCTTTCTGTGCTGGTACCTTTGTTCTGGGAGGAAATTGTTGGACCAGGCTGTTCAATTCTTCTTCCCAGAATAAAGGTACCAACACAGAAAGCTCTTGGTGCCCATGGAGTTCCCAGCGTGGCCCAAAAACTGAACCACAAAGCCAAAGCTTCCAGGATTTCTTTCCTGGCGATAAGGGCTGTTGTTTGCTTTTTTCTGCTGTGTCTGACAACTTCCAGCCCGACTCTCAAAATTGCATAAGGACGAAGATTCCTCCCACATTAAAGGTGCTAGCACAGAAGGCTCTTGCTGCTCATGGAGTGCCCAGGCTGACACACAAACTGCACCACAAAGTCAGAGTTTCCCGCCTTTCTTTCCTGGCGATAAGGGCTGTTTTTTGATTTTTCACACATGCCTCCCAACTGACAACCCGACTCCCAAAATTGCATACGGACGAAGATTCCTCCCACACCGAAGGTACATGGAGAGAAAGCTCTTGCTGCCCATGGAGTATCCAGGCTGACCGAAAAACTGAATCACAAAGAAAAACTTCCAGGGTTTCTTTCCGGGTTTCTTTCCTGGTGATAAGGGCTGTTGTTTGCTTTTTTCAGATCTGCCTCGCAACTTCTTGCCTGACTCCCAAAATTGCATACAAACAAAGATTCCTCCCACACCAAAGGTGCCAGCATAGAAAGCTCTTGCTGCTCATGGAGTGCCCAGCCTAGCCCACCAACTGCACCACGAAGCCAAAGCTTCCAGTCTTCCTTTCCTGGGGAGATGGGCTGTTGTTTGCTTTTTTCAGCCCTGCGCTGAAACTGTCAGCCTGACTCCAAAAATTGTACATGGAGGAAGATTCCTCCCATAACAAATATGCCAGGACAGAAAGCTTTTGCTACCCATGGAGCACCCAGCCCAGCCCAACAACTGCACCACAAAGCAAAAGCTTCCAGGCTTTCTTTGCTGGGGACAAGGGCTGTTGTTTGCTTTTTTCAACCCTTCACTTATTCTGCTTGCCTGAGTCCCAAAATCCCATATGGACGAACATTCCTCTCAAACCAAAGATGCCAGCAAAGGCACAGGGACATTGAGGACAAGGGTGCCACCCCTGGGGACATCAGTGACATCACAGGGACATTGGTGACATCACTGAGAACACCGGTTGAGACAGTCATGCTGCAGTAAAGGAGGTGGAATTTTATTTTGAGAGTGAAGGAGGGAAATAGAGGACTGTTGGGTGCTGGAAGAGCATTAGGATAGTATTGGGAGATTTGGGAGTCCCCCCAAATTTGTGGGGGACTCACAGTGATAGGCAAGTCTTCAGAAAAGCACCAGATCAAGCATCTGGACATTTTTGTCTTATTTGAGGTCTTCTTCCTACGTTTAACACGCTGAGCGCTCCAGACACCCCTTTCTCTAACCTTCCCTTCCATGTCTCAAAAGCCTGCCCCTTATCAAGGGGCTTTTTGGCCAAAGGGATTCCCCACCAGTGTCCGGGACTATGTTCCCTGTTTCTCACAATTGGTCAACTTACCCTTGCAGTTCTCCGCCTGTATTTTGGATCACTTCTGTCATGCTGCTCACAGTATGACAAGCTCACAAATCTTTGGTTTTTCCAGAGCTGTC
>NW_021940744.1:0-1883 GCF_001715985.3 Manacus vitellinus | reverse complement strand
TGGATAGGAAAAGACTCCTGGCATGGTAGATCTTCCAGGAAGCGCCAGTACTTGGTCTTCCAGAGCTGCTCTCTTTAACTTCCACCCTCTGATCCGATCCACCTCTGACTGCTGGTGTAAAGCCTGAGTGCTCTGCCAGCTTGGTCACAGTTCTGCTGTGTGTCACTCCTGCAATGCAGGCAGGGACAGGCCATGGGCACTGTTGGGACAAAACTGAGCTCCAAAAGGAAAGGGGATCTCCTCAGGGCAGTGCCTGAAGGCTCAAGTGTTCTTTCAAAGTTGCTGCCAAGAACAAACTCCAGGAAGTTTCCTGCTGCATAAAGCTCCACCGAAGAGCTGAAGTTGGTGACTGTACAGGATGGGGGCATACAGCCCTGTCCCTTCCACAGCCAGGCCTCCATGAATACTCTTGAAGGACCAACAGTGACTAAAATAGTCTGGTCTATGACCCTATTTTCTGGGCCCCCTGCTCAAGGGGCCCCAGTGCACTCATCACAGACCAGTCCCTTGCAATCACTGTTCCCAGCACTGGTCTATCTCTCCACCTCATAAGGATTGTTTGTCGCCCATGGAGGAACATCAAATGAGCATATTTGCACTGTAAAGAAGAGAGATAAGCATTCACACTGTAT
The DNA here is from genome assembly GCF_001715985.3 of Manacus vitellinus. Classification (NCBI taxonomy): domain Eukaryota; kingdom Metazoa; phylum Chordata; class Aves; order Passeriformes; family Pipridae; genus Manacus; species Manacus vitellinus. The sequence goes on along the minus strand of NW_021940744.1, from coordinate 1,251 downwards.
ATGTGTGTGTGTGTGTGTGTGTGTAGGGAGGAATCAGAGTGAGCACAAACGTCATCAGTTACTTCTAGAGAGGCCAGGAAGGACAGTGTCTTGAGATCACTTCATTTTGAGAGTCACATCCCCTTGGAAACCACCTGAATGCAGCCCTGGGATGTGCTTCTGTGAACAGAGCTCCCTGTGACTGTCCCTCAGGCCGTGGGGCATCTCAGAGAGGGGCAGAGCAGGGTCTCTGACAGCCCAGCACAAGGCTGTGACCAACAGGCTGTCACAGGGACAGGGAGATCCTCTCTGCCTGAGGGCCTGGGCTCACTCCAGCAATGGGGCTTCTCTTCGGGCTGCCCCATCCCTCGTGCTGAGTGCAGGATGGGACAGCAGCTGGCACAGCTGAGCCCTGTCTGTGCCAGCAACTGAAAGGAGCAGCCTGGGGACAGCACACGGAAGCTGCTGCTGTCAGGGCAGGGGAAAGGCCCCAGGAAGGCTGAGGGGTTGGCATGCTGCTGGAAAGGCTGTGTCCCACCTGCTGGAGCTTTCCTAGGAGGAAGGAAACTGCCCAAGACAGAGACACTGCCCCACACTGAAGGGGACGAGGAGAAAGAAATATCCCTGCAAGGGCATTGCTGTGGGAGGAGAAGCTTCCAGAAGGAGGAGGAGATCACTCTATGTGTGTATTTGAAGAAACAGAGTGTGAGGGTGGGCAGCGGTCAGGGAAGGGTTGCAAATTGCAGGGGTGAGAGCCGGGGGGGGAAGCCGGATGGGTGTCTGCAGCCTGCAGGGAAACAGAAGCAGCTGTAGGACAGCACAGGACAAGTTGTGCTAGAGATGGTCAAGGGCACTGACAAGGCATGTTAACTATTGCTTTTAGGACCAGAGCTTGTGCTTGCTTCATATATGTCAGAAGATTGCTTTAAAACATATTTTTGCAGCCAGACCTTATCACCACCAATGACAAACCTTATTAACCTGTCACAATTTGTATTAATAAAGAGTGTTATTCCCTGAACTTTTAGAGTGAGTTCTTTCAGTTGCCAGTGGCAGGAAACACTTCAGCAGGGTCTGCTGAGGGGTCTTCATGTTGTTGCTGAGATCCCCCCGACAAGGGCATTCAAATCACCCTCTGATCTTGTGAATCTTTACGTGAAGGATCTCATTACAAGATGCCACGGACTGGTTGGACACAAGGGTCTCGACTTTCCTGGGGGCACTGACAGGCAAAAATCTAAACTGCCTCCTTTTGGGTGGCATTAAATTGCT
>NW_021940743.1:4546-5670 GCF_001715985.3 Manacus vitellinus | reverse complement strand
GGCGGGCGCACCGAGTTTCCCGGCTGCGGGCGCTCATCCCGTGGGAACGATCCCGGGGGGTGTCACCTCCTCATTCCCGGGGGCTGGAACCACCATGGGAATGTCCCCGGGTGTCACCTCCTCATTCCCGGGGGCGGGAGCCGCCATGGGAATGTCCCCGGGTGTCACATCATAGCCCTGCCGTGGGCGCCTGTGGAAGGGAGGAGGAGCATCCCCCGCATTCCAAGGCCTTTCCTTGGGTGGAGGCCGAGGAAAACTCGTCCCTGGGGCGGGAAGACCCGGTGGGGTTGGGAATACTTACCTTTTCCTCCTCCGGCAGCAGCAGAAGGAGGCCACGATTCCGGTGACCAGGAGCGCCGGGAACCCTGTGGAAAAGCCACAGGGATGGATGAGCATCTTCCAGCTCATGGATGAGGGCACAGCCCGGCTCCAAACAAAACAGCTCCACAAAGAGCCTTGGATGCAGTCCCAAGGTGCCCTCCCCACCCTGGCAGGGATAAAACTGGGAATTCTCTTTTCCAGGGAGAAGTTTGGGTGCTGCCTCCTTCCCACCTCGGTGACATTCCCAGGGAAAAAAAGCTCCCACGGCCCCGAGGGCTTGGAAGCTTAAAAAATATGGAAAATGAGCCCCTGCTTCCCAAAACAAGCTCGTCTTACCGATGGAATAGGCCAAGGTCTGGCTGGAAGCTGGAAAAGAAGGGAGAAACCTTTTTTTTAGCTGGAAAAGTCGGGATAGTGGGAAGAGCGTCGCTAAGGAGTTTTGGGGAGAAGGAAAAAAAAATCCGCGGGGAAAAGAAAAAGAGCTTTTTTCCTGGATGGAATTATCCCCGGGAGAGGGGGGGTATATTCCCGTGGGGAGCATCCCAACCTGTGGCATTGTCCGAGGGGGCGTTGGGCGGCGGGGTTGTCCCCTCTCCCAGTGTGGATGTCTCCGGGCGTGTCCCGTCAGCTCCGGGCTTTCCCGCCGGAGAAGGGCTGGAAGTGGGGCTGGTTCCTGCAGGGAAAAGGGTGTAAAATTCCATTTGAATTCCATTTCCAATTCCAAAATCGAAAAACACAACGCCCCAAATCCAGCGGCCCCCAAAGCGGTGCCATTCCATGGGAGGGATTTCATGGATTCAGCC
>NW_021940743.1:0-1696 GCF_001715985.3 Manacus vitellinus | reverse complement strand
GGCTCATCCATGGCCCCAGCTGCTGGAAGCACCTGTATCCCGATGGGAGCCAGCACGGAGAGGTGATGATCCAGTGCTGGGATGGAGAGAGGTGCAGTGGGGATAACACAGAGTAGGGCCGGGATGGAGGGGTCACGGCTGGGATGGGGCGATGGATGGGCGGGATGGAGAGAGGGATGGGATGGAGAGAGGGATGGCTGGGATGGAACGAGGGATGGTTGGGATGAAGAGAGGGATGGTTGGGATGGAGCGAGGGATGGTTGGGATGGAGAGAGAGAGATGGCTGAGATGGAGAGAGGGATGGCCAGGATGGAGTGAGGAGTGGTTGGGATAAAGAGATGGATGGCTGGGATGGAGAGATGGATGGCTGGGATGGAGAGATGGATGGCTGGGATGGAGCGAGAGCTGGGATGGAGAGATGGATGGCTGGGATGGAGTGAGGGATGGCTGGGATGGAGTGAGGGATGGCTGGGATGGAGAGATGGATGATTGGGATGTGGTGAGGGATGGCTGGGATGGAGAGATGGATGGCTGGGATGGAGNGAGTGGTGAGGGATGGCTGGGATGGAGAGATGGATGGCTGGGATGGAGAGATGGATGGCTGGGAGGGAGAGATGGATGGCTGGGATGGAGAGATGGATGGCTGGGATGGAGTGAGGGATGGCTGGGATGGAGAGATGGATGGCTGGGATAAAGCAATGGATGGCCGGGATGTGATGCACAGCCAGGATGGAACGATGGATGGCCGAGATGGAGAGATGGATGGCTGAGATGGAGAGAGGGATGGCCAGGATGGAGAGAGGGATGGCTGGGATGTGACACACAGATAGGATGGAGCAGTGCAGGACTGGGATGGGAAGCAGGGAAAGGATGGAACGATGCATGGCTGGGATGTGATCCACAGCAGGGATGAGCTGATCCCTGGCATGGATGGAGAGAGAATCGGCTGGGATGGAGCAGTGTCCAGCCAGGAGGGCCGGGATCAAGGTGGGACGGGGATGGAAATGCAGTGGGAATGGGAGCACAGTGAGGATGGAAACATGGGGGGGATGGAAACACAGTGGGGATGGAAGCACCATGGGGATGGAAGCATAGTTTGGGATGGGAACACGATAGGGATGGAAACACAGGGATGGGAGCACAGTAGAGACAGGAGCATGATGGAGATGGAATCACAGTGGGAATGGGAGCACAGTGGGAATGGGATCACCATGGGATCACTCAGCACCACGTGCTGAGACTCCCAGATATAAAACCCTTCGTCCTAAAAGTCACCTGCCCCAATTCCTGTGCCCCCAGCACATCCCAGGGGGAATCTGCTCCGCTGGGGTGGATCCCTGGCCTTGGAATATCCCCAAGTGCCCGGAGGGAGTTCCTGGAAACATCAACTCCTTGAAGCAGAATCCCAGGAAACTGGGCTGTTCCACAACCCGCTCACCCATCCCCAGACCTGAGGCCGTGCCAGGAACAAGTGAAAAACTCTTCCAGTGCCAACTCCTGCAGGAAACCCAGCCAGAGGCATCCAAACATCCTGGAAAAACAGGGACCTGCCAGTCCTGTTTGTGCCTCCCAATCCCTCCGAAGCGCTTTTTTTTCCCCCAGTTGATTTGACTGTAAAATAATCTCCTCTTCCCCAAAAATTCCCGGTCCTTGGATGACGAGACCCCGACGTCGCTGCTCTCCGGGATCCCAATCC
>NW_021940742.1:1280-4101 GCF_001715985.3 Manacus vitellinus | reverse complement strand
TAAAATGCAGTTGTGTAAAAGATTTACGTATTTCTATTTATTGGAAGGTGGCTCTATTGGCACTGTGTGCAAGTAAAGGGAAAAAAAAGAAATTATGATCTCAACCTTGATGCCATTAGTTTATGAAAATTAGCATACAAGCTGGGGAATCAGGCACAACCTTCAAAGAGATACCCTCAGGTACATGGTGTGACTTGGTGATCCTGTACAGGGCTAGGAGTTGGACTTGATGATCCTTGTGGGTTCCTTCCAACTTGGCATATTCTGTGATTCTGTGTGAATCTGTGAGATCCTCATTTTACCCATGGTTGTAAATCTAGCCTAGAGTTACCCTGTTGCCTAGTGTTTCTGAGATAGCAGTGTTTTTCTGCATTTTGACTTGTAAGTGCATTGGATAAGTAACAGATTTCTTCTTTTAACACCTTTTTACAGCTCTCTGATTAACAAAATGAAACCTGCAAAGCTGCACTGTTGGATTCTGGGTTGGTTTTCTATGGCACTATGTTGTTGGTGTACTTCAGATAAATTCACTCAAAGGTAAGTTATGCTTTAAAAAGAAGTGTCTGACAGCTCATTCTTAAGTGCAGATCAGAATGGTTTAACTTCTAATGAGGTAAACTTTCTTATTATGTGCTATTTTTGATGCATTATTCTTCTGCTAAGTGACTGTTAAAATGAGGTGTCTGCATTAACTGGAGGAGCAGAGATCATGCCTAAGAAAACCTTTACATTTATTAATGTGTCAGCACGAAAAAAGAGGGAAACTTAAATTACATTTGTTGCACTTAAAACTTGTGCAATCTTGTTTTAAACAAGTCATTTAGACTTGTGGTGTAGTAATGGCAAAAATCGGAAATAATTTTGAAACCTATAACAAAAAAACTGTGATCATCCCTATGGCATGAACTGTTTCATTATATATCTTTTTTTCTTCCTTGCTCATTTCTCTGTTCCGGTAATTTAAAATTCCTTTTCATATGGCATCCCAACTGGGGCTGGATCAATGCTGCACAGGCTTTTGGTGGTTGCTGCACTTTGCAAAATCTAAGTTTTAATACCTCTGGACCACACCCCAAATCACAGCCTTCTATGGTAAAAGCTCAAATTCCTATTGCATTATATGAGGAAATAAACTTTTCGCCTTCTTTTCAAAGCTTTGGCAAAAGAATGGTTAAGGGTGCCTAGATCAGTGCTGAACTTCATGTAATAGCTGCAATGCCCCTGATAGGTAGCTTAGACACTGTGCTGCTGTTTCCTGAATTGCCAGGGCTTAGGCTGTGGCTTGGCATCTTGGCGACAGGAGCAGTTCTAGAAGCACGTTCCTGAGCTGCACAGGATAACTCGGGTCAAAAGAAAGGGAATTACCTCTGAAGCTGGATAGGTATTGAAAATGGCTTTCCTTGCATTCCAGTTCTGAGCTTAAGTTTCTAAAACTTACTTTGTTTAGTAAGTACAGTTTTCTGACCTATCCTTAGCCAAAATGTGTGTTCTAGGAGAACTTGTTTTGGCATGAGTAACATTGCAGAAGTTCAGCTGCTATTTCAAGGACAGATGAAAGATCTTTCCTAAGGAAGGATTTTTTTTGAGCAAGGAAACAAACAGCTCTGCAATATAGAGGAATTCTTCTATTTGAGTTTGCACAGCAACAGTAAAGACCCAGAGAGAAGTGTTAATAGTTTTCATTGTGGCTCTGCCTGGTCAGAGCTATTCTTCTAAATTAAAAAACGTAAATACATGTGAATGCTTAAGAGAAAATGTGTCCATTGCAAAGTAGAAAAACCAGACGAAAAAATTGAGAAGTGATGGAACACGAGATGATGGAACACGAGATCTCCCTACTTTTTCAGGTTAAGAAGTAACCTCCCCCTTTTTTATTTTTTTTTTTTTGTAGTATAACCTCTGGCAAGAACTGATGACAGACATGTGACTATTAGCTTCCAGAGAATAACAATTTATTTTGACAGTTCTGCACATAATGCTGTCAGTTTGAACAATTTACAGTTCTGTTGATTTTTTTCTCATTTGCTGTTTAATCACTTTGTGTGGTTGCTTAATAGCTAAATCTATTTGCTCTAGTGTCTGATGCAACAGGCTTTTTATTTACTTCTAGTTTAACCAGAATAAGTCTGCTCCAAACTGTTGGAAAATACTTCTGTAGAAGTGTCATGATATAGACTTCCAACATTTTTTGAACAAATTTTTGAAGGAGTTTTTTTTTACCTCTGCATAGGAATAAGATAGTACTGGTACCTCTGTGAGTTATAGATCTCTTATTCTAAGAGGTTTGAAACAGATATGCTCTTGTAAAATACACAATAATCCTTTGGTTCTTCCTCAGGCAACCTAACCTTAAGACTTTGTCATAGTTTGATCATTTGTTAAATGTTGAAAAATTACTTAATTTTTAGTAAGCATTTAAAAAAGGTACTGTTTGAATTAAGTAGCTATAAACTGAGAAAGTCAACATTTTTGAGGTTTATGGTTTGTACTTTGCCTTTTATTCTGGGTTTTTTTGGGTTTTTTTAATCTAAAAGTTGGGAGATGCAAGACTCAGTTGCGTCTCCTGTAGTGTCAACTGCATTATTTGTGGTTGGTTGTAATCTTTCTTTTCTAGAAGAGTAGTTACAGTTCCAAGAAGGCTGTACACTTTTTCCCCCAGATAATATGCTTATCAAGAAGAACTAGAAGATTCTTAACATCCTTAAAAAAGACACCTTTTTTAGAAAGTATTAATTATTGTTGTAAAAGTGTGCCAGTAAGTGCTCTCCTAAATATAAAACAGAACAATGTATTTCTTCTATATTTAGGAAATGGAAAACAT
>NW_021940742.1:0-685 GCF_001715985.3 Manacus vitellinus | reverse complement strand
GTCTCTGAGTTTTTCTGTATTTGAGGGGTGGGAAGCAAAAATGAACTCAACCCTCCAAAATATGTCTGTCAAAAGCACTGCTTAAGAGGTCTACTACTTGTGTCCCTTCTGCTATTAAATGCCTATTACTATCTGGTAAGTAGAACACTTTTCCTGTGCTGGAAATACTCAGAGGCCTCTTCTCACACAGCAGAGTTAAAAATATGCAATACTTCTAAATGAAAGACATGATCAGATTTACTGATCACAGTAAATGACATAACGATAATGAACTTTGTGGATAATGGAGGTGCTTCAGTTTCAGACAAATGTCTCTGGAGCCAAAAAGGTGTCTTCAGCTTATTACTATATTAGAGTCTTATTTTTTTGTGGTACTTTTTGTACTTTTTTATTTCTCATACCTATTTCTGGAAATACGTATGACAGCAGTAGCAGCAAAAGTCACAAGCTGCCAAATATCTGAGGAGAAGTAGATGTACTTTACATTACTTAAATGTGGAGGGCAAGTATCAGCAACAAAACTCAGATGTGCATGATTGATTGAGGCCAAGGACCAAGACTAGTGTTCTTTTTATTTTTTGCTTACCTGTTTTTGAGGGGAAATAAGGACCGATTTGATGCAATATGTGTCTTATTTTCCATTGATTAAACATCATTTTTACTGACTTCAAGCAGAGATGTGTTC
>NW_021940741.1:2109-4039 GCF_001715985.3 Manacus vitellinus | reverse complement strand
GAATTCCTGGTTCACCTCGTCCCCTTCTTCCCTCTCCCAGCGCCCTGAGGAGCTCTTGGACCTTCTTGCCACAGGACACGTCCAGAACGAGGTGATTCAGAGCAAAGAAATGCATCAAGAGTGTTTGAGTAAAAGGACATGGTGTCCAGAGCCAGCAGAGGATTATTGTGGGGAGGTGTGACCACGTTTGCCCCACTGGTGTGTTCTTCCTTAAGCTCAGCTTTGCCTATTCCCTTGACTGATTTCTTCACTTCAAAGCTCCCCACCCTGTCTGGGAAAGGGGAGGGAGAGGCAGGAAAGAGGACTGTGGGAAAATTAAAAACGTGCCAGCAGGAGCCAACCTCTGACAACAGAGACAATGGGGAAGATGGAAAGGTCACCAGGATGCTCCTGTGGAACTCAAGGGTGCAGAGACTTGATGGAGCTTCAGATGGGACAAGGTGAACAAAAAGGGGAGGGCAGGAGAGCAGACAAAGCCTTTCTAGGAGGTTCTTCAGGGGTCAGAAGGGAAATCACGACCTGCCACCCTCAGGGTGCTTCGTGTCCCTCTTGGCACTGGAGGCTGGCCCAGGAGGGACATCCTGGTGTTGTTGTAGCCCATGGATGTCCCAGAGGGGGTTTCAGCCCCAGGTTTGGTGGCAGAAAGGTGAAGTCCCAGCTGGGAGGTGGCTCAGGGTGGAGGTGCAGGGATCCTTTGGTGGCAGCCCCTCTGGCACAGCCTGGGTTGTGAACAAGCTGGTTCTGCCCTCTGATTTAAGGGAACTCCACAGAACCAGCAGGGAATTTGGATGGAAAGACACCTGGAGAACCTGAACTGGAGCTGAAGTTGCTGCCAATCCCCACTTCTGCACACTCCAACACTTCTGGTGTTGGTAACTCCCATGTCCACAGACTTCCTGAATTATTGCTGCAAAGTGTCCTGTGGGAGGGAACCATCTGCTTGAAAACTCCTCAGCAAAACAAGGGGCCTGATCCACCCGGGCTGGAGAGTTCAGCCCCTTCTCCAGGTGTTTCCTTAGCAAGGAGGCATTTCAAGACACGTTTCAAAACAAAGCCATTTAGAAGAGAGAGGGCCAAGGTCAGGGATTAAATTCCAGCCCCTCAGTCTGTGAAAAAAATACAAGACATTTCTGAGCCTTGTGTTGGAAGCATTTCCTTGTATTACCAAGCCCTGAAGGTCCTGACAGCAGATCTGGGACTTGTCCAGTGGTTTGATCTACACAGACAACTCCTCCTGCTCCAGAAGAACGAGATGTGCTTAAAACCAGGTACCAGCCACGTGGGGAAAGGCTCTGCCTTGCTTCACACTTGCTGGCCTCCCTCCCAGACACGTTTAGCCACTGGTCAAGAGCTGCCTCAAGAGCTGCAAGGGAGCCAAATGAAAGTGCCTGAAAGCAGGACAATCTTATGTTAAATAACTTGGTGTTTAAAACTCCACCGTTGCCTGTGTTTGCGTGAAAATTTCTACGTGGAACCACAGAATGGTTTGGGTTGGAAGAGACCTTCAAGATCATCCAGTTTCAACCCCCTGCCATGGGCAGGGACACCTTCCACCAGACCAGGCTGCAAAACAACAGATATATAAACACACAGTTTTATGTATCTTAATCCCTTCTGTTTTTGAAGACTAAAGGAGGGCTAAAGAAAGGGAATGAGAAATGGACTGGAGACCTCAAGGTACAGCCTGAGGCTTGCAGAGGCTGAGCTTAAGCTGGAACATCTGAGGAGAGAGCAAGTCAGGGTGCAAATCTGGGGTATTTGAGAGCAGAATGGAGCTCAACTCACCCCTTCCTCACAGCCCTCGGGGGGAGCTCAGCTTGCACTGAGCTGCTTCCAGGGGTGCACCAAGGCCTCCTCCCACCCAGGGAGCTGCCCTGGCCCAGGATCCCAGTTTTTGGGAATGCTGCTGGCCAGGGATGTGCTGGGAGGG
>NW_021940741.1:0-426 GCF_001715985.3 Manacus vitellinus | reverse complement strand
AGCAACCTGGGCTAGTGGAAGGTGTCCCTGCCCATGGCAGGGGGTGGAACAGGATGATTTTTTAAAGTCCCTTCCAACCCAAACCCTTCTGGGATTCAAAGAAGTGCAGCAATTCCGTGGAATTCTCAGCGGCCTCCTCCCAGCTGGAACCTTCCCGTTGACATTAATCTCAATTTCGGAAGGCAGGGTGCAATTAAGCTCAGCCTGGTTGGAAGTGGCTCTTAAGAACATGCCTAACTTTAAGCAAAAGCTCAAGTGCTGCTCTGCATAAAGATGATTTCCTGAGCCGGAGCCTCCGCTGGGAGCTGGAGCCGATCCAGGGGAAGGTTATTCTGGGTAAGCTGCCTGAGGGATTTCAACAGATAATTCTGTGCATGTCTCTAACACCCTGTGTGGAGAACAGTAATCTTTTAATTGGATTCCATC
>NW_021940740.1:3102-4226 GCF_001715985.3 Manacus vitellinus | reverse complement strand
GGTGCCTGAAGCTCCTCAGGGGATGATTTGATGGTGTCAAGGTCCAGGTTTGTGGGGTCACATCCTCCAACTTCAGCTGCCCAGGTGGGACAGGGGAGAAGGTGGGTCCCATCCTGCTTGTGCTCGTGGCTCCTGGAGCAGGGAATGGAGCTGGGAATGGGGCTGTGGGGGGCTGAGGAGCAGGGAAATGAGCAGAGAGGTTGGAAAAGACGGCAAAACTCTGGAAGTAAAAAAAAAAAGCCCAAGAGCCCTGGAGCAGGAGGCTGGGCCTGGAATGGGGCAGAACAACTCCAACAATGCCCCCATTTTTCAAAGGCCCCGGTGGGGAACAGAGAGGATGTGGATTTTTTGGGGGGATTGGGTTTTTTTGCCAGCTTTAATATAATTGGCAGAATATAATGGCTTTGGTATAGTGCATTATCCCGTGCCATTCCATCCTGTACCATTCCATCCTGTGCCATTCCATCCTGTACCATTCCATCCTGGTGTTTCGAGCTCCTATACTAAATAATAATAATAATAATAATAATATTAAATCATACTGATTAAGATCTTTTTGCCTTGATCATTTCTCATAATCAATCATTCATTTTTATATAACTACACCTGGTTTGCCATCCTTGGTCCTGCAGGACAAAGCTGTACCAGGGTGCAATCCCATTCCAGATCTCTTCCCATTCCATGTCTCAGCTCATTTCCATTGGTGATTTTATGGAGTCCATTTAAAAACTGACTGGGGGTTAAAAGACTCTTTTGTAAGAAATTCTGTTCCTTGGTTTTCCCTTTTTTTTTTGTTTTGGCAGACAAAAAATATCCAGAGGAAAGTCAAACAAAAAGAGAAACAGAGGAAACGAGAAGAGGGACAGAAAAAAAAAAAAATCCCTGTTCTGCCATTCCTTCACCTCATAAAGTCTTGAATTACTGCAGGAAATATAAAGAGAACAGAAATGAAGGGAAGGAGCAGCAAAAGCCCGGTGGGAAAAGGCAGTTTTTGGTGGACTGGCCCAGGTTTTAAATGGATCATGTTGTTGCCAAAGAATTTTATATGCAGGGGGTGGATCATCCACCGGGAGCATTTTAGAATCCCAAAATTGGGTTGGAAGGGATCTTAAAACTCATCCAGT
>NW_021940740.1:0-1076 GCF_001715985.3 Manacus vitellinus | reverse complement strand
TATAAATATAAATATAAATATAAATATAAATATAAATATAAATATAAATATAAATATAAATATAAATATAAATATAAGGTGTGGGATCCTAAAGTGATTTTGCCAGAAAAAGGAACAATTTTCCCAAAGAAGGCCTTTTTCTGCCCCAAATTCTGGGTCATTCTGTGGCTCAAAGAACCACTTTCTCCTCAAATTTGACTTTCCCTTGGGAATGTTCATCCCTGAAGGAAGAGGAGCAGAAGGAGCTCCCACTGCCAAGGGTCAGACCAGGAGCAAAAGGTTTCAGGAACGTCCTGGCAGGAGCCTGTGGAATTGTTTGGAGCGTGGCTGGGATGTGACAGGCCCTGTTTCAACCAGGGCTTGTTGCTCCCATCCAGGCTCAAATTCCCACCCTCTCCAGCCCCTGGAATAAAGGCTCCCTGGGGCAGGGAAAGCAGAGGGACACCTATCCCCAATATCCTAAACATGCTCCTCAGGGATCCTCATCCCAGGGGTCACGGGGGGGCCCCTCAGGAACAGCCCCGGCCCAGAACAGCTCAGGTAATCCCAGACCCAGAACAGTTTAGATAATCCCAGGCCCAGAACAGCTCAGTTAATCCCAGACCCAGAACAGCTCAATTAATCCCAGACCCAGAACAGTTTAGTTAATCCCAGACCCAGAACAGCTCAGTTAATCCCAGGCCCAGAACAATTTATTTAATCCCAGATCCAGAACAGCTCAGGTAATCCCAGATCCAGAACAGCTCAATTAATCCCATGCCCAGAACAGTTTATTTAATCCCAGATCCAGAACAGCTCAGTTAATCCCAGGCCAAGAACAGTTTAGTTAATCCCAGACCCAGAACAGTTCAGTTAATCCCAGATCCAGAACAGCTCAGTTAATCCCAGGCCCAGAACAGTTTAGTTAATCCCAGGCACAGAACAGCTCAGTTAATCCCAGGCCCAGAACAGTTTAGTTAATCCCAGGCCCAGCCAGGTCGGGCTCTCGTTTAGTCCTTTCCCGTTTCTCCTGGTTTTTCAGGATTTGGGAGCAGTCCCTCTCATCCAACGGGTGCCATCCCACCCTGGGCATCCCC
>NW_021940739.1:2965-4151 GCF_001715985.3 Manacus vitellinus | reverse complement strand
GGTCATCCTCACTGAGGTCATCCTCACTGAGGTCATCCTCACTGTGGTCATCCTCACTGAGGTCATCCTCACTGTGGTCATCCTCACTGGGGTCATCCTCACTGAGATCATCCTCACTGAGATCATCCTCACTGTGGTCATCCTCACTGGGGTCATCCTCACTGGGGTCATCCTCACTGGGGTCATCCTCACTGTGGTCATCCTCACTGGGGTCATCCTCACTGTCCCCAGCTCTGGCTGCTGTCCCTGGGCCAAGGGCAGCTCTGCTCAGGGCACGGGGACTCGGGGGGTTGGAAGCAGCCAGGCATGTCCCAGCCAAGGAGGGAGTGATGGTGGGGTTGGCACAGTCAGCCACAGGGAGGAGGATGCTGATGTGACTCCATCACCCTGGGTAGGAGCTCGTTGAGGTGGCACAGAGGGAGCAGACAGAGAGGTTAAACCTCCTGAGCCCTGAAGGCTCCTGGTGCTATCAGACTGTGGTTGCTGTTGAGCCCTGGGGGCCCTTCTGCTGCTGGAGGGCATCTCTTTGGCCTCAGGTGGAAGCTGGACATCAAGGCCTGTCTTCAGTGCAGGGCTCAGCAGACACTCCCTGGGGAAGCAGCACAGCCCCTGGGATCACCCACAAGGATTTATGCTGCTGAACAGTCCCAGAAGTCAAAATATGGTTCCCAGCTCTCCCCTTCCCACAAAAGCCAGGTCCGTGTCCACCCTTTGCTGCATCCCCAGCACAGATCCCTCTGTGCACAGGTGGACAAAAAATGGGGCTTTACCTGTTCCTCCAGGCACTGGGAGTATTTCTGACATGGCAGATGCTCCAGCATCCCTCTTCTCACTTATTTCCAGCTCTTTTTTCACTTCCTTTAAAGCTGGGTAGTGGCTGGACTTACTGGAAACTTTTTGTCTCAACAATAAACATAATTTATATTACCTTTAGGGGGGGTATTTTCTGTTTTGATTTTTTTTCCTTTTTGTTTTCCAGAGGTGATGGTGCAGTTATTAGCTTTCCCACCCTGAGTTACAGGAGATAAGAGCTCTCATTTCCATTGAAAATCAGAGTCCCACCCTGCTTTGCATGTCAACACAGGGCTTAGTTTGTAATGTGTACATCCCTAATTAGCACCCCCTGAAGAGATAATCACCTTCCAAGGATTTCTCCTAATTAAGACATTCCCCTCTGTGAGGGTGG
>NW_021940739.1:0-1025 GCF_001715985.3 Manacus vitellinus | reverse complement strand
GTCGCTGGAGGGGCCTGTGAGGACACACAGAGAAGCTTTCACTGCGGTGAAGGATGAGCAGCTCAGCCCAAAGGGGACCGGGCTCTGGGAGGCTGGACCAGGTGGCACGTGGAGGTCACCTTCAGCCAGTGCCACCTTCTGATCTCACGGAGAGGATGAGCACAGGGAGAGCCAGCCCCCTGAGAGAAGGTCCCTCCATCTCCTGCAGATCTGGGGGTTTGCTGTTTGGTGTGAGGGGGAATCATCTCCTTCATGTGGAGGAAGGTCCCTGGGAGCCTCCCAAATCTGAGGATGGGGAAGGTTCTGGGCCACCTTGTGCAGCTGCACCTGTACCCAGCTCCTCACACACCTGTTGCAGAGAGAGGGATTATTTGAAGGGACCCACAGGGGTCATCGAGTCCAACCCCTGGCCCTGCACAGGACACCCAACAACCTCACCATGTGCTGACAGTGTTGTCCAAATGCTCCTTAAGTTCTGGCAGGTTTGAGGCTGTGACCACTGCCCTGGGGAGCCTGTTCCAGTGGAGGGAAAAACCCCTGATCCTGGTGCGAGGGCACAGCTGGTGAGAAGCAGCCGTGCCTTTCCTTGTTCCACCTCCTTTTCCAGCTGCTCTCCTGCTGAGGACGCTGCTCTGATGTGGAGCTGAGCTTGGAAGAGCCCATCTCTCCTCCATCCCATCCTCCTAAACTGTGTTCAGGCCTCTGTGACACTTGGACACCCTTTCCCACCCCATGGATGAGCTGTAGAGCAGAGACTGGACCAAGTCCTGCTTCCATGAGAAGTCCACAGGACATTATAAACCCTGAACACAGTAATGAGGCCAAACCTTGGTGTGTCGTCAGTGGGGCTCATTTTGAACTCTTCTCCTTTTGATGTTGTTTTTTAAAGTCAAGGAACCACAGAATGGTCTGAGTTGGACTTGAAAGATCATCTGGTTCCAGCCCTGTCATGCAATCTTCCACTGGACCAGGTTGCTCCAAGCCCCGTCCAACCTGGCCTTGGACACTTCCAGGGATCCAGGGGC
>NW_021940738.1:0-4240 GCF_001715985.3 Manacus vitellinus | reverse complement strand
ATTTATCAGCTACAAAAACCTCCTAGAGGTGTCATCCCCGTTTTCTCTTTGCAGGCTGCTTTTATACTCCTGAATCTGTTTTTCTGCAGCTCTGATGTACACAAACTATTCATTTTGGCTGCCTGTATTCGTGCTAAATGTTTGCCCAGCTCAGACTCTAGTTCACTGCTCAGAAAAAGTGTGGGGGGGAAAGCAGAGGAAGCTGCAAGAAGAACTAGCAAAAGAGGGGGTTTGGGCTCCCTTGGCTCGCACTCACATCCTCGTTCCACGTCTGCCAACAAAAACACTCGCAGGGCAGCGTGTGAATGGCAAACTGGGACAGACAAGGTCAGCCCAGAACATCTGCTCCCAGTTCAGATGGGGGTTTGCAGGGGGGGTGCCGGATTTGGTCCCTGTTGCGCCGCCTGTACTTCCCGGCGCTGCAGTGCCGGGGCTGCTCCCAAGGAGGTGTTAACCCTGCTCCTATTCTTAGTGCTACTGCTGTTCCCCGCAGGAGCACGTGGCATCTCGCTGGCTTACCAGCTCCTTGGCAGGGAAGTGAAGCCTTTGGAAGGCTGTGCAGACTCAGTTAATCTGAATTAACTGGGCGGGGATGGGCGCTCTCGGCACCCTAAGACTTTGCACCAAGCCGGTGCTGCCTTCTGCCTGTGGGAGGGGGATTTGGGGGATTTCTGGGGCCGGTTTCCTTCATTTTCTCATCCCATTAGCAAACCCCCTCCCTAGGCAGGATAACCCATGTGCACTTTGGAGTCTCACCCTCCTGCCGTGCTCTCTCCCCGCCGGGAAGGTGCTGGACGGGTCCCCCATCGAGGTGACTTTGGCCAAGCCGGTGGACAAGGACAGCTACGTGAGATACACGCGTGGCACGGGCGGCAGGGGCCCGGTGCTGCCGGGGGAGTACACCTACACCTTTGGGCACGTGTACGACCCCGCCGCCGCCTACCTGGGCGCCCCGGTGTTCTACGCGCCCCAGGCCTACGCCGCCATCCCCAACCTGCACTTCCCCGCCACCAAGGGGCTCAGCAGCAGGAGCATCATCCGGCCCCCCTCCATCCGAGGTAACGCCTGCCACACAGCACTCAGCTCCAGCAAAATAGCTCCTCCTCCTCCTACATGTGTGTCGTTGGACACCGCCCTGGCTCCCGGACCCCTGTCCCAAAGGGATGGAAAATGCGGGGTTTGGCCTCTGTCCTTCCCAATTTTCCAGCGGGCCAAGCTGAAAGAAATCACCATTTTCCTGGAGTAAGCCTGAAAGAGCTTCCAGATTGCCCTGGGGCCAGTGTAAATAAACCACAAATCCTGGTTTTGCCCCAGCAGGGAAGACCAAATAAAACAATTTTCCTTTCCCCCCTTCAGAGCCAGACCCCACAGCCAGCCACCAGCACAGCTCAGCGCTCTGTTTCCTCTCTGCTTTGAAGGTCACAGGGAAAGTTTTACCAGTCCTGGTGTTTTCTGACCCAAAGCCATGGAGCTTCCCAAGGAGGTCACCATGCCCCTAATACAGGGTAGGGAGCCAGCACTGAAATCAAGAAAGCCATTAATGATGTGCTCTGGGAGAGGGAGCCCTGTTTTGGGGGGTCATCAGCCTTATAATAACCAGGGTATTTCTGAAAACTACTGGGTCACTGCACCTGGGACCAAATCAAATCCCCCTACTCAGATAGCCCCAAATTAAATATCAGTGCAGACATCATTTGGTAAGTGCAGAAGTAAGTTTAGGGTTAGCAAAAAAAAAGAAAAATAAATAAATAACTCTGCTCATTTGATCCTCCCTCCAAAGATTATGCCTTGTGTCCCCAAGCCCGTGGCCAAGTCCCACAGCAGGCTGGGACTCTGTGTGGCACCCCAACAGGGCTAACAAGGACCATCATGGCCAGTTTTTCTCCCTTCACAAGGAAGGGGACAGGGCAGCCAGGAACACCCCTTGCACCTCATGTTTTTCCCACACAGGTGAAAGCAGCTTCTATGAAGTTTGCACTGGGAAAGGTGCAGATGTGATAACCCACCATCCCTCTCTCGCCTTATGTTCTCCCCAGACCCCCAAGCGGGGTTCCCTGAGGAAAAATGGAAGTGTAATGGGGGAAAACAAAAAGGGATTTTCATCTATATAAGGGTGAAATTGTATAAACTCTGAATTCTTCCAGAAGGTGAAATTACGCTGGTGGGTAACAAAAGATACCAGCTGTCCCCTCTCCACATTTCAGCTACAAATGTGGGTAGAAAGGCATCACGAAATCAAAACTGGCTAGAGAAGGTGGGAAATGGGTCAGAAGGAAGCAGGTCTCCCCAGAAAAGCCTCCCCTACCCAAGCATAAGAGCCCAAAAAGAAAGGGTGTCGGTGTCGAGCCGGGGTTATCCCGCGGAGGGGCCTCCTGCCCGTCTTCTTCCCCCCCCACCCCCAGCAAGCAGGGCTAACTTTTCCATTTCAGCAAGGATCAGGGTCGTTTTTCCCGTGATTTGATTCAGTTTAATGCCTTCTTACATTCCTAGAAATTTACATGAATGTACCTGTAGGGGCTGCGGGAGTTAGAGGCCTGGGAGGTCGCGGCTACCTGGCGTACACGGGCCTGGGCCGAGGATACCAGCTCAAAGAAAAGAGGGGAGAGGACAAACTCTACGACCTCCTGCCAGGGATGGAGCTCACGCCGATGAACCACGTCACACTAAAGCCCCAAGGGATCAAACTCGCTCCTCAGGTACCGAAAATAGCATCAATATCCCGGCCAACCGCCGCCTCTGCCCAAAATGCTTCTGGAAAACAGGCCCCTGATGGGATCTGCGCTGGGGACTGCTAATTAAATCCCTTCCTGCACCTCCAAAAACATTAAAAAAATCAGTGATGCTGGTTGTGCCTTGTAATATCCACCCACCTCGCTGTAGCACAGCGTCCACTCACAGAGCCCTAGAATTGCCTGGGTTGGAGGAGACCTTTAGGATCACCATTGGCCACGGAGGAGAGCTGGCATAAACACCCATGGGGGCCAGGTGAAATCCAGTTGTGGTTGTTCCTCCGTGAAAGCGCCGAGGGTAAAGAAATTCCCACCCAAAAAGGGTTTGATACATGAGATGCACCCCCTGGGGCTTCACCGAGGGGTGAATGCACATGTAGGGAAAAATAATGTACATTTTCAAACTATTTATGGGGAAGGAGGTGTTGACCACAACCCAGCCCAGTGCAGAAGCTCTGGTACCTCCAGGAGGTTTTAGATTTGGTTGTGCCTGTGGGCCTGGGATCCAGATGGATGGATGAGGGCTGAGGAGAAATCCAGAACAAATTCCCCGAGTCTCTGAAGGTCCGGCTCTTACAGTAACTCCTTTCCCCTCACCTTCTCCAAAGCAACCTGAGAAACCAACTTCACCCTGAATTTTGAAGCTCATCTTTGCTTATTGACACTGAATTACCACAGCATCCAGTTTGCCACAGTCTGTGAAAACATCCTTTTTTCCTCCCGGAAAACTGGATAGTGGGATTTTTTCCCTCCTACAAAATTCCACAGTGCCCTTACCCTGTTATATCAGAACCACAGAACAGCCTGGATTGGAAGAGACCTTAAAGCTCATCTAGTCCCAACCCCTCTGCCACGGGACACCTTCCACAGGAGGTGTGAGATCACCTGAGTGGTTCTGCAGTGCCTCAGGGCGGCTGAAATTCCCCTTTTCCTCTTCCCATCCTTGCCAGCCCCCACTGTGTGTGTTCCAGCACTGAGGACTTGCTCCGTGGGGCACATTTTTCCAGCAGCTGAGCTCCCTAATCCCCCCACTGGCTACTGTCTCACAACAGCAGGTCACAAACCCCTGCAATTTGCCTCGTTAACGGGACAAGCTCATTAATACCTGTCAGCACGGCCAGGCTCTCCCATCCTCTGTGCTGAGACCATTCCAACACCCCCTTGGAATGGTTTGGTTCTCAGCTGGGGTGCTCAGTGTTGGTACCCAGGATTTCGAGGTTGATGTGACATTAAAAACCCGCCACCCACACGAAGGTGCTGGGACAGCAGGGAACAAGTGTTGCCCCAGTCCAGAAATGTAATGAATTATTTATTTACACACCAGGTACTGAACTTCAGCGGGGAGCTGTGATTGTAAAATTCAAAGCAGCACCGACGTTTATATTTTACATTTTCATTTTAAATAAAATGAAGTGTAAGTTTTAAATAGGCGAGACTTTGGGGTGACTTAATTGTGGCCTTCCAGGACCTGAAGGGAGCCCACAACAAAGGTGGAGAGAGGCTATTTACAG
>NW_021940737.1:2720299-3020170 GCF_001715985.3 Manacus vitellinus | reverse complement strand
TATAGATAGATATTGATATATATAGATAGATATAGATGTAGGTATCGGGATAGATAGATATAAATATAGATTATATATAGATATAGATGATTTATATATGAATGAGACCTCCAGAATATATTTGTTTCTTTCAGTTTTCACTAACAGCTCTTGGCAAACAATAAAAAAGTTATAGCCAGCAAAAATACAGAGAGACACTTGGAAGTTAGAGCCCACTAAACACAGTAGCAATTACATTCATAGCAAGATTGCTTTCTGTTCAGGAAAACTTACTCAGCCAGCCACAGGAAAAAAGAAAGGAAGAGACAGACATTCAGCCTGCCTTTATTTTAAGTGCTCCTATCTTGTGAGTTTACACTAAAGATCTGTAGTCTTGAAAGCCTGTTCTGCAGAGGCTCACAACACATTACCACAGAAAT
The DNA here is from genome assembly GCF_001715985.3 of Manacus vitellinus. Classification (NCBI taxonomy): domain Eukaryota; kingdom Metazoa; phylum Chordata; class Aves; order Passeriformes; family Pipridae; genus Manacus; species Manacus vitellinus. Next base: position 3,019,751 of record NW_021940737.1, on the reverse strand, counting down.
CACCTCTGGCAGTGGAAACTTAAATGCCACTTAATTGCATAAATACAGGCAAAACTCAAGGCATCTGCATGCTGCAGCAGGGGTAACTTAAAATAATATATCCACAAATTTCTCAATTGCTGTGGTAACAACTGATAACCAGCATTAATGCATAACACAGTAAAGCAATTATATACATTTATATTTATCCCCTCTCTACGAAGAACCACAAATGTTGTTTTTTCAAAATGTTTTACTGCCGGGTATGACACTTGACTAGACATTGGTGTGATGAGATAAACTACTTAATTGGGGCTTTAGCATACTAGCAACTTATTTATCACAGTATTTTGCATTCCGTGACTAGGAAATCATGAAAGATTATCTTTCCCAAAGACATTGAAAATGGCATCTCCTTTCCACTTGCTTTCCTCTGAGTCGCTTCTGAATATCCTATTTACCTTTTGCAATTTCCTTGTTTTTCTCTGTGTCCAGTCTCCAAGGGGAAGACTATCTTGGAGTTGTTCTCCCAGGTTAAATACATTGCCTCCTCTAGCAAGATGAAAGCCTCTACTTATCTAAAGGGATTTGAGGCTGTATTAACTTGTGCTTTTTCTCCCTCTGCAGGACACTGCCCTCAAGAAGGCAACTGCACTCAGGAGGCATTGGGAGTTTACTGCTTGAAAGGTTTATGGTGTGGGTCACACTGGAAAAAAAAAAAAGAAAAGAAGAGTTTCACTTGGATTTCCAGTGATTCTTACAGGCTCTGGTTGCATCCCACTTTCCAGATGTGTATGCTTCCACTTCTCTTATTAAAAACATTATATGAGCTACAAAGTAGTTGTGTCTCCCAGTTTCTTGTTCTACACCCAAGAGAATGAGGCATCTTGTTACTGCTGCACACAGGTTGTGCTCCAGTTCACTCAGACTAAAAAAATGATCACAATAGAGAAACAGCAGCCGGGCAGAGCCGAGGGCAATGTCTACTGTTACCTGGGCTCGAGGATGAGGAAGGGGAAAGGAAAAGTTAAAAAGAGGCTCAGCATTGAATCTCTTCAGCCTGACAAAATAGTCTGAAACACACTGCTTCCTTCCTGCATGTTTGTGGAGAGTGTTGATCCAGTCGTGAGCCAGTTTGACACAACTGGGAATGTGCTGATTTACAAACTCAAAGCGCTTGTAACATTTCACTGGTGTTCAATATACATTTATGCAATTTCTGCTTTGTGGTTACCAAAAGTACCAAGTTTTATTCACACTTCCTTTTCAGTTGGAAAGGAGAAAGAGTAGATGGTGACATTTCTTCAGTATTTAGCAAGAATTTGGTGTTTTAATACTGCATGCATTTCATAATGAATATCACTAGGATCACCTTGATAGAGCTACAGCTGTCAGTGGGTGAGGCAATTACTAAATGAGGGCATTCAATACTCTTGAATAAAGACTCTGCTATAAACTGTCATATTTATGAGTACTAGAGAGAATATATTTTGTAGTAAAATATGATTTATTATACTTATGCAGATTTGGAAATTGCTGAACAGCTGGGCAGACAGTTACAGGGCTGTGTATGTGAGTATCTGCTTGTGCTTTATCTTCTGCAGGAATAGAAGAATTCCTGCACCATCCGTTTGCAGAGATGGATTCTACCACTTGGAGAACATAATAACCTTCCCTTAGGTACACTCATCAAGAGTCTGTTCAGCAGTCACCTTAAAAACCCACATCTGAAACCCATCTCTGCACACTTACCACTTTTTTCCTCTCCACAAATATTTCTCACTCCTGAATTCTTAACAGTGATGAGTTTTATGCCTTTCTGAGGAGTGAGACACAGACTATTTTGTGAGAGCAGGAGTGACAGCAGATTATTTTGTTGGCTTCAACATGTTTTCCCAATGCTTGACTCTTACTGACAGTCATTGTCTTCCACACTTTCATCCCACTGGTAGGCTTTCTATGCCTCAGGATAATCTTTGAATCAAAGAGCCTGATCTTCTGATGTGCTGATCTCCCACCATTCCACTTGGCTTCAGTTGGCATTGTGAGTGCTCAGCACTACTGTAAATTATTCTCCAAGTGTGTAACTGGTAGCCTGTGTTCTTTGTAAGCACTGGCTTGCTCGAGCTGATCTGCTGCTTTAGGAGCTTTGAACTTTCTTAGGTCACTGAATCACAGTTAACTTCCTACTGGAGTTCATGAGTTTGTATGGGAAAAATCTTTGTCGTGTGAGAAACAAAGGGAAAGGATATCCTGGCTTTGAGTTCCTGTGTGTTTTACCCTTTTCTTCCCGTTTCTCCCCTGTTAACCCCTAAGTTAGTGACCTGGAGGGTAAAGGCAAACTAGACAAAACACAGAAGAAGAAAAACATTTTGGTTTAAACTCTGTTTGTGTGATGCACTGCTCACTAGTGCATCACTAGTACAGGTTTACTGAATTTTAATTCAGAGGACTAATTGGAGTTGTAATCTTCATCCTACGTTTTCCTAACATTATTTTCCTGATTTGTCCTGCTAGGCAAATCATCACCACATATGACCTGTAACCTAAGGCTGACAAAGACACTTTCTAAATCATATTGGCTTTAATTTGTTACTTCTTATATGAACAAAAGTCAATGACATTTTGCAGTGGATAGACCTAACACATCAACAGTGTCTCTGCAGTTCTGTGGTCACATTGTTTTCAGCTTATTTAACCTCACCATCTCTAGGTCTACGTTTCCTGAGCCAGATATGCAAGATTCACAGGAAAGCTACCAACTTGTTTTAAGAAATCCCTTCTTTGCCATATAAAACACAGAACTTATGCCTCTACTCAGACTGGCAACTGGGTGCTGGCTGCAGCTGTCTGTGCTTGTTCCTAGAGGAACAAGCATATCCTGGAAATTCACTGGAAATTCATTCAATAGAAATTTATTGCAGCAACACGTACTAAGGGATAAAATGGATCTTACCAAATGTCCAAAGATGATGCTGATGAGAGCAGAAGGGCCCTCCGGAATAATAACTTTATGGAGGATTTTTTGAATGCTGTGAATTCAGCATGAGGAGAAATAATAGTCGGTACAGCTTACCACAACATCCTTCTGGGACACACAAGAGATTTCACCAAAATTGACCCAGAACAGACCAACTTGCTGGTCTCTGGAGAGATCTTTTTAATATAGCATTAAACCAGCTGCCCAACAGATTCTTTCTTTTGGTGCAACCTGTACACCTAATGGTAGAACTGGCATGGCAAAAATTCTCCCTCCTCTGCGCTTTCAGGGAAGTTGTCAATTAAGAGCACAAAAGGCAAGAATATTCCAGTGCATTCCCAGCCTGCCTAAGGTTCTCATCAGCAAAGGCTGCTCACGAGGTATGCCAGCTAAGCATATTTGTCTGCCTGTCTCACCTATATTCCTTTGTAATCCAGCTCCATTGTTTCTGCAGGAGTCAGTTGTTTTGGCATGGTAAGGAACTGCAGTATTTCAATCACATACAACTAATGGGATTTCACATCCTTTCAATAAGGTGTTACTGAAACTGGGAGACCACAGTGAAATGGCAACTGTCTGTAGCTGTAGAAAAGAGATGCTGGGATGCACAGTAGCTGCAATGACCGCCTGCTTAGCATACACTAACATAATTCATCCTCACAACAACTTTGTCCCGTGGCCAAGGTAGGTTAAATGATGTTGCAAACACTGCTCAGAGAGAGAGATGGCACTGCAGTCCTCTATCTGGGACTGCCAGTAAGGACAAACTGTGTGTAGAAGCTGGAGGAAAACAAGCAAGGTTTAATTGCCACCTTATCCTTTGTATTTATCTATCTCACCTGGGAGCAGTGCCTTCTAAAGGAACCAAGATAATTTCAGAATGGAATAAAACCAGCATGGACTCACGTGAATACATAAAAGGTGGGTTGAGGTCCCTACACCATAGAAACATATTAGAAAAAAAGTGCTACATTTCTGCTCCCTCTTAATCCCCCCAAAAATCCTTTATTTGCACTGAAAGAGCTTTCCTTTATAGTGTTATGTGGTCTGTGATTGCCTATTGAAAGAAAAAGCCACAGAACACTCAAGTCTCAATCTAAAATCAATGCATCAGGTACAGTGGCTGTGCTATTTCTTCTTTTCCTTGACTGCTTGTGGTAGTAACGATAAAATAACTTGGCACTTCGTAAGCATTTAATGTCGATAATGTGCTACAAAAACAATTAATTACGCTTCCCCAGGAAAAACATCTGTGCCTTTTGCCTCCCACATCTTTCCCTTTTGCAGTCAAGTTTTCAGCTCTGCAGATCTGGGAAACAGTTTGTGTGAAAGAATTTGGGAGAGATTCTCTTACACAGCAGGTAAAACTGGCAGGAAGGGCAAGAAAAAGGTGATTATGTCAACTTTTCCACTTACATTTTGGCTACTGAATTGATCAAAATAGAGTAAGTTAGAGACTACTTTGGTGTATGACTGACTCTGCAGCGAGCTATTGTGGGTGGCTTTGTGGTTAAGAGCAGAATTCAACACTGCAAACACAACCCCAGATGTGCCAGCCCTGAGCAGCACCTGATGCTTTCTCTCTGCAGCAGGAAATGAGGACACTTGGTTAATCTCTCCTAAATTACTCCTTTCTAGAGGGTATTTTCCTTCTGTGTGGTTGAAGGTCCTGTAACATCCTGTGGCTTTCCAGAGTGACATGTGAGGGAGAGAGGTGGTGGCCTTGCTACGTGCAGCAAAATTGCCTTTGCTAAACTTGTACAGTTTCTGAACTTGAATTTGAAGTAAGAGTTTCTCATGGTCTCTATTAGGAAAGTGCTCAGCTGATGGCAATTTCAGCAGAGTTTGATTACCTAAATTAGATTCCAATTGTCCACCTTGGTTTTATAGCATCTACTTTAAATCAAATGTGAAATGTGATACTGAATGGGGGCCCCGCAGTAACCCACAAATGGGGATTGATTTGAAATATGTAAATCTAATAAAGGAAAGAAGAAGCCAATACATACAAAGAGAGCCTGTGAAGGAAAGGAAAGAAGAGCCTGACTGGAGAAAGTGACACAACTGTTTATGCCAAATCCCCAGATTAATTCTAACTGGAGTTGGGAGACAATGGTTTGCACAGAATTAAGGCCCAGAGCCACAGAGATTGTTGTCTGATTCTGGTTGTAGTAAATGAGATGCCTAAATACCTCTGAAAACCTGGTCCTTAAAATGCTTAAGTGTGTACAGCTGTTACAGGATTTGTAAACCTCCAATAATTACTAAATAAGTGAACGGGCAGAACATGAGAAATATATTGGCTTTGGCAAAACAGCTGCAAAGCAGAAGCTCTGACTATGATTCCCCAGGAAAGGGTGGGGCAGTTTATTTGCTAGTAAACGCTTTTCAAGCAGGTGGATCTCTGTGGCTCATCAGCTGTAACCCAGGTGAGGGAGCTGCCATCTAATCCGACAGCTTTTCACTCAGGGTTTGCACTGAGGAGGGAGCAAGTTGGGAAGCAAGAGCAAGCTGAGGAAGTGTGGAAGGAGTAGGATGTGCTCACTAAGGTTGGTTCTCAAATGAAGCTGGGTTGATGTGGTGTTAGTAGTAGTGGTTTTTTCTCTAAACATTGCGTGTGCAGTGTTGGCTTTCTAATATTAACACATTTCAGAATATCTTTGCCCGTGTGTGCTTTGCTGTCTCTCAAGCAGGCCATGATGTCTGCATGTTCAGGACAGTGAATGTGTGCTGTATTCCTTTCTTTTCTTTAGAGTAATTTTGTCCTTTGTATTAGAAACCCTTTCTCTTTGTTTTAAATCATTGAGTTAATGTGGACCTTGAGGTGTTTTGAGGATTAGCTTAACTATTTTTACCATGCTTGCTTTGAAGATGTAGAGTACTACTGAAATGCTAAGATTTAAATATGGGTTGTGAAGAAAGTGCTGCTGATTGAGTTTTTAGAGGCAGCACGTTAGGTAACATTGTGTTTGTTATTTAAAGGTAAAATGAAATCCATGGGGAACTGCCAAGTATGAATAGTAGAGAAAACTTTTAAAGACTGTGGAAAATAATACATCTCTGTTTGTTTTATGGATGCTTAAAAACCTTTAGGGCTCAATATAGATTAGAACATGTAAGGGATTGTGATGGAAACAGCAGTCAAAGCCCATCATTTGGCCTGGGACTATCCTGTCTTGCTATGGATGACAGATATAATTGACACTTTATAGTTTTTGTTGTTTTAAGTTTTGATCCATGTACACAAAACCAATAGAACAAAGAAAAAAAATCATTACTATGTGCACAACAGCCCAGAAGACAAAGAAATACAAATGGACAGGTCTTAGATGGAAGGATTGTAATTTTTCCTCTGAATGAAATGCTATTTTTTAGAATGATATGGTGCAGATATGAATGGGTTAAGGTATTCTGCCAAACATATTGTCGGAGTTCCAGAAAAAAAATCACAGTTTAGTTCCAGTTTTCTTCAGAGGGACTACAAGTATACAGACTGTGGTGGTGTATTCTCTGCAGCAGGCATAAAATCCATCCAGCAAATTTTCTTCCATTAATAAGTCATTGTAATGGAAACTTAATATTATATATGCATAAGGATTGATGTGTTTCTAGTTTTTTTCCTCTTTAAACAGTGACCATTTCAAAGTCTGCCTGAAAAATGGTATTAATGACTCTCTTGCAGAATGTGCAATAAACATTTAGAGGGTTTTCTCTGTTAGCATCTTTTGAAGGCACATTTCAGAAGGTTAAAAATGTCAAGTATGAAATTCCTTCTGACTCGAGCGGGTTTTTGTTTGTTTGTTTTCTCCCCCGAGAACTGAGAATATTTTGGACTAATCCAAAATGAGTTTTTGTGTTCCCCAAGCAAACTGCAATATCAATTATTTGCGTAGCCTTAGTCTTACAGTGTATCATCTGCTATTGTGTGTCCTCAGGAAGACCGTACTCCTGATGTGCTGGCACTTTTCCAAACAGCCAAAGTGATAGCTTGTATCAGTTTGATTCTGTGATTTACTACATTAATATAAAGAAACAGCAAATCTGTTTTCTATTTGTTTCAGCAAGAACCTTTGTCTCACATAACAGTATTTTACTGCACTTCATCTGACACAGAATAATCCTTGTAACACATTCTGAGTAGGATGCTGGAAGGATGTTTTAAAAGGGAAAAATATGTTCTCAAGGGGACCAGCACTTCTAAAGAGAATGAAAGGCCAATGAATAGTTGTTCAGGATTTCTCTTGCCTTTTACCTTTCTCAAGAGATTTTACAAATATATTTCACAGAATACAGTTATCAGCACTGTGAAGCACAGAATGCCTGTACCCTGCCAAAAATGGTGCAGAAAATATCAATATTAAGATGTATTTTCTATTCTGGAGGGCTCCCTAAATCATGAAATGGAGTGGAAAATCTAAATTCTTGATTCACTGCAGGCTTAGGCATAATTTAAGCACTATTTTTGCTGATTAGCTAGAGAAACAGATGCATCATGTGAGAGTGTGCTGGGTTTCGAGAACTTGTAACTGCAGAAAGAGTATTGCTGCATGAGAACATCCAGGGATGGCTAACAGTGGGTAGAGAGCATTGTACTGGCTGGCAAAGCCAGGACAATCTTATACAGCATGGAAATATTGTGCACTTGGTAAGCTGATCTTGGGTCTTTATGGTATGTTTGATGTTTTTCCTACAAATAGAGGGTTCAGACTCCCCTTGGATCTCACTGCAAAGTGTGTTTGAAGTTATGAGTCAACACAGGTGCTCTGACTGGCTGTGCTCTGCCTCTGGGGGGCAGGTGCACCCTTCATGAGGCTTTAGCATGACCACCTTTAGTCTGGAAAAGGTGGTCAAGTTTGGAAGTCCTTTTTATGTACGGCCAAGAAACTTATTCAGATACTGGTTGAAACAGGTTGGTCTGTGGCCTGCAGCAGTGGCAGGAGGGTCCCATCATGGCAGACGGGCAGCAGTGTAATTGTGGGGTTTGGGTTGGGTTTTTTTTCCCCCAGGGTCTTGCTTGGCAGTGATTACCTTGGTGTTTGAGTGTTTCTCAAATATTAAGTGACCTGTACGCAACATGCATTGCTTTGCCAGCTGGAGCCAACAGTAAAAGGTCCTATTGGAAGCAATTGGAGGAGAAGAACAACATTTTAAGCCTCCCTGATGTGTGTGGGTGACTTTTACACCCATCCTAGTTTAGCTTTTCAGAGTAAAGCAGGTAATCCTCAACCTTGCTTGTTAATTCAAAGAAGTCTGCAGAAACCCCTGCCCACCTTAATGTGGTACAAAGAAGCACAGTAGATGTGAAGAGGGTGTGAATTTTGGTTTCTGCTATTCCTTTGCTTATTCTGATGCAAGCCATTTTTATTTACTTTTCAGCACCAGTGTGATGATCAGCATTGTACCATTAAATTTGTGCAGGAGAATTTTAGCTGTCTGTGTTCACATTAGTATATTTAGGTAAGGCTTAGCCATGTATGCAGTGACAGCACAGTTTGTAGACTTATTTGTACAAATATTTGTGTTCTAGTACATGTGAAAAAAATAACACTTTGAGACTCCTAGGGTGAAGAACCTTGAGAGTTAAATGCATGTTATTTTATGACAAGACTGAGAAAGGGTTTCACAAAAATAAAAAATTTCCTAGACCGTACAGGGAAGAAGAAACTGTTTAATAGGGGCAGTCAGGAGTCAGCCTTGTTTGATTTTTAAGGTGAGAGACTTCACTATACAGGCAGATGTTACAGGTGTACTTCCATATGGAATGCAATGCAATTGTTTGTAATCCTGGGTGTGAAGTACTCTATAAATTGCTTTAGTGATGGATGGTCCTAAGCTAAAAAGAAGGTGTTAAGGTAGAAGTCAAATCAAGTTGGCAGTAGCTGTTATAAACATATTGGCCTCAGGGAACCCTCACCAACAGATGGTTACCTTCACTGGTCTCCACTGGTATCCCTGCCAGACATGGCCAAGTTCAGCATGTGGGATGGAGAATGCCCACATGTAAGAGTACCCTAAGGCAAGGGTTGTTCACGTGCTCTCTTGAAAGGTCTGAATCCTTTTCCCTAGCAGAGGTGCTGGAGCTGGCCATTGTGCAGGGAGTAGGCAGCAATATCTCTCTTTTCCCATGTTTTTAATGAAACAAATTTTTACAAAAAGGGTTATGAGTACCTACCCTTGTCAGAGTGTGACTATAGCAAGTGCTGGTATGGGATCTCCACAGACATGGCTTATGAAGTTTTTTAGCAAGCTAAAGGCATTGTTTCAGCTGAGGGTGAGGGGAGTAAGTACAACAGAGGTATGTTGATTTATGCAGTAATAACTGTCCCCTTCCACCTTCATTCAGGAGATTAACATCAGTCAATTCAAGGCTGCTCAACCTCTCATAATAACAGGGAAACAAGTAACTGATATAAAATATCATGAAATTCAGTAGTAGGAGAAGAGAAAGTGTTAGGATTCTGTCTGAGGCTTTGCTTTTGGGTGAGGTTCACTTGATTACTGAGAAGTGTAAGAGCTATAATAGGTGAAGGCAGTCATCTTCCCAAAGAAATAAATTCTGTGAAAACCTCCCTATACGGTTCTGAGCGTTAAGCTTGGGGAAAGGAAATCTGGAATTAACTCAATTAGTTATATAAGCCTGCATGGCTATTCTTTTCCTGCAGGGAGTATACTATAAATGGAGTCAATCCAGAATGGCTCCAAGGCTTTTTTTGGTTTGTTTTGCTTTTGTCAGCTTGTAAGGGTCACCTGTGAACTCATAGCTCCAGAGAGCAATCACGTGGAGGGTCCCTGGCAAGCAAGGGAACACACAAATCATGGATCTGAAAATGCTCATCAGTGACAGCCTGTTTCTGATCTGTTCCTTGAGGCGACGGGAATCTTGAACTGATTCAAAGTTTCACTCCTCAGGGTGTGTGAGGAACAGCAATGGGGGAAACAGAGAGAGGGTATTTTTCTCAAAATCCTTCCCAGGAGGATGACAAAAAGATAATTAGTTCCAAAGAACAACAGTTCCAATGAGGTAATTCCCTCTTCTCCAAGGGATTACCTATATGTACATTATGAACTGCTACCACAGCAGGACTGTGAGTGATATTGGGTATGAAGTCCAAATTGCACAATAGATCGACTTAGTGGAATTTTGCAAAATTAAATGGAAAACATATGGAGACAATATGAATGTCTCCCTAGTGTGAGGAGCCAGACTAGAGCATTATAAAGGGGTGGTTCCTCCTTCCTGCTCATCTTGCATCATGTTTGGCTGGTCACAGGCAATAGTATTGCCATGATTTGTATCCCACAGTTCTGCAGAAAAGGCAGTCATTCTTCAGAAACTGAAGGATCCAACTTGAAGCATGACTCTGACCATTGAAAGCTTATTTATCTTAAGGACATGCATTTTTCTGTGGTTTATCTCCTAATAACTCTGAATACTTTAGTGGAAAACATCATCTGTTTCTACTGGGAAATTCAGACAGACAAGCCCACTTTATTACTTCATTCCAACAAGAAATACTAGGTTGGCTTTTGGTCCATATCCAACATGCTCTAGGATGCCCAATATCTATTATTCCTTTATTCTTCTTCCTCTTGAGACTAATTTGAAAGTAAGACAAGACAGGCCCAGTGATCCTGCTCACCCCAGTGCGTCCTAAACAGTTTTTGCTTTGTGATATTCTAACTATATAACATGATGTGGTCCATACCATTGAATGTCAACAATTTTTTAGTTTTATTTCAGGGTTTTTTAAAATAAAAATAAATCAGTTGGGCCATGGGTAGCCCAGGAGCACAAATGCAATGCCTGATTCAATTTATTATCTAGATTTGTGGAACTATTGGAAAATCTAAAAATACATAATGTTGGGTTAAATTGGGCTGAGTTCAGGTGTTCTGTGCTATCAGAATGCTGCACTTGAGACCAGGGGAAAGGAAAGGAGAGCAACAAGGTTACAGAGGGCAAGTCAGAAAGCTCTGACTCGGAAAAGTAATTCAATCTTCTCACCTGGAGAGTCACTGTTAAGTACAAGTCATGAATTGCACTGTGGGTAGTTCTGAATAGCATTTAAGAACTGTAGTGAGCTGTTGTACCCAACCAAATACCATGAAGGGGAATGGAGGTCAGTGTATGTGCTTGGGTGCCTTTTGAATTTGTCACTTTGAAGTGTACATTCCCTGAATGCTGCTGCATGCACACTACCGAGCCAAAGCCTTCAGTGAGAATTGGAGGGCTTGATGCTAACAAGTTTATCCTGCAATGTTATTTCATGTTTCATTACCTTTGCTGAAATCTTGACCAAAATGTACTATGTTTTGTTTTCAATGGCAGTGGTGTGCCTTTGAACCCCCAGGAGGAAGGCCATGGCTGTAGGAATTTGGGTTTGAGCACTCTGTCTAAAAGCACAGCACAACCCCATCACAAACAATCTGCCTTGGGTGTCGTTAATGCCAGACTGTAGTGTTGCTCTTGTACTCTGTTATTGCTAGAGTGCTCTTCAACTAAAAGTTCTGTTTATTATACTTTTGGGCAGGTTTGTTCTCTCTTACTTCCCAAAACAAACCAACCTGAGTGTTCACTGTATAAATTCTCCCTTCATTAGGTAACTAAGACATTGAAGTCTGTGAGACAAATACCATAAGATAATTTTGAGGGCTAATGTGAGGAATTTCAAATGTGTTCACAGCCACAGAAAAGAAGCCAATGACATGAGGACTTCATATACATACACCCACAGACATACATGTGTGGTGCAAACTCAGGCACATGTACCCACACTAATTATGTTGTAGCTCATTTAAGAAGCTCAACTCTTTTGGACCTTTCTCTTCTCCTGGGTTGCAGTGCCCATGTAGGAATGTCTGATGTGAAATTTGCCAGTCCAAGGCAGAGAAAGAAAACCCTTCTGGCTTGTTGTGACATGCAGATAGAAATATTTCTGTTACGTGGTTCTCATCTGTATTTCAAATGCCAAGATATTTTTAATTAAAAAGAATAAAAGGTTTATAGTATCTTGTCTTCTGTAGTTCTCTTAGTGTCTGCAGAACAATACTGGTTGCAGTGTTGTGTAAATGCAGATGTTGTGCTTTTAGAGCTTTGTTTAGTGTGTCCTCTGGGTACTGTGTTGCACCACACAGACATTGCAGCCTGGTCAGCCTCTGGTCAGAAATCCCTGCACTGTGCCCCAACTATTTCATAACAGATCAAAACCCCATTGTAATGCCACTTCATTTTTATTTTACAATTCTTTTCCTGGCTCTTTCCAGATGACAGATGAGATTTTAGCTGTGTGTGTGTTACAGTGTCTTTATTGTTCTCTTAAATACATAAGCCAAAATTTGATCTCACTGAAAATTAATCTTGAAGACAAAAGAGTTTTTAGCCTAATTCAAACTGTAACAGAGGAAAATTTTTTCCCGTAAAACCCTGTAATGAAGTTGGTTCATCTTGTATGTGTTGGAAGGCAGTTACACACAGTTGCCACTCTACTGTCTCTGTGATTAAACAGAGCAATTTACAGTAAATATAACTTCTGGATAGAAAATTGAGCTTTTAATTTTATTTTTTTTTTCCGCAGAGGTCTTCCTGTTCTCCTGTTCAAATGTGCCAAACTTGGTACATGGTGCAGGGTATCTTTCCCTTCTGCTGTTCTCTGTTCCTTACATTAATTTCCAGGGGCTTTCCAGCACCTCTTTTATGACCACTGGCCTGGAACAGGACTCTTAATACATACCTGTTGTTTTCAATTAAAAAAGTTAATTCTAATTTTCTGCTTTTGCATGCATAAAGGAACAGTTCCCTTCTGGCAGCGTTTGAAAACAGAGGAGAGTTTGCTCCAAGCACTGTCCATGGGCAGATTTCCATATTTCAGTGCTGAGGTTACTGAACCACACAGTACAGCACAAATGCCACCCAAACAACTGAGCTCTTGGGGATGGCATCACCTGAGGTGCGTTTTTTGGTGTAATAAGAAGTAGAGATGGTTTGGATCAGCTGCAGGTTTTCCCATGTGGGGTTTTTTTTGTTTGTTGTTTTTTGTTTGTTTGTTTTGGGGGGTTGTTTGTTTGTTTTGGAAAATACCTCGGTTTTTCTTTAAAATTAGTAGTTCTATTTATAGCTAATTGTTGATGTTATTGTGTGCAAGAAACAAGGGTCCTGTTATGTCCGGGTATCATGGATAATCCCAAAGAAGAGTACTGCATGAAAACTAGAGTACACTTGAGGCTGAAGTAGAATATAATCTGTTAATGGGGGTATTTGCTGCTGAAGACAAGTGGCTCTCCTGATGACACTATAATTAAGAGCTTTTTGTAACAAGCAATCCTGCCAACTATATACTTAGTGAAACTACTGGCCCTTACACAAAATGCACTTTGATGTCTGTGACAGCAGTAGCCACCATTGCTTGAACTGCTTTATGATGCTGTGCAGGGAACCAGTTTGCAGCCCAGTCAGTGCTGCTTTCCAGCTGCATCTTGAACAGTCAAGTCACAAGTGACAGGCAACAGCACAGGTTTGCCTTAGAAGATGGTTAAATAACTTTTCTTACGAGAGAATTCTGTTCTAGCAGTCCAAACTGCTGGATTCATTTGTCATTTACCTCACTAAAAGTTACTGTGTGAGGGGTGGGTGACATGACCACCTAGTGGGGCTTATTTTTTTTTAGTGTGTAAATAATTTGCTTTTGCAATAAGGTGTTCTAATAGTGACACTTCAGGCTGAAGTGAGAACTGAAAGAGCAGCTATAAATCTGGGCTCAAAGAGATGTGGGTTGGGATGTGGGTTTTTTGGTTTTGTTTGGTTTTTTGTTTGTTTGTTTTTCAGGGTTTTTTGTTCTTTTGTGTGTAGGTGGGTTTGTTTTGGGTTTTTTTTGGTTGTTTGGTTTTTTTTGCGTTTTTGTTTGTTTGTGTGTTTTGGGGTTTTTTGGGGATTTTTTGTTTGCTGTTTTTTGGTTTTGTGGGTTTTGTTTGTTTGCTTTGTTTGGTTTGTTTTCTTTTTTTAGTTTCCCCATATTCAGTGTAATCAGCCACAAAATTTAGTGTCATAAGTTCCTGTTTGAGAGCAGATTCTGATTTCTCTGAGTAGTCACATCACTTTATAGTATGTTTAGCAACTTCCTAAGCAGTTCTTGGTGTTTTATTTCTCAGTGGACTAAATCATAATAGTGTTTACTTGCATTTCAGCCCCAATCAGGAAACTTTCTGACTAATCTTGTAATACATGGATTTAGACTGTTCCTGCAAGTAGATTCCTGTTTTGTTTGAGAATATTTTTCAGTGATTCTCACACACTGTTGAAAATTCTTGTGTAGTTTCTAAAACTACAAAGCTGCAATTGTGTGCTAAATACTTGAGCAAATTCCTCCTGGAAATAGAAAATAAATTAATATAGAAAATAAATTAAAATATTTAGTACTTTAAATTTCCATCTGTGTAATGGTGAGATACAAGTGTTAACAGCCTTGTCTCTTAGTCTTCTCTCTCTCTCAGGTTCTTCCTCTCAGACTTGCGAAGTCCTGATCTGGTTTTGTTTAGGCTTTTGGAAGTTTATTCACTATTTTGTTTGAACTGTAGCAAGACAACACTAAAGCAGAAATGTTGGCTTTTGTTGATTGTTGCTTGCTCCCTATCTGATATAATTTGCTCTAACTACCCATCTCCCCTTGCTGTATGAAAATTATCATTTTCCAGCACTTACTTATCTGAGTACATGAATATGACACTACAGGAGCAATCTCTAATGCTATTCTAGTTTGGCTGTGGTCAGCATTCTTGCTACTGCTCTGAGCTGGTTTGGAGAGAGGGATTAGGGATGAAGGAGAGCAGGAGGGGACAGATGAGGGACTGGGGAGAATCCCACATATCTCTCTGCAGCTATTCTCAAGGAGAGACAGAATAGCACGATACAACTCCAAAAGCTTTGTTCAAAGCAGAGCTACTGTCTGAAATATATTCAAACCTAAATTCTCCTGCCCCTCCAGCAAACTTACTTTGTGTAACTGTGTGTGTTTTGAGTGTGCAAAAGCAAAGCTTCCAGCGATGCAAATAATGGCCTTCTTCTGAAACCCAGATAGAAATAAACTGGGCACGCTGCAGAAATGTAAATGTCACTAAAATCTCCAGTGGGTTTAAGATACTGCTTTGAAAATTCATAACTTTGCTCTCACTTAGCTGGGGCTTCTGTTTGGGAATCTCTGTTAAAAGAACAGATTTTCACTTTAGAGAAACAGTCCCCATTTCTGTTTGTGGAAACAGAGTTGAACACAAATCTGCCAGCTCTTTACCCAGCCCTGATGCCAGTCTGTTTAACTGTGCCAGCCAGAGGCCTCGTGCCTTTACCCCTCCAATAAAAAGCTGCTGTCACCTTGGAGGAATTGCTGATGCTTCACTTTGTGGGGTTTAAAAATAGTAACCAGGGGAAGGAAGGAAGGAAGGAAATGCTCTCTAAGTTGCAATAGGGGTAATTTTCTGTCTGAGTGCTGTTTTTCTTTATCTCCCCACCTTGTATTAATTATTTCAAGACCTTTAGTCCTGACTGAAACCTTACTAATGCAGCAGCCCTTAGACTACAGCAACAGCAAAATGCATGGTTCACAGAAGGAGAGTGGGACTGCAAAGGCTGTTCTCCTTCTTGATTTTCCCAAAGGGAGAACTCTTTACTGGTTGCTAATATATTAGACTAAGTTTTACAGGACCAGAGCAGTGTGCAGTTCTCTTTATTCTTATCGGGAGAAGGAACATAAATGTTAACTTGCAAAGCAAATTGTCTGAGGATACAAACCCTGTGACAGAGCTATGACTTAAAAAGCTGTCCCTCCTGGCACTTCTGAACCACTTCCCTCTCAGCTGTTCATGACTTCACCTGAAGTGAATCTTCCTTCTAAGGAAAACTCTCAAAGGATTGTGATTTATACCAAGAAGGACATAAATATGGTCTTGGACAAAGTCCAGTGGATCTGGCCATTTCTCCTGTAGCATCCACTTTGGGAATTATACTTCATGAAGGGAATTAAAGGATAGGATTAGTCCAATATAATAACATCTCCCTCTACCCCAACTCCAGAGCTACGTACTTCTACTTTAGGAGCCTTTAACTGCAAGAGATAATTTTATTTTAGATTAATAAAATGGAGGAACCCTGTGTTTTTAGATGAGTGCTGCATTTAGCATCACACAAAAAAATCCAGGCAGTCCGTGTACTCTGACACTTTCTGGTGTTAGCAGCCATCCTGTTTGCCTGTGGGCTCCTGAATTTAAATTGAACCAGTCCTTAAAATCCCTAATTTATCTTATCCTGGCAGTCTGCTTCCATGACTGCTATACAAAACATCTAAATGGGCATAAAGTCAATCTTAGCTACTAGTATATATTTTTTTCAAAGTTGATGAAATCTGACACTGCAGTTTCTACAAATGCTGTTGTAAATTTTATTAAAATGGAAAGCCAGACACAGTAAGTTTATCTCCAACTATAAAGTATTTTCTTTATCATGTACTGCAGCACTATAACAAGACAACTGAGCTATGGGAAGAATTATGTCACATCTTGATAAGGAAAATCCTAGAAGGCTTTGAAAATACTAAAAATGTTATAAAACTGTATTATGGTGTGCATGATAAATCATAAGCTATTTTTAACTTTGATATTTTATGGTGGATTAGGAGAAATACTGTAGTTTTATTGAGATTAACACTAATTTTAGTAATAAATCTCTGGGGGAAAAATGAAATGAAATGACTGTTACCCACCTGAGGATGACTAAAATGATTTTCTTTCCAAAATGTTTTCTTGGTAAAATATACCTCCCTATACTTATTTTATCCTCTCCTTGGTGTTGACAAGCAACATTACTTGCACCTTTGCTGCAAAAGAAATAGGGTGTTACATGATTTGCAAGCTGATGGCTACACTCTCTATAATAAGAACAGACACAGAAAAATGTTATGCTGATAACCATCTTGAAAATATAGGGGCAGGAAAGCAGCTCTTTAACTTGTCATGCACATGAATTTGAAAAATCTGCATTATGAATGTATTTCACTTAGATGTTCTCAAATGTGGCTGGCTCCAAGTTCTAATTCCTCTGCTACTGGGCTGTAGGCTGTATCTATCTGGCAATATTAATAAATTTATCCTGGAAGTACGGAACTTACTTCCAGTGAAAACTTTGCAAAATCTGGTATTTTCCACCAAAGACTACTGTGTCAATAAAGTCCCTTACTGGCTTAGAGTGATTGAACTGCTTAGCAGGATTGAACTGCTTAGAAAAAGGTCTTTTTAAAAATAACCAGACCACCAAATCTTTGTGTTTTACCACTATAATGGTAAACAGTCAGTTTGGAGAAACTGTTAACAGAGGGCTTTATGACTTTTTGAAAATTCAAAAATGACTTTAAACAAAATATCAGGGTCACTAGAAGTCATAAAACATCAAAATTAACAAACACATCACTTTCCTAATGGTCGAAGGACCACTGTATGGACTTTATTTGGACCATTAAATGGATTTACTCTGAGACTTCTTAAGTTATTTGGACTCTTAAAATAACACAGAGCTTTTAGGTGGTTTGGGGTTTTTCTCTTCTCAAAATTAGCATAGCAATGGCATACATTCTTTCTCTAGTTTCTAGCTGGGAAAGGATCCAGTGGTAGGGACAACTCCGGTTGTATCCTGTTCAGTGGCAGAGCTGATGGATCCAGCAGTCAGGATTACCTAGATTGGAGTTTGCCTTTCTTTGCTCTACCACCCAGCAGGGAAAGGGTGTGTCTTGTACTCTAGGTCTAGAAGTGGCTGCTTCTGTCTGAGTTGGGTTTCTGAGGAGTGGAGTTCTGGATGGTCCTGGAAGTTAGAAAACTTTACAGTGGCCCACAACAGGGCTGCCAGTAATGGCAGGAGGTGGAATCTGTGCCTCTGACTTCTGTTATACAGAAATAAAAATAATATTAAATAAGAAACCTAAGCATTCAAATTTTAAAATGCCACAGTGATTACCTCTGCAGTCTTAATTAAGATCTTAAATAATAAATAAATAATAATTATTGGTCACGTTGTCTCCTAAACATAGTTTTAAATTACGTGATTAATAACATGCTTTTTGTTCTAATACTTCTGACCTGTTTATGTGTACAGGCTGTCCAGATGCAGGTGGAGAGCAGCTATTTAATATTCTTCTGCTCCACCATGCCCAAGTGTGGCTCTGTGCCACATGTTACTTCACGACAGTCGAAAGCATTTCCTGAAGACAGGTTGCCTAATTTCCTAATGGGCACTCTTATGCCGTTCACTGTAATGTGACACATCCACATTAAAAATTATTACTGTTTTATAGGAAAGAAAGTGAGTCACAGGAAAAATGAAGTGTCCTTTTTGCTGCTGTCCATTATAGGCTACCTAAGGTTTCTTTTTTTTTTTTTTTTTGACTTTAGAGTACTTAGCATTATCTATTAATTAATATTTTCAAAATAGACATCCTATTACCTTCGACTGCAGCTGCAGGTACCCAGTGCATTGGTGAATAAGCCCTTATGGTTTCAAATTGTGAGTCCAGAAAATGAGGGAAAATAATACTAGTGCCCAGCTATTAAATCAGAGAGCATTGCAGTGGATTTCTGTTAGAGACAAGTTCAGAATCCTTTTCTTCACAGCTGTTTTCAGTGACTTGAATCATCAGACTTCTGCAGTTTTTCCTTAAAACCATTTCTCATTCACTGTATCATTTTTTCCAGAAAATGAAGCACTGATCCTGTAGGAAACAGCATATTCATGTAATGCTGATTCACACTCATCTTTTGGAAGTTGCATCTTTTGAACTAAAAGAGGGAGGACAAATGAAAAAAAACAACCAACCAAACAAAAAACAGCAAACCAAAACAAAAAGCCCAGACAAATCCCACCCCAGTTGAAAAAACAAAACAAAGCAAACAACAGCCCACAACTTCAAAACTTCCTTTGGGGAAAGAATGGTCTGATCATGTAATTTAAAAATTCTGAGATCTGTATATCCAGGCTGAATTCCTGCATTTCTTTAGTCTTGTGTTCCATGCTACCACTTTAATTTCAAGATTAATGGTTGTTCCAATAAAGCAATAATCACAAGTTCTCTAACTCATTGAACACCTTAAATCCCTTTACAACTGCATCTTTTTATCTTCTAGTTCACTATTACACAGCAGTGTAGAAAACTGTCAGAGGCAAGACTGTCGTGAGTTACAAACTTGTAAAATTGTTAATTCAAAGCACTGCAGGGAGTAGATCTTGTTAAAAATTTGTGTGATAGCTGTCATGTTTCAGAAGATGTAAGGGTATTTTTCTTGAGCACATGTGTTCACAGTTTGAGATGGGCTCTTCAAAGCACAGCAAAGTTTTGCTACTGGCAACTTTCATGGGTATAAGTAATTTTAACAACAAGGTAGATATTTTCTTCTCTTTGTATCCAGCGGAACAAAGTCTGCTGACATTAGGACACAGAGTGATGGCTCCAAGGAGAGTGTGGATTTAACAGGGTAGTAGGGTAGCAGGTTATTTGGACTCAGAAGAGTAAAGCTCCTGATTCCAGATCTGTAATCAGCTTTTATTGTTTCTCGTGCTGTGGCTAGGTAAGGCTTTGAATATGCCAAGAACAGAATTTCATTGAGAGAATTTTAATGGAAGGAGTAGAGTTGGATTTCAGTACCATTCGACTGGTTTCATAACTCAGGAATCAAGTACAGAATGAGGTTTAAAAACAGGAATAGGTGGGTTCTAGAGACTTTCTCACTATCTCCTGTGAATCTCTCCATATGACACCTCTGTTAATTTTGTAGTATATATATATATATGAATTTTTTTTCTGCATGTCTAAACGTTGGGGCCATAACTGCATAAAATATATCCAAGGCAGAAAAAAACCCCCATGTAACACTTTTGTATTCCTAAAATTACTGTAATCATGTTACAGATCCATTCATAGCTTGCTAAAATAACACTAATTCATAACTCTCAATGAAACAAGACCACAAGTTATACTTGGTGCTAGTTTATATCCTTTGCATGCTTCTCAGTTTGGTAGAGCCCACGCAGGTGATAAATTGTTGCAGAATTGGATGCATTTCTGGTTACACGTGTCTGGTTTTCTGACAAGAGCCTGTAGCTGCAAAGAACTCTAAAACCTGAGACTGAGATAAGAAAAAAAATTCTTTTTTTCTGCTTTTGTCATGCTGTTGTGCTGGTTTTAATTAGAAAGTTCTGGACCATAGGCCAAATCTGCATTCAAGGATCTTATTTTTCTGTACCCCAGCCATGTGCAGCCTCTCTCCTGGTCTATCCTGGCTGACACGCTGTTCCCTCCAGAGAATCTCTTGTCCCTGGTGCCATGGCACATTCTTCTGGCTTTCTGTTCATGGTAGAGCAGTGGCTGCTGCTCAGAGCCCTCTTTCTGCCAGCCAGAGCAGGGGAAAGTCTCCAGGAACCCTCAGAGGGTGCTGACAGTGATGGGGTCTACACAGTTCCTAAAAGGATAATTTATGGGACACTGAGTAGGTGAGTGCCAGGGGCTGTCTTTCCCCTATTTTCCAGCCTGTGAAATAGAGATGGGTTCCTGTTCTTCACAACCTTGCCCCTCCCTGGCAAAAACAGGATTCTCGAGTTCCCATCCTATTCCCAGAATAAATATTTATTTATTTACTTACTTATTTGCCGTGGAGGACAATTTCTTCATCCAAGACCAAGACAGGGCTTTGGGATTCAGAGCTTTCTGATGGTGTGATGTGTAGCAGGATGTTGAACAAGGGGGCTCAGACCTGACAGTGCCAGCACTGTCAGACCCTCTAGATATGTTACTTGAGAGTGGTCAAAAAAAAATCCACCCTTCCTCCCCTGCCAATTAATTCTCTCCTGAATGAAATAAATTTGTCTTTACTGCTGTGCTTTTAAGGTTTTCCTTTCAAGTGCAAAGAAACACCAGATAAAGCCTTGGGAAGGGATAAGGATGGGTGGTTTTTTGTAAAAGAGAAGCAGTTTGGACAATGATGGAGCTCAGCCCATAAGAACAGGAGCTGGCTGGATCTTTGGAGGCAGCACGGCAGGGAACATCTCTGCTTCTTTAGTTCAGGAGTAGGTATTCTCCTAAGCTGAAATGCTGGATTTAAATTTTCTCCTCCAATTTAGGGCCTTCAATAGGCTGATTGATGTTGTCCTGGTTCCTTTCCCTGAGCTCCTTTGATGTGAACAGCCTGTATTCTCCAGGATAAAATCCCGTCAGAGGATAAACTGACACGGACACGTCTCAGTGTGAAACAGCGTTAATGTTTCTGTGATGTTAGTTATATGTCATAAAAACAGTGGGAGTGTAAGGCAGTGGTAACTGAGCAAAGAATGTAAAAACTCAGTAGTGGAAAAACCAAACACACCCTGGACTGCAGAACTTACAAGAAATACCTATGAACCAACCATATTCTCTAGTCAGCAAAGTTACCTTCGAATGACAGTGCATTTTCAAACACACCATTTAGCTTTTGAATGCCCTTCAGAATATTACTGGTGGGTTTTCTTCTCCTGAAGACTACAGCAAGTTATACGTTTGTTTATCTTACTATTTTTATGCAGGCAAAACATCTGGTGCCATAAGCAGACACAGCACTCTTCAGAGCTGCTTAGTTGGTTTTAATTAGAGGAAAGCTGCCTGGGACAGACAATGTTCTTCTCTAAGCATGGTTTCTGGGTTTTTTTTCCTACATTAAAAAAAAAATCCATTTTTTCTGTTAAAACATTTGTATTTAATTTTTTAAAAATTACAAATAACAGGTGACATACAGGTTTTTTTCTTAATATAAAAGCCCCACAATCTGTATTTCAGTGTAAAATGATCATTGATTAATAAGCATCTTTGAAAACAGAAACCTGAATTTCTCAGATGAGCATGCATTCAAAATAAAATCACAACAGTCTGAAAGGATTCCCAATTTGTAGGGCTTTGCTTTTTGCTGCTTCCAGGGACTTCTACAGACATTTATCTCTGAGCATTCAGGCATTTAAAAATATTGTGGATTTTTTATTTTCTTTTAAATCATAAATATTTGTTGACAGCATTGTGTGCTTTGAGTACAAGTTAAATATTATGGATGTGATACATGATATCCTTTATATCCTGTAGATATAAAATAGCACAACATTTACTTTTTCAAAGATTTGCCTTGCGTTGGAGAATAAAGGGAATTTTTTTTTTCCCTAAAATGGTCGTGTGTGGCCAACATTTGATTTTATTATTTTTTTTTTTAGAGTATGTTTAGTTGAAAGAAGGTGGGAGGCCTGGATTTGAGTGTGTTTGTATGTGTGCATTAGGAAGGGTCTGGGGAAACTCCAGAACATGCAAGGTCTGCAAGTGCTGTGTGGCTGTGCTCAATTGTTACCATGACACTGAATAATAGTGAGGTGATGAGCTGAATTTCTAATGGCACTAATGGTGCCCAGCAATCCTTGTCTCCTGACAGTAAAATATGCAGAAGTATTCCATGAATAAAGCTTGTTTGTTAGTTTGTTTGTGGTTCTTTTAATGCATGGTGGTTGTCCTGCAGCTGAGTAAGGTGCAGATGAATAGTGCTGGGCAGGAAGCTGGGCAGGGCAATATATGCTGGCTTTTTCACTACTGTGTATGTGGCATGCTTGTTTTAAGCTGTAAGGATTTTCTGAAATGTAACAGTAAAAATCAGGTTGTATCAAGTCCCACGTGTTCTCCTCAGCTTCTGGGCTCCAGGATGTGACAGGAGTTCACCTCTGAAATGAAGCCCTCCAACCTTTTTTCTTTCCTGAAAAGTCAGGATCATTATGAGCTTTAAATTAAAATTCCATGTAACATTTGGACAGATCACCTGATAAGATTTCCCATTTAAATCGCAACCTGCTGTCTTTTTATCATCTCATCTTCTACCTCCGTCATGACATTGGGCTGAGTAGCTTATATTACCTCTAGTGGTGAGTTACAGGAGGTAAGGAAAAATTGATACAGAAGGGTGGGAAGAGGAGATGTCTGGATAACAATGGAGGAGATCTGTTACTCTGCCACTGACTCAGGTTGCACCTGAAGGGTGAGAAATGCCATCTGGTGTCATCCCTGTCTGATAAAACTTCATAGTAGCAGCAAATGTTAAAACAGATTCTTCCTTTTTGGCATGTTTTCACTATATGAAGCAGTGTCTCATTTCAATGATTAGCGAGAAGACGACAGCTTTCAGACTTTCTCTAAGTGTGCACTTTTAAAATACAGAGTGTGGGACTAACAAATTAACTTAATATTTAAGTCTGCTACCTATTTGTGAGAGTTTGGTTTTGCCGTTCTTATCACAGGTGAAAGTGCAGCTTCATCAGTGATATGGTGTCCATTCACCAAACCAACCAGTTGAGCAATATTCATGGCACAGCCCAGCCCAGCAGAACTACCCCCATTGGCAGGACTGAAAAAAACTCTTGAATGCTGGTATTGTGTGGCTGCATTAATCTTTGCAAATTAAGGCTTAATCAGCCTTCTCCACAAAGGATTTATTTATCATGACAGAACTAGTTTTTAAGACCTAGAATTGAAAGGGGTTGCTGCCCAAACAACAAATATGCCCAACCATATTTTCCCCAAGGTAGCATCTCCATAAGAATGTTTTGGAAAGGTTTGAACTAGATGGCAAATATGCAAGGTCTTTGTCCTCAGAACTAGAAGCAGTGACTTTGTGTGGTTTGTCACAATGACTCAGATTTGAAAGGCATATTCATACCGTCTTTAACATCCCTACCAGGCAACAACAACTGTGTTAATTTTGGACAGAAAGTTGCAGGCTGAAATTTGCATGAGCTATGTTTGACCTAAAGCTGATTTCAAGAGCATTATAAGTTCAGGTAAAGCACTTCATGAGGCTCATGGAAAAGATGTGCTTACAGTGGCTGTTTGCTCTTATCATTTGGTGGATGCATTTCCTTGTGTGGTTTCTCTGAGGTGGAATTTGCTCAGCCTAAGGCTGGACAGCTGTTGCTGTTTGTGGTGACCTCAGCTAGAGTCACACCTTCAGTTCTTGTCCCTGGGAGAAAATAAAGAGAAATCTCATATGCCTCCTGAAAGAAAAGTGTATCTGTCTGAAAGGCAGGGCTTTAGGTTTTTCTCTAAATTAACTGGTGGAAGAAAAAAACCCCAAGTTTCACCTGCATTTGCAGAGAACAAATACAGTGTTTCACAAGGCTCACCATCACCAGCAGAACATTTTCTGAAACAGCTGCTGCTGCTCCAGGGATCCCTGTTGGCTGGGAATGGCCAACAGAACTGTGGGACCCTCATGGCCACTTAGAACACTCTTAACATTCCAGAAAATCTATTTGACTGTCTTTCACTAAACTAAGAAAATTTAGAGGGCCTGTAGTTACCTGTCGTGCAATCTAAGAAGTTACTTTTTTTTTATGCCCTTAAAAAGGCATCATGCAAGTATCTCAGCAGACAGGTGAATATGAAGTGTTTGGACTGTGATGAGTCACAGAGGGAGGGAGGCAAGGATGGCTGTTGCTGGTGTGAAGTAATAATGAAGTATCTTTAAGATAAATGCCATTTACAAAAGGTCTAAAAGTTAAAGGTCACCACATTTTGTCTGATGTGATGTTTAGAATCAAAGCACTTCAGAGATGCTTAAAACAGGACACCTACCCACATCTCTGCCTTTCCTTAAGGAATATAATTCACTGGAAATCGCTCAATGCTTTGGACATGTTGAAATGGTTGACCTTTTTGGGACAGTTTCTCTCCAAGTCTCATTCCTCTTGTTCTTGACAGAGTTGGTAAAATGGGGAGTGGGAAGGGGATGGAATATTTTTCATTTGTCTCAGATGAAAACTTCTCACACAGCTGAAAGGAATATTCTCAGTCCCAGAAAAAACTAGGTTCTTGACCACTGGAGAGAAAAATAAACAATTATTTTTTTTAATCAAGAAAAAAAATGAATAATTTATCTTATTTATTAAAAACTAGAGCTTTGTTACTGAACTCCTTATGAATAACTAGTACTTAGAGAGGCATAAAGTGCTATCCAGCACGATGTAACACCGGTTGGTAGTAGCTTCCAATAAAAAAAAGGTCCCCCCCCCTTACAACCTTCTTCCATGAATTTGTGGTTTAAATATTTCCTTATGTTAGTCATCTTAGAAACCTCAATTAAGTTTTTTTTCATTAGTCTCCCCAACACCACCACAATTTTCACCTCAAACAGCTTTGGCTTGTGGCCGTAACTGAGCAAAGAGGTGGACTTCCAGCAGTGAGAGGTGCTGAGAAGTTTACAGGACCTGTGTATATATAATTACAGCACTCTGGAGGTGTGGTGCAAAGGCCAAACACACCGTGACCTCTTCTTTGGAAACGCTCAGGAAGGCAGCCAAGGAGTGTGAGCTGCAGAAATCCTCCCCAGTCCCCTTTCTGTTCTGCTCTTGGGGATGATTTACCCCCACACAGAAATGAGCACAGGTAGTTCTTTTAGTTTCAACCTACCTACTGACTTGAGGGATTGCACCTGGATAGGAGAGGCTTGCCAGGCAGGGAAGAGTGGTGGTTATTAAATGTGCAGAGCAGCACTAACCCCTTCTGGCCTCCACATATTGAGGAGCTCCATGGTAAGAGGTTTCATAATGTGAACGGAGTGTATTGGCTGCATGTAAACAGAACCCTGAGTTGCTGCAGAGGGGATGAACATTCCCACTACAAGGAATTTATTAAGGGAGAGGGAGAGCTCTGGTGTGTATTAAAGCAGCAGGAGTGAAGCAATGTGGCACAAAAGGAATACAGGGAAGGTGCCAAGTACAAAAAAAATGCAAAGGGTTCTAAGATGTAGTAATGAGAGGCACTGAGAAAAAGGGGGAGAAAGAGACAGCTAGAGAAGTGACAAATATGAAGTTAAACCTCTGTGATACATAGAGTATGTAAGGGGAGATTGGTGAGATTATGTAAAGTGAAAGATTTCTTCAACAGCTGAATTTATTAATCTGCACTTAGTCCCACTGCAGCACAAGAAAAGTCCAAAAAAAGTTCAGAGAGTCTTTATCAACTTGCACATGTAAAAATCCTCACAAACTAACCTATGCTTTGTATTTGCTGTGATGGATGCCAGTCCTTTACACAGAAAGGTGTGCACAGCACAACACAAGCACCCCTGGTGGGGTATTCGTGTTGGTTGCAGATAATGATTATTTCTCATAGGGCAGCAGTTCAGACAAAGGGAAGGCTGCTATACAGCGAAAAGGGCTGAACATAAAACATTACTGCACTCTAACAAGCAGGATAAGGATTTTTAGAGCCCTAATAACAGAGAGAGACTTTGGACTTTCCTGCCCAACTGGCAGCAACTGCCTTCCCAGGACATTTAGAGAGCTGCAGAGGGATTAATTATAAACACACAGCTTGATTTGCAGCCATTGCAAAAACATCTGCAAGGTACCGACTGCCACTCGCACGTACAGCGCTGCGCGAGAGCGTCCTGGAGCTTACGAAAATACACGCTGGAGCCATGAATCAAACTCCGTCATGTGACGGAGGGGAGGTGCTGGGCTGGCTCCCAGCCAGTGGTAGGAGCTGATGGGTGGAACAAACGGGGCATAAAAAGACTAATATGACTAACGGATCCTGGATGCGTGGTACCTCTCTTTGGATCTACGGGAATGTGGGCTCTAGCAGTTCTGCAGCTCTACCAGCCCTTTGCCTGACACTGGAACTGCTGCTCACAAAGTAGGATCCTGCTGCTCTGGGGTAGGAGGGATAGAGAAAGAACATGGCCTGCATTTTGAAGGTAAATCTCTATCTGTTGCTTGAATGCATTGTTAGAGAGCCCCTCGCTGCTCAGAGGCATGGATTCGGTGCGATCCTATTGCATCTTCGTTGTCTTTTTGAATACTGGCTTTGTTTGGCAAATGAATATGGAGAGATTCTGCAACTTACAGCTGTGCTCTGCTTCCCTCTGCCATTCTTTTCCTCTTTCCCTGCATTGTCAGAACTGTGAGCTAGTGGGGAGGGAAGTGTGTACTGAATAATAGGAGGGGGGAGAGGGGCTCTGGTTTATCTCAGCTGACTTTGTCTACGCTGAATTCCTTCAGGAACAATAGCCTTTGGGCAACAGACTTCCAGTACAAAGGGCAAAATGGGGAAGTTACTTTCTTTTTCTAACCTTGCAGCATTTACTGCTTTTAAAGCAAAGGTTGCAGATGTACACAGCTGTCCCAGTTGCTCCTTAAGCACACACTCCCCTGCTGAATCTACTCAAGATCCACATGCTCCACACAATTATACTCAATATTTACCTGCATTTTTCTAATCGAGCAGCCTATTTGATAGGGGGTTTTCCCCCTCCGTGCCAGCAAATATAAGCGTGAACTTACCGTGGGATCACACGCTTTCTGCAGCCTGCTTTTCCACACCGAGACAAAAGTATTTGCAACCCGCACGTCATGTACATGGAGGGAGCATCCCTAGCAGGGAGTGTTGAATGGAAGGGGAGGAGGCGGAAGTGCGGTCAGTTGGGAACACACGGCGTTTGTTCCCTTGCGGGGCTGTCACTTGCCGGGAGTCGCTCTCCTGTGCCCGGCTTGATCCATTCGCTGCCTGCCTTGCTGCTGCTCTCTGGGGATGTTTTGAGTACATTTGGGCTTTGGGTTTTTTTTTTTGTTGTTGTTGTTTTTGTTTTTTTGGTAAATGAAACTATCTGTGAGTTCTTTGTTATTTGCACTTATCTTCTAGCAAAGAGTCGATTATCCCAAACTTTGGGATGGCCTCTCACAGCAGTTGCCTTCAGCGTATCAACAAAGTGGGATAAGTTGCAAAGCTTCAAAACAGTTTCCAGATAATAAGTGTTCCTGCGTCTCCATGAACCCAATCCTGAACAACTTCTTATTTTGCTGCGCCGTTTTCCCCTTTTCATTCATTCATTCCCAATTAGCGGGTCAGTGGCACATGGATGTTTTTTGAGTTTTCTGTCTTGAGCATGTGTGCTGTGGCAGCTTATATTAATAAAAAAGGCAAAGTCTGCTGCAAGTGCAGAAACTTCCATGAACTAGCGTGTTCTGCTTGGAGATAGACAGTAACAAACTCCTTTAATCAGACAGCAGTAATGTTGCTGAGAGTTGTGACTTGGGATGAAGCTCTGTGAACGGAGCCTGGTTGCACAAAGATGAGTGTGTGCCCTCCTTTTTAAACGCTCCCCGAATGACTTAGCTTGGATCTGCAAATAATCCAAAATTTCCAACCTTTTTTTACTGTATGGAGAGATCACGTGTAAAATCTTCCCTCTGGCTGTAACAGTTAAATAAGAATGTTCTTTTAAAAGAAAACTCCAGTGTCTCTTTTTCCCCCCTCCCAGTTGTTTCCTCTGCACAGTCTGGTGACACAGCCTGCCACAAACATGCCTTAGAGTTTGAATTACAATACAGTAAACATCTTCACTTTGCCCAGGCCTGAAGCTCCATTTGGGTTATTCTGATGATTAAATCAATAGATTAATTGGTATTCCTTGACAGACAGCCCTCTTCCAGGTTAATTCTTAATCTTGTTAATGCAGGCAGGTGCAAGGATAAAAAGTGAAACAGATACGATGAGAAGATTAGCTTTGCCATAAGGCGGGCTGGATTTTCTCAGACAGGCATCCCATAGGAGTAATTTAAATGTCTAAGTTAAGATACTTAATGGTGTTTAAGTTTTTAATGTAATGTCTGCAGGTACTCCTCAAGCTTTTTCCCTAACAAGGAAATTCAGAATAGTAAATATATTTTCTTGTTACACCAGGCTAATTCTTGCATGAAAACATATACCTGTCAACAACACCCTCCTCCTTTCCCTTAGGTTTGTCCTGGCTCTCCTGTTTATTCAGTCAGTAGTTTGTGTGGAAACAGGAAAAAAAAATCAAGAATAAATATCTATAGGTATAAATTTGAACTAGGTGTTGGCACATTGGATGGGAAGCCAGAACAACTGGGTGTCCTTGCCACTTCAGCCCTGAGTGTCTCTGTGGCTCTGCCTCATGGCTTTCCCTCTTCTGTTCCTCGATTTTTAACCCCCTGCCAAAGATATTGAGACTGGTTGAATGTTGGAGTTCTGTGTGAATGAGAGTTTAGTGTAAATGAGATTGGATAGAGGTGTCTGTAAAGTGAGAAGTACAGAGGTGGCTCTTAAGAATTTACTGGAGTAACTTAGAGTGGTTAAGAGCATATTAGAAGAGGTGTGTGACCTTTAGATATCAAGATTTCCTTTTAGTGTGACCACTGCATGAAATGAAATAATCTGTGCAGCTTGTGCAGAAATGCCTGGGAGGTTGATTCTTCCTAGGGTACCTACTGTCCCTCTGGTGTTTGTTGTGCACTCTCCCTGCCTAAGAGCTGTCCCTGATCATGGCTCCAGAAACTTTGCTTCCTATTCAGAAATGGGACCTTCTTGGCAAAACCAGTGAAACTCTTCTTCTGAGGAATTCTCTGCTCTGTAAAAGAAAAGCAGAGAAAGAGGTGAAATAAAGACAAGACAAAATAAAATAAAAGTTTGGCTATGTTAGTGTGACTCTGCAAATTGTAACTACCTGAAAGAAGGTTGCTGCCTAAAATTGTGGACAATTAAGATAAAGCTAGCTTGCACAAACAAAAGGACTGTCAGGAAAGCGGGAAAGACTTTTAGCACTTAACATTGCAAGGGAGATAGAAGGAGGGGTAGGGGGAACCTAAGCTCTTTGAAATGATAAAACTTTATGTAACTACTCTATAATAGTAAGAATAGGAGGCAGGCAACCAAATGTCTATTTAGATAAGGCAGACTTCATAAAGAGTGTAGGTAATTTTGAAACTCACTGTATAAAAAGCTGTTGTGTTTCTTTTCTCAGCGGACATGCATGGGGGGAAAAAATCCCCTGGCATTTCCCCAGCCCTAATACAAACCCTAATACAATATATATATATATTGTTTAAGGATTTCTTTGAATCAGAAGCAAGTTCCAAAATGCCTGATGTGTTTTTTATTTTCTCTGTCATGAATTTAAAAAGTGTGGCAGAATAGCTGAGTGAAGTGTAGGCATTTCTTGGAAGCAAACAGTTGATCTTATGCTTGTTACTATGGTAGCTGCATGTCACCTTGCCAATTACTAGATTAGCAGTGATTACCAGTTATGCAGTCACTATTATCCCTAACGATATCAGTCCCTAAGTTCTGCTGTATCAGCCACTGACTCTTGAAAACGATGACAGATGTTACTCAGTAAATTACTTCAAACTCCACTTTTTGCATAATTGAAAAAATGATACTTCAAAGTACCTGTCATCTTACAAAAAACACAGCATGAATGATAATGGGATTCTGTAAAATGTTGATATCCCCCACTGAGGAATGGACCGTGATATTTTAAAGCAAATAGAACAGGTAACTTAGTTTGCACGTGCTGAACTGCGCAGGGGATTATGTCTTACTCTATTTCCAAAGTCTTCTTTTTAAGAGAAGATGATGGAGGTCGATTATGTTGTCATCATAGTACAATTTTTAACTGTGCAGGCTTAAAGTGGTAGAATATAATAAAAAAAAAAAATCATGTCCAGGGACGACTAGTTTTCTTCTGGTTTATGTGCTGTGTACTTACTGTGCAGTGAACAACAGAGTTTTCATATGCCTGGAGGCTGGATGTGACCTTGTGCCAGCAGAGATCACAAGTGAGTTGAAACCTTCAGTGAAACTCTGTGGTCTAAATAGTATTTGTATAATGTGGTGCAATGTTCTTATTACTACAGCTGATTGAGAATTCTCTCAAAGTAAGCAAGTGACCAGCTCAAATCCGCAGCTTCTTTAGTATTTTTTAAGTGTAATTTAAAGATTGAAAGAACTTACAGGTTACAAATAAGCGAAACCCTTCAAGAACATGCTTGTAACTCTTTTCTGGAGGATGCTGTCAAAGTTGACCATGACTGTGTGTTCATCTATGATCCTTTTGCTTGTTTCCTCTCCGTGGTTATCTCCACTGGTTTAATTAAAGTCACAGGTTGCATTTTCCCCTTAGCTCACATGGTGAACTGCTTTTGGCAAGAATTGTCTTCGAGAGTTTTCTCTGAGTGTTCAGTGGCCTATGTCTGATTGGGGTCTTCAGACACTGCAGTAATACAGATAACATTCCTATCTACAGGCATATGCTCCATCTGCACTTTTGAGACTAAAATAGCAAAGCTGATCTCATTACATTAAATTTTCCACCCTGGCAAGTGGCTGTTCAAAGGGGAGAAGCAGAAGATGTGAAAGCATCTGATCCTGGTGTTTGGACACTTGTAATCCTGGATATTTAGTTATTAATTTGACTTGTACATGACAAAGATTGTAAATGTTTCCTTCCAAATTTCTACATCATCAAAAGCACATTCCCTGTTTCAGTGTGCTCTGTGTGCAGAGTAGGCAGTGAGTCTCACCATAACTCCATTCACTACCAGGGATTTGCAGGATGCAGACTCTTCCATGGAGATGACCTCTATATCCTGCTTGAATCAGGTCCAAGATAATTCACATTCTGCCTTGACTGTTAAATTGACTGCAGCAGTGTTTATGCATGGCATCCATCCGTTTTCCTGTGCTGAGAGTTGTACTTGGATCCTGTTTGATTCTCATGCTGTGCTTTGTCCTCTGACATGACAAGAGATAGAGGGATCCTAGGGAAGGGAACAAAGGTGACCTCCCCTCCCTGTGGGAGGATGCTGCTCTGGTGGTTCATTTCCCAGCACTGGCTGAATTTGCTGCAGGTTTGCTGTAAAGTGAGCTCTCTTCTGAGCCTGTCTTAACCTGGCCATCAACAGTTCTGTGGGCTGCAGTGCTTCTGTTGTGACTGGAATCGTTCCTAGGAGAATGTGGTTATATCTCTAGAGAGGGAAGGTGTAAATATGCAAAGGTGCCCCTTATGAGGTATTCACAAATGAGCTGGAAAGTAACAGGTGGATGCAATGAGGGGTTACAGAGAAGAAATGGGATTTCTGGTAGTAACCAGGTTTCTTGTGGATCATTCCATCCTTATGTGCTATGGGTAATTTTTCCCATTCTCTTCCCCCTCCCCAAAGAGAACTGGTGAAACTCTATTTTTAATTCTTTCTAATGCTCCTTCTCCACTGGATATTTCTATTTTAAATACCTTTTGTTGTTGTTGTTGTTGCTCTACATTGTTCACCTCTAAATCGCTCCAAAGTAAATGAAGCTGATTAATGAACCTGGCAATGTGCAGGGCTAGGATTTGCTGTATTGTGGTCCAGTGGTGCTTAATTACTATGTAAGGTTTTATGGAGTGTGGTACATGGAATTTCGTCATGTGATTTTTTTAATTATGTTGGCTTCTTCAAAACTTAAGGAAAATTAAATTCTAAGAAGTGTAAAACCACTCTTGCTTGCAATGACCTTAAGCTAATTATACTTCAAGGATAATATATTAGCCCTCTCCCAGAAAGGGACAGCACTCTAGTCAGTCTAGTCCTAGTCCTCTACAAGAGGATTTGCTTTGGTTGCCTGAATTCAATTTTGATGCCCATGTAGCTAAACCAAGGAAATCTCCAGTGTAAGAATGCTTCAGTTGGTTTAAAACTGGGGGTTTTGTGTCTGACTTAGAGGTGTGAAAACTAAACCCACAAAACCAGCATGAAATTATGAAGTGTCTCATATATTTAAGTAGCTGTGTGATAAAGCAGTGACGGGGGGAAGGTTTTTGCCTTGCAGTTCATCTTTAAGCAGTGAAGCATCTGTCATCCAGATGTTTAAGGCTTCCTCCCTCTTCCTGGGGATTCACTGTCCTTGTGTGCTGTTTGAGCAGCCTGGGCAGATGTCCCTGTCCATGGCAGGGGGATTTGGAACTAGGTGGTCTTTAAGGCCTTTCCAACCCAACCCATTCTGTGATTCCATGATTATCACAGGTCGTGGAATCACATATCCAAGATTCAACCTCTTTGCAGACCTGTGCGTGAGCTTCGGTGGTTTAGATCTTGTTCATTTTTTTTCAATTTTCATGTTGAAGTCACGAATGCCAGATAACTTGGCACGTCATAGTATGACAGAAACCACCTCAGGAAGCAGCAAATTCCTGTACTTTGACGTAATGTGTCAAAACCCTCGAGGTTTAGGATAGATGTGCTCTTACTTATTTCTAGTGAGGTGGCAGCCAAAAGAAAATCATATCTTGTTTTTTGATAATAGCCAAACATTCATGATTAATTTAAGGGAGTCTGAAATGCAGCTTAAAAGTTCTCACTTTTTAGGTTTTAATCACAACTATCACAACATCTGTGCATTTAATTTAAAAAGGCAGAGCTTTTAGCATTTTTTTTCCGTTCCTTTGCTGTGTTTCATTCCACTAGTATCTACGTGCCTTCCAGAATGTAGCACTTGACGTGGTGATCTGTCCAGGGTTTGTTCTTTCACCTCTTCCCAGGCAAGCAGTATCTAAGCAGCAGATTGATTTTTTTTTTTTTTTTTTTCAAGAGGAATTTTTTTGGGGGGGGGGTGTTGCTTAAAGGGGAAAAAAAAAGTTTTCTGTGTATTTTTCAGGAAAGGAAAAAGTCAAATGCTCACACATGAAATGGAAATTGAATATCTTTTTGGTGGCTGTTGGCTGAATTCAATTTTTGGACCAATCTCCTCCCCAGAGCAGCTTCTACCATAAAAGAAAGAGCTGTTTTGTGAAAGAAAAATCAAACTATTGATTGTAAATTTGTTTTAGATTTTTAGTTTTATTTTCAGGTATTAAATAATTTATTTTGTGGTCGTTACCCATGCCACTTTCCCAATACTTTCTTCTGCCTATCAGCTGCTCTCCATCCATGGTCTGACTCATAGCGCAGAAGGCTGGAAGTGTGCACATACATAAGAAAGAAGAGGTGGAGGTGTACTTTGTCTTGCTAGTGTTTGACACCTCTCTCTGAGATCTCTGTCCAGGAGCTAGGAAGAATTGATCTTTGTGGGGATCTGTGAACAAGGTGGGTAAAGGCAGCTCTGTTTATTGGATGTATTCCCAATAAATAAGGCAAAACTCTGCCTTGAGCTGTGTCATCTCTTAAAGCTGAGCGAGCAGTTGCCCTGCTGTTGTCAGCATCAAATACTCACATGGGATGAATTTGCTGTTGCAAAAAAACCCTGCATCCACTGCGTTTTGTGTGCTGGTTCTTGTAAATCACCCGTGGATTGCTGAGGTGAGAAAGGCCACTGCTTTTCTAGTGGCTTCATTGGTTTCTACAGAATGGGAACACGGACCATAAAGGGACAATGTGACTGTAATGCACGTTGTGTTCCTGCGTCTGAGGACACAATAAAACGTGGCTGGATGAGGTGTGAATTGCTGTATGTCAGCTCAGAAAATGGCAAATATCGAGCTGACTATTCTCTGTACTCCCCCTTGTCCCTTCAGGAACACCCTGTGGTTATACAAATATTGCCTTTGCATGGTTAAATAGATGCTTCTGAGAGTAGTGTCACAAGTTATATCAAGTAAGATATCCTTATACTGGCACAATCATTTACTTTCCAGGAGATGCACAGGTTGGTGTTTGTTTTTTTTTTTTTTTAATCAGTTAACCAACTACAATTATGTTATCAGTAGAAAATGTATATAAATGGGATTTGTATTTAAAATAATAACAGTTATTTTGCTTCTGATCATTCTAGCAGAAGCACCTGAAAAACGTGACAATTTTTGGTTTCTGTATTTGAAAGTGGATAAAATACCATGCTGGGTATTTTTTTTTTCATCTTTACTATTGAGAAGAACAAAGGTGAGGCAGGAACTGAAATGAAAGGGTTTAGGACATGAGATCTTGCAAGGGATGCTATTCAGGAGCAGTGGCTTGTGTTATCCAAAAGCAGTCCTTTTAAGCAGTTCTTGTCTACCTGCATAGCATGTGACACTTTAAAATTAACATGGGAGCACCACGTTTGCTAATAATTAAATGAAGCAGCAGCTTCTTAGCAAAGATACATTATTCAGCAATTTGCATTAACAATAGGCAGTGGAATGCCAGCCTAGGCAGGTAAGATGGCAGGTGTGGAGCAGTTGGAAGTAATCAGAAAAACATGTTTATTTCATGGGAGCAGCACTTTGTACAGAAGATATGCAGAATGAATTATTTATAGTTCCTGTCTCTTCTGACAATGTGTTCCTTGCATGTCGGTTTGGTGAAAGATTGGGTATTTTATGTCTCTTTCTCAAATTCTTTGCCTTGAAATTATATCTAATCTCACTGCTAGGAAAAGTTTGCCAGGGGTTGGCAAAGGGAATGTCCTCCTGAGTGTGTAACAACATGAGACTTGGTGATTTAATTCTAAATAGGAAAAGCCAGAAACCAAATGCCAATGAATTTCTTTTCTCTGGAAAGTTTCACAACCTTTGGTTAGTCATCCGCTTTTAGTTTCCTCTAAATCTATTGTTTAGCCAGATTGAAACAGAATTATTTTCTTGGAATGATAAGATGACATTACATTTAAGAAATAACAATGTGTATCTATTAACTCTTTAATATACATATTAAATAGTGGTATTACTACTGCTGTCATTGAGGCCAGTATGGTACTGCTTGGTGTATTTTGAATAATTATTATTACATTATTTTACATTAGATTATGAAATTATGTGCTTTTGTTTTACGTATGTACTCCTCAAAATTGCCATGATCCGGCTCTTCTTCATAACTGGAACTCACTTTATCTTTTGAATTAATTGAGAAAGGCTAGAAAGCTTTCATGTTTTCATGTGCTGTGTTCTACTGTGGGATGCAGTTAAACTAGAATAAAATTCCTATATGACTTTGTTTGTTTTGATTTGTCAGGGAAATAAATATTTCAATTCCAGGTTACATGTGTCTCACTGGGGCTTATCTGATTATTAAAATTCCTTGTAGTTTTACTAAACTTTTCTAGCTCAGTCCTCCCTGCCAAGTGGGTAAGTTGTGTACAAGTTACTGTATGTCGGGTGATCTTTTGTAATTTTCCTGTGTTTGCATTCAACTGTGACAAGCTAGTCAGGTAAAAACAAGCTGTTAACAGAAGAGAGCTTTCTATTAGTGCTTCTCATGTGGAGACAAAAGTAGCATTTTAAAAAATGGAATGGAGAATGAGACTGACTCATTCTGTGGGATCCTTGGGAGCTGTGTAATGTGGGGAAAAAACTAGTTGAAGACATATCTTTGGTAATTAGGGTATGGAAATTTTGCCAAAAGAAAAACTTTTGTAACTTTTTTTTCCATATTATTACTGAGAGAATTTCAGGCAGCTGTCTCTGGGCCTCTCTATCACTTTTCTGTCTCTTCTTCATTTTCTTCCACAGGGCATAAAAATGTTTTACAGAAAAGAATGAGTTTTAGCCTACTAAATGTTTTTCTTGAGAAGGGAAGTGGAAAGAGAAAAGACACTGAACATTCCAAACAAGAGAAAAAAAAAATGGCACCTTTTGGGAACACTTCTTGAATGGCATCTTTACTTCAGGGTCCATGTTCTCCCAGCCAGCACAAAATAATCTGTAGCTGTTACAGGCGCCTGGAATTCTGTCTCTGCAGTTCACAACCCTTATTATGAAATGCAGTTTATGCTGTGTTTTTACTTTGTGTTTGCTGCCATTTGCCCACTCATATTTCATTAAACCAATTAAGGTATCTTAGTGGTTTTACCAGGTCACTTGGGGTGAAAATGGAGAGCTGAGGACCTGGAAATGTCATAGAAGATTCCCCCACTGTAACCACACTTCCTCCTGAGAATCCTAAATATGGGGACTCGGTCGCCTCATCTGTGACTTGGTGTGGTATTTCAGGTGAGGGTTGAAAAATGAGCATTTTTGAAAATTCAGCTTTCAGTATTTGCTAAAACTAATGTTACAGTTGATGGCACTTAATGAACTAACAGGAAGATCAGCTGTGCTTTTCTGCCCACTGAACTCTTGCGTGAGGCCTTATTACTGCTCACCACTCATTGATTCCAGGGGCAGAAGCTGACTTGGGTGTACTTGTTCTGAATGCAAACTGCAAGGGCTGCTGGAGCTCCTCTGTTTTGCCTTTTACCTCAGATCATCAGCTTCAAATCTGCCTGAGGCCTCTGCAGCGCGGAACAATTGTACAGCGAAAAGCGCGTCCCCCGAAAGGCAGATATTGTGGAGGTCACAGATATGTGGAAATGGATTGTAGTTTGGTTTTAGCCTCAACATCTGCAGGGAAGCGTTATCAGTGACACTGAAAAGAAAATGCAGTTTGACGGTGTTGCTTTTTTTAAGTTTGTTTTTGGTCTGTTTGCCCGATCTTGCTCGCAAAGGGAAGTCCTAAGCCCCTCCTGAAAAAGGCCAGAGTTGGATTTGCTTCTGGGCCTCAAGGCGAGGTACCATGGCTTGTCATGGCTTTGCTAATGGCACCACTAAGCCACTGTTGTTGTGTTTGTAAATTGTCTTGTGAAGCATGGCATGAAAGTGCTCCAAAGCAATCCATGGAAAAATGTCATCTGTTTTTAGAAATGAACGTTCTTGAAAGAAGGAAAGTGGAAAACTCATCAGTGGGAGGTCTACTCAGGGAGCGTCTGGGTGGAAATAAAATGTAACAAACCCCTGAACGTTCAATTGATTCAAAAATTATTTAATGTGAGGAAACATTTATTTTCTTGTCCCAAATGAAAATGAGTTTTGAAATTGTTGTTCAGTCTTCAAGGTCTAGGTCTCTAGCACCCTGAGATGTGTGATGACTAGTCATGTGTTTCTTCAGTCACTAAAGAGTTCTGAAAATAGCCATGCACTTTAGCCAGTAACAATAAAAGTAACAACTTTTATCAGTATTTTATGATTAACAACAAGAAAACTGCTGTTTTCATCAAATCATAGAATGGTTTGGGTTGGAAGGGACTTCCAAAGGTTATCTCATTGCTTGGACCAAAAATGTTATGTTAACGTTGATCTAATATTTCCATTTAGTGGGCACAGGATTGTTTTGGTTCAGAATAGTCATTAATCATCTTATATAAACGAGTTATGCTTTGTTTTTCAAGTCAACACTTGTGACCTCTCATCCAAATGAAATGGGAAGAACTGCTTTACTTTCATAGCGCTACCATTGCTTGACTTCATGTTTCCTACCATCTGCAGCTGGGAAAAAAAAGTGAAATTATAGGATCTGTATTGAATCATGGGTATGGTATTCCAGACGACTGGAAAGACAAGAGCTATTTTGCATACTTCTGTAGCTGCTAGACAAGCAGAGTGCAGAGGAATGTAATTGGTAACCAACTCGCTGTCTGGATGATGTTCTTTAATATACTCTTGAGTAAAAAGCATAAATTATTTTAGTGCTTTAATAAACTTGTTTCCTTTCAGGAGTTTAAAACTACTTATAAATTCAGTAAGAAAGGTATTAAAGACTTGAAAGAACGAGTCAGGTTTTGCTGATTTTTTCTGTGAAAAGTTCCTTCCTAATATTCCATTTATATGATTGCAGACTATGATAATAACTTAATTAGTGTTATACATGTACAGTATTGTTATGTATATGTAATATACTTGCTTAATAGTTTCCTTGGTTTTGTACTTCTATTAGTCATCTATTTGTCGTGCAGTCCATGAGGAAAGGTAATGATATATAATAAGGGCTTCTTTCCAAAGCTGTGGAAAGAAGTAATTAAACTTAATTGAAGTAATTTCTTTGAAGTATAATAGCAGATGCAAAGGACTAATTCAAAGCAGATTAAGGCAATGAATGCTTTGAATTGCTAGCCTGCAAATAGATAAGTATTACTGTTAGTTAAATAAACTTATATGAAAGTGTCTTCTGAAATCTGAGTCTGGGGATCAGGTCTAAAAATAGACAGTTGGGTTAAGGTTTGATAAGGGATGTCACTTCTGTTTCCTAATTTATTACACTCTGCCTGTCAGAAATGAAATCTCAGAAATGCTGTGTGTGTCTTATCAAACAAGTGCAATAGAACTGGGAATTAGCCTGGGCTATCCCTGAAAGTTTTTTGATGGTAACTTAATCATCAGCTGTGGCAAGCTCTCGGCTGGAAATTATAGGAAAAAAATACATTAATGATTCTGAAATAAAACTACATTGTATTTAGGAATGTTACCTGAGAAGTCAGAAGTTTTCTTGTATCTTTGTACTGTCATATTCCTGTGGATTTCAAATGTTCAGTTGGTTTTACATTAGGAGCTTAAATCAGGCTTACTTGTGCAATAAAAAGGAAAACATATGGATTGCTCTTGCATCAGAGACTGAATATGAAAGTTGCATTAAAAAAACCCAGGTAAGATAAGGTTAGCTTTTACAGCACATTTTTATTTCTTTGCAGAATGGATGCAACCAGGAGAACATGAAACATAAATCTGAAATTTTGTTTTCTTATTTTTTAGATCTTCAGAACTGATAATTTCTTTCTACCTGCACAATGATTCTAAGTAAAAAACAACAACAACAAAAAAGATGTTGAATATCTCAACTACTCTGTCAAACTCCAAAGTAGCTAGGTGTGAGTACATCCTTTTCTCCCCACACCCACGATGGGGGAAAAAATATAGGAGTGAGAACTGTGAAAGACAACCATCCTCTGAATTGGGCTGATGGGCTGAGCGGGGTGGTAGGAACTGAGACGAAAGCAGGGGCAGTCCCTGGCTGCATATGGATGGGGAAATAGGCTTTTCCAGTACTGAAGTGGTGAAATGAGATTAGCTATGTGCAGACTGAAAGTTGTCTACCATTAGAAAGAAATAA
Source organism: Manacus vitellinus (assembly GCF_001715985.3). Lineage (NCBI taxonomy): Eukaryota > Metazoa > Chordata > Aves > Passeriformes > Pipridae > Manacus > Manacus vitellinus. The sequence continues at coordinate 2,980,104 of NW_021940737.1, read as the reverse complement.
CAGTGGTAGTCTGGGCTTTTTTCTGTTTTAGTTTCGTTCTTGCTACTGAAGCACTAAGCAAGTGTGGGCAAGTAGAGCGAGATTTGCTGCAGAACTGTAAGAGGGACTGCACTTTGAATGTTTTCTTGGGGTTAATTTGTATCTTAGACTGTTGGTAACTCACGGCACAGGTGGGGTTTTGTATGCATCATGCAATAGGCTGCATCACCAGGGGTTTCTGAAGTCTTTTCCCTGTGAGAGGAAGGAAAAGTTGGCTTCTCCTGTCTCTGTTACAACAGTGTTTGTTCTGTGTGTGCTGGTTGACAAAATACAGATCCAAACACCTTTTTTTTTTTTTACTTCTGTTTCTTGTTCTGCTGAGAGAAACATTGTTCTGTGAAAGCCAGCTGTGGGAGGGCTGGTTGTGTGGTGTGAAGGGATTGCCTCCCAGGCTGTGTGTGCCTGCAGTTCCTTTGCCAGGGGAGCGGGGCCGTGGGGGTGTTGCTGCCTCTCCACAACGGATGGCACCTGGGCTGGCTGAATAAATGAGGTGCCCGAAGGCATTTCTTGTAATGACAGCCTGTCATCTGGCTTAATTAAGGCCTCTTTTCAAAAGAGAGGTCTTTAACTACTTTATGGATTTTTAGAGCTTGTCTCTTCCCTGGTAAATGTAGGTACCCAGTGGAGATCAGGGCTTGCCCCTGTTCTTTTTCTGCCACGGGCCAAGAATAATTCTGAAGTGTGGCACAGCAGATGGAACAGACTTTGTTGGATGCTAGGCGAGTTTGTCCTCTGTCCTCATTCCCTAGAACAAATAGCAAGTGTGTCTATGGGAAGTTGGGGGGTGTGTGCTTTCTTTCTATAGGAACTAAAATTAGAAGTGGAAAAATCCCAAAGTCTGATGTTTCTCATTTGCAAAGGATAGTGGGAGACAGATAACCACCCACTAATGTCCTAGTTGTTAGAAAATAAAAGTCTTATGAGTCATGAGGGAACTGGTTTTGCCTAACCTGGAAAAGCAAAGACCTAGGGAGTAGCTTCTAGCAATCTAGGATTAGAGAAGATGGAGGCAGGTTTTTTTCAGAGGACCATAGTGGGAAGAGTCACGAGCTGCAACGAGGAAAATTCCCATTGGATATAAGGAGAAGTATGCAGTAAGACTTGAATATTACTGGCACAGGGGCCTGGCATAAACAGCTTTGGAATACTCAAGACTCAACACGGCAAGGCCCTGAGCAATCTGATGTGACTTTGAAATTAAGCCTACTTTAGGCAGAGGGTTTGACAAGGTGATCTCTAGAGGTCTCCCAATGTCGATTATTACGAGATTTTATGCTTTCTTCAGTGCTGCTGCTGCTATTTGTAATGTTAATTGTAGTGTACCATATGTAGCAGGTTTATTGAAACATGTCTAATGGCTGTGTTAACAGAATCATCCTCACCCGAGGGCAGGCTAAGAATTTTGAGTTCTTTCATTAATTTTGCTGACATAGCATAGTGTTACCTCCAGAAGGTAAAAACATTGGAAGTTTAATTTATGTGTAGAGGGGTAGATTGAAGAGCTGGAAACAGTGGCCCTTCAGTCATGAAGTAGAGGAGCCATTTACCAACTGGCTTAGGGCACGAGTAAATTACTGACTGGCTGTCGTGAGTGTGACATTCTTGATCCTTTTCTAAGGCCCTACAATTAAGTGCAAGCTTCTCTTGAAAGGAATTATGGTTTGCAATACTCTTAAGAATGCTTAAAGGGTTGTATTTGGCAGAAGACTTTAATGTGACACGGGTGTTTGTTTTTTTTTTTGTCCTAGAGCCTAAATTTAATTTGTTCATGCATAATGCACTCAGTTGAGAATTTTCTGAAGTGGTGAAGTGTAACTCTTTCTGCATGAGAGAGGAAAATCTAGCTAAGCTGAGAAGCTTCTAGTAATTTGATGGTTTGTGAGAGAGCAAGTGCCAACTCAGTCCTATCTCTTTTCAGCTTTTCTTTCTGCAGTTCATTGACTCATCCTGCCTTGTTTTTCCCGAAGGGCCCTATTTAAAACCTATATCCAGGGTTATTCAATTTTCACCAAGAAAGTTAAGCTTTATGTTATTATGCAAGAGAGGCTACCTGCAATGAGGCTTACAGCTTACTATTGGTATGGAAATTCTGTAGGGGTTTTTCTAAGCTTAAGTGAGAGAATGCTCAATATATATGCCTTTAATAGATCTGAGTATGATAAATAGGAGTGATTTATTCCAGCTGTCTGTTTCTGCTGAAATCCACACCTTTCCTTGATTTTCAAAGGTTGTAGAACTCAAAGGGAACTTTGAGTTCTGCTAACCCAGGCTGTGCATGGCAAGACTTGTGCTATTTGAATTTCACAGCATTGTTTTTACTGGAATGGTAGAATATACAATGTTTTTCATGAACAATGACTGCTAGATGTGCCCAAACCTAGTCTTACAGGTTTCAGAGAAGTTAGAGAAATGCTTTGTTGTGTTCTCATCTTACATTTTTCTTGAGGAATACGATACAAATGTATTGTCAAGCTTCTTTTTTTTTTTTTTCCCCCCCTATTCACCGCTTGTTCACCATAGGTTAAAATCAACTGTCTACTGAAATGCTTACTGGTAAAGTTGTAGAATGTTTGTAGGAAACAAAGACCAATCCAGTGGTGTCTGAAAAGTGAATTAATTCTAATGTTGTGGTCACAATTCTTTGCTTCAATGCTTTGGCTCTCCTGCTTGCAGTTCTTATTTGTCATCTGGAAAGGTTCAAATGACCATCCTCTGGCTAAGATGTGGCCATGTTTCATTTTTTTGGATACAGGGCTAAACTTAGTCCATATTCTCAGTCAAACCATGTAAATGGGGGGAGTTGTATGCTTTGCATCCCTCTGACTCTGCAGGTAAATTACTTATTTTTGCTTTTGCTCAAAGACAGAAAACAAACACACAAGTTCTAGAATTTATTACAAGCACCCCACAGCTGCAGAATCAATTTTATTACAGGGAATAGTGTTTTGCAGGCCCATATTCAGTGGCAAATATTCACTATTTTAAACAGATTGCTGTTTGTAAGACTGGCTTAGAATGCATGTGTTTGCATGCACATCCACATTCTGGTGGACAGATAATAAGGGCAAATGTCACTTCTGACTGTGTCCCTATATCCTCTGTCTTTCTGGATTTAGCTTCTGGCTTTTCAATACTTTTCCCAGTTCCTAAATTTTTATTCCTTGGACATTGTCTGATATGGACACAATATTTTTAATATTTTCTGAGTTTGATAGACTGGAGGCCACTTGGCTAGAATAAAACCTCATTTTTAGCAGTTCAGATATTCAAGAGCAACAAAATATTCCAGATTTTCCAACTGAAGGGTCTGCATTCCACCTTACAGAAGCTGCAAATAAACACTTCTTTCTGTCAGTTTGTTGGTTTAGTTGCTGTTCTGTGCTGAGTGGATCAGAATTTTTTCCACTCTGGCTTAAGGCAAAACTCCCTGTTAGGTTCTCTCCTCTGGAGCTATAGCCAGAGATTTTTGTGCTGTTTTTTCCTCTCTCCGTAATTTTTCAGTATCTCCTTTTAGTAAAGGATATAAGCTAAAGGATATGTGAAACTATTGCCTGTACTGACACCTGGATTGAACAATACTGTTGTCTCCTTCAGCACCCTCTGGTATTTTAAGGCATAATTACTTAAAAAAAAAAAAAAGGCAGACTGGACATAAGTCAGAATAATGTCTTGTCTTAAATCCAGTTTATTGTCTCCTGTTTGGTTTTTGTCTAAGCAAAACAATGGTTTGGTGCAGTTTGCCAAGTGGTAGTATTAAGTGCAAGTCTAACTTGGCTGTCAAGGACAGTATCCCAGAAGGGTCTTCTTGAATAACCTGCTGCTTTCTGAGCCGTCTAGTTAAATTTAGGATCTAAGAGAATAGGAGACTGCAGATACTTTATTTACATGTTTGTTTTCTAATGGAGCAAGGTATTTTTTTCACTACAAATGATTTAATAACAGAAATTTCTAATCCTCTACAGGAGTTTGAAGTTTTAGTCTCTTAATTTGAGTTTCTCTTGTTCAGGCTTTTGCATATTTCTAGGAAACTTGTGCAAGGTCAGCTCTGACTGTACTCAAATGGGATTAATTAGCCTGCTTTCTGTGAAGCTTGACCTGTACTGCCAGAAGAAAGGATCTCACTTAACAGAACAGTACTGTAAGTTAAAAAAACCCCAAACAAATAACTTTTTGCTCTGATCTATTCAAATTTGTTGGATCCTCAGGATTGTCTTACTGTAGCAATAACTTTCAGGGCAGATACATGAAGGATTCTTTAGTTTCAGTAATGAGACTGCTGGCTGTCCTGACATAGGGAATTGTGTTTGCTGTAAGCATTTTAAGCATTTTATTAGCCATTCAGGAGTTTGAAGTCATTTTATGTTATTTTGTTGCTTTTGAAGCAAACTGTGTTCTCCAGAGGACAGAGTGAAAAAGATTTTTTTGCAGTAGGAAGAGAACAGGGAGAGAATCATGCTGGGACAGAGAAATAAATATGGCAAGTATTTTGAGCAGTACTGAGTCACTCTATAAAGGTGTTGACAACAGGCTTGCATGCTTCTGTAAGTCAGAACACATTTCCATGGTAGAAGAGATGCAGCTCAGAGCTCCATAAAAATGTAGAAGATTATTGCTTCACTTATTTTTATCTGCTACCAGTAACCAGACTTCTGGGTAAAGTGGCACAAGTTCATGAACTTCTTTGGAAGTTCAAAGCTTCACTGGAGTAAGAACAAACAGAATTGAATTCTGCAGGGCTTCTGCTCTTACTGAGGCTGCAAAGTAACAAGCTAACGCTCTGCGCAGTATTTCCAAGGAAAAAAGCTTAACTGAGATCAGATGTGGTGACAAAGCTGTGTCCCAAGGCCAAGGTGGGTGGGTGTCATCAGTCAGGAAATGTCACGGTGGTCACACCTGTGTGTCTTATTTGGGGACGTGTCTGACAGTTGAGTAATGACGAACCAAGTTATTATATGCAAATCATAATTTAACAAAACAGAAAGAAGGTGACTAATACTGGCTTACTTGATGGAGAAAATATTTATTTCTCTCTTTTTAAGCTGTTTGAAAGTGCTGGGATGTTGACTGTTTAACTGTGTCGTATAAAAAGTACTGCACAAACTGCCTTTTTCACACTGAGTCCAAAACACTACTCACTGCTAAGGCATAAATACATTGTAGAAACAGAAGGTAGGCTTTGAAAATCTGCAAATGAAACTGCAGATAGCAGGTCCTAAGGTAGTTGCAAAATTTCAAAGACCTGTAAGAACCAGCCCCGTGTTTTAGAGGATCCTTCCAGGACCAAAGAAAGCAGGGAAGTCCCCAAGGGTCCAGTGCTCCTGTGGTGTTTCTCTGCCCCTGCTGTTCAGCTCTGCTAGATATCCAAGCGAATGTCCTCTCTGCTGCTTTCTGTCTGGCAGTCAGGGTAGCCTATAAATTGTTAATACATTCATCATGAGCTCTGAAGTAGTTACTACAGAGAGGACTGTTGCTATTTCAACTGCTGTGAAAATGTGTTTGTTTTGAGGGCTCCATAACTCGGAATAAATGTTTCATTAAATGTGTTATGAATGATGTATTTAACAACTGGAGCAGGTCAATAATCTTTAGAATTAAATTTAGTGGGGTTTTATTAAAGGTTGCCCATTTCAGTGGTGAATGGTAAGCATGTGGTGCTATAAACAAATGCTTCATATGGTCTGTTATGAGTGCTTTATTAAATAGCTAGTCAATAGCTGCACTTACCAAATGAACTTAATTAATTGTATTTATTTTTTCCTAAGGGTTTCACAGTTCATTATAAAAGATTTATTGAATGTATGTAAACCAGTTTAGTAAGCTATGTTCTGTCTCTTAAAATGAATGCATCGCTAGTAGGGCTTGGTATTGCTAACACTTGGTGTGAACAGTGTTTATAAGTTACTAAAACATCATCAGAAAATGCTTGTTTTTTGCACTTCCTTAGAAGTCATTGGAAATTACGTTTAAAACATTACATTCAGGCTGTAGAGTCTGGTGCTTTCTGTAGTTCACACTTACTGGTAAAAGCAGTTTGTGGGGATTTGTCCCATATACTATAGTCTTGTTTTCCTAGGAAGCAACAATGAACTCAACATTGCATATGGAAAAGATGACAGCAAAACCTGCTTCACAGGAACCATCCATCTAGGAGAACAATGCATGTGGCACTATGACATTTTGAAAGTTATCCTGCCTTATTTTCCAGCTGAAGATGGGTTGATGGATATTTTTTAAGACTGATATTTGGAGATGGGTTGTTTCCTTTCTCTGAGAATCATTCTCTTTTCTTTTTTTATATAGCATACCTGTCAGCAAAGAAGACAGTTTCTCTGCTTCAGTGACTGAAGCAGTCTTCAGTCAGAGAAAGAATAAATAGGGCATATTCTCATATTCAAGCTGGTCTTCATGGTTGTGGCTAATATTACTGGCAGCTGGGCTGTGAATATCCACAAGAACTGGTTTGTCTGGCAGAGTCACACTGGTGAAGGAAATAAGAACTTGGAGCAGAAACACTACCTACAGGCAGTCAGAAACCCACGGAGAAAGTGGGACTGGGAGCTGTGTGGTCCCTGCTTTGGGCCAAGGTCCTTATCCCATTCTAGCACTCATGTCTTTTTGTTTTCTTTTCCAACAATGTCATGAATTAACATATTTAATTTTTATATTCCTTGGCTGACCCTCAAACTACTTTGGTCCTCAGCCAGTTGGTCCCGTTGCCCTGCCAGTGTGCCCTCATCTCGTTGTGGAGGCTGATTAGAGCTCCATGGATGGGATTTTGTATGTGGGGCTGGCATCTGAAGCAGAGCTTTTAAAGCCTACCTTGGATGCAAAAAGTATTTTTGCTGACATCCTAAAACCCACTGAAATGCTTTTGTCTGAGGCAAGGATATGGGAACGCAGAGCTGAGTATGGATATTTATATGCAGCCTACAAGATAGAAAAGAAATGACACTTTATTTTTGATGGCTGTTCTGCAAAATGGTGTATATCACACATGAATAATTTATAATTTAAAAACTTAGCTGTAAGTACCTTCAGAAAGTGCAGCTTCATGGGGATTGTTCCCCTGGTTGTTTAGTTGTTGTTGTTTTGTTTTGTTTTCCTAAACAATATATGATGAAAATGAATTTGGAGCTGTAGTATGGAAACAGAAACAAATGTCAAAATGTTTTCTCAAGGATTATATTTGGAGAGAGCACACAAAATTGTAAATGTAAGGTGCTATACCATGTGCATGACAGAAGAAATAAGAGTAAACATGAAAAACATTTTTTCTATAACTGTGCCTTGGAAGCAGAGGCAGCAGACAGTGATAGTGTTGGAAGCATCATGTATTGCCCTGTTATCATTACTGAGAAAGGTCATGGAAGTGCAGGAGGTTGTTCACTCCTTCAGATAAAAATGAAGATGCTTGTACTGGCAGGTTATGTTTGAATGCAGAGCACAGGTGGGCAGGATTAAGCCATTTCTGCACACCATTTGGTGCTCAAAAAGTGGTCTACAGCCCATAAATTTAAGCTGAGTGATGAGTTATTAGAGATTTTTGCCTCTGTCCTGTGCTTTCTTACAATGCTTTGTTAAACTAATCACTAGACTGCGTCATCCTGAAATCTTTATACAGAAAAATGCTTCAAGTACAATAACATTGTAAAAGACTGGATTCTTCTTCTAAGTTAATGAGTTACCTCAAGCATGGAGGAGAAATACACTGTTTTAAACTAGAATTGAAGGGTCTGAATAACTGTACTATGATCCTATCATTGTAAACATGCAGGAAATTATTAGACCTGTTGTCGTTTGTATTAGTCATAATTTTAATTAAGCCATGACATCCTGTTCAACTCTTTGTACACTAAAACAAAATGCCCAGCTTTACAGACAGTTTGATACTGAGTCTGCTTGTACATGTGCAAGGCTGGCTTTTTCTGTCCCAACTCCCTTTCCCCTGCCCTTCCCACTGGAATGTAGGGGCTGTGTAGGTGACTCCAGTGCATTCAGAGTCTTTAGGACTCCTTATTATATTTTAGTGTGTCAATTACTGACTGAATAGCTCAGTAATTTGGCTTGTTAAGGTCCAAAATTAATTCTGTCTCTTCTCCTCCCAGTTATTTTCTACTGCTGTTAACAAAATCTGCTTTCTTTCTGATTCAGCAAATGGATATGCAAAACACTGAAATAATTTCCTCTTTGGACAATGACAAGACAAATACTGCAAAACATGTGTTGGCCATGACAAGTGAGGGCTTGAGCCCAGAGCTCACAGAAGTCAGTGGAAAGAAGCTCATTGACTGGATTGGATCTTAACTCAATCCTCTTGCTAGCAGGAAAGGAAGTGAGCTCAGTGGGATAAGAAGTGATGCATGTCTGATATTGCATGGAAAAATATTTGTGCCTAATATATCAGGAGATTTGTCAGCTTATCAGCAGTGTGAGCACGACTGTGTGTACACCGTTCTTCTCAAGGCACTGACGTTATTTGGGTTAGATTTCACCTTGCCTTAAATACATTTCTTTGCATCCATCTCAGAAGCCTCTGATCCTCGTTTTATGCTCCTGCCCTTTTTAAGATGGTGTGGCATGGACAGATATTACAGTAAGAATCCCATTTGCTACAGACCTGTCTGTCTTGCAGCTGTTCTCACTTTCTGTTTGACTTTCCAGCCACCCTGCTCTTTTCCTTGGATCTGGTTTGTCTGTTACTTGCCATGTTTCTGTCAAAACCAGAATCCTGCTTTTTTTTTTTACAATGTGGGAATTAACAAGGTTGGTGATGAACTGGAGGAAAGGCTCTTTAATTCCTAAGATCAGAGATCACACAGTACCATGGTGATATCCTTCATGTGGCAGCTCTTGGGTACCATTGCACACACTGTAATAGTAAAATCTGCATTGTTCCTCTCTTTCCAGTCTCCAGTAGATGTTTATCTGTGTCATAGCAGCTTCTCATCTGCTATGGAATGGCCCAGAAGATGGTTCTGAGTGGTGTAGGTAGGACACATTTCATAGCAACTGAAATCTCTGAGTTTTGTTGTTTGGCTTTTTTTCTCCAGTAATCTGTCAGCCATTTTTACCAGACAGTCTTGATACCAGAGCATGGATGGAAGGAGTTGTGGGGAGAGCAGGGGGAACAAGTTTTTGGTTTGTTTTTTTTATTTCCCTTCTTTGTGAACCTGCTTCTACCAGTCACACGCGTATTTGGGTCAGAAGAACTGGAATCCAGGTTCTGACCCTTAGAAATTAAGAATATTGACCAAAAATGCTAATCAGTTCCAGAGACTGCTCTATGAATATGGGGAATTTTTTTGTGATTTATCACTGTCCTTCCCTAGGGAGCCTGGTGAGAGTCATAAGGAGGTGTCTGAGACAGTGGGTATCCGAACCCAGCGTGTGCTGTTAATCAGGCAGCTCAAGAGCAGCCACATTCAGACTGCTGCCAGATGTTTTTCTGTGCGCAGATTTTCAAGCTGTGAAGCCGGGGCCCTGCCAGGACTGATAAGGCTGGGCACAAAATATTGGAGATGGCATCATGTTGACCCAAAGGGTAACATTTCAAAAGCGTGTCATGCTCGGTATTTGAAAAAAGTTGGCAGGATTTCTGGGACTCAGTCTCATTTTTTGAAAGGCAATTTAAAGCATTTGGGCACACAATAAGAAATATACTTGGTGCCTGATTTCTATTTCTTTTGATATTGATGAGAATTTAGGTCGTAGGAGCCTGTGTGTTATTTTTAAGGCTTGCAAGGCCTCTGAGTTGCTTTTCAAGTATCTTACCTGGAGTGGTGTTTATTTTGAAGGAGATAGTTTAAACAGGTGCTTGTAGATATGACTGAGCATTTAAGAGCTGCTGTGTGGGGTGCTCTGAGCAGTGAGATGTGCAGATCTGTGTTCCCACTTCCATGCAGGTCCTTTAGGGCTACCACCAATGTCCTAAGCAGCTCCAGTCCTGTACTCATCCAGCCTGATCCTCACGAGGATTTTAGAATATCATTGTAATAATGATGGAAATTACATTAATGCACATATAAGCCTGGCTGTGAAAGGTGAGACCAAAGGCCTACTTGGCAGAAATAAAAGCCCAAAGTAAGCATCAGAGAGCTCTTGCCCTGCTTTCTTCCAGCTCCCAACAGTTTGGGAGGGCAGGCTTCTGAGCCAGCAGTGGTTTCTGTTTGCTCCTTAACCCTTAATTAACTTATTTTGTGAGCTTGTGCAGTCTTCTCATGAACGCAGAGTTTTACTGTGTCCTGTGGCAAGGACTGCCACAGCTTAAATAAACCATATGGACAGGAAACACCTTTAAATTCACGTGAGGCATCCTATTTCTGTTCTTGAAATGGGCAGTGATAAACTATCCCTCCTTAGCCTCTCCTTACCACTCCAAATACTATTTCCCCTGCTACCCAGGGAAGGAAGATACTCAGCATAGTTTCTCAGTGTGCTCTAGAGAAGTCTCCCATTACCTGTAGAGAAGCTCAGCTCTCAACAACAGTTGTTTGGAAACTTTGAGTGTGGAAAATAGTGCTGTAGCATTCCAGGTGGCACTCAGCTGGACAACACCTCTAGAGATTACGTAGATCTGTTATGATTCAAGAGTCTGTTGCACTTTAAAACCACAAATGTGACCATTAGAGACGGGAAGTTTGTTGCTGCATTAGTAACCTGTGTGCTGATTCTTAGGCTGGGAGGTGGGAATTCCTGCATTTTAATCCTTATTCAGGTTGTTTTCTTAAATGTGAGACAATGGGCTTGTATTTACTTTTCTCCCTTAAAAAAAAATACACTGTTTAAAGAAGAGTATTTTCTTTTATCATAAGAATCGAGCCAGCTTTTTTTAAACATATAAGAGTATTCCTTAAGTAATTTTGCTGCTGATGATGTTTTTGGTTTATTTTTATGTATTAGTACTTTTGATAATGCTGATGTTAAACTATTTGCATGTGTGTCTGCTTTAAGAAGACCTTGTAGTAAATAGTAGGACACAGCAAACGCAGTTTAAATATTAGAGAATATTTTAAAAGCTATTATTCTGTTGAATACTTTTGCAAGTAGTGTCTGTAACCTTCAAGCTGTCTTTTCAAGTCCCTTTTTGGTTAGGAAGATGAAATTGTGGCATCTAATAGATATAAATGCTTCAGTACTGGGCATAATAAATAAAGAGATAAACATCAATATCTATTACTTGCAAGCAGTGGTTCATAGCCTCCTATTGTCTAGAAAATACATTTATATTGTATCACCCCTTAAAGTATGACTTTCTGCTCTTTTTCCAAGTCTTGTAAAAGCTTAAGCTTTCTAGACAGTGCATAGACATTATTGGACATATAAGGAAAATCAAACTCTGCTGTGAAATCCCTTTTTATTACTATACCCACTAGTATTAGATTGTGTCCCTGGTAGAAATGTTTTGTGGATGAAAAATACAGTCCAGAAACAAGAATGATGGTAGTGTCTTCGAGATGATGAAGAAGGTCTGTAGTTAACAGATCCATCTATATGCATTTTGAAGCTACCTTGTCCACAAAAAACATTCTCCATTCCAATTTGATAACATTATATAGCTGTGCATTTATTTTAATGCCATGGCAAGTTTAGGTTTATTAAAATGTAACTCTAGAGTAAGGAGTGGCATCCTCCAATTCCCATTTCTGTGGATGGGCTCAAGTGACTTGACCTTTCTTGTTTTCAAAATTTTTATCTTCTGTCCTTACTGGAAGACAATGATGAGCGGGAAAAAAACCCCACAAAACCTGGAAAAAAACCCCCAAACACCATTACCAAGATAAAACCCCAAACCCCAAACAAGTGTCTGAGAAGTTTTGAGAGAACAGCAGAATATCAGTGTAAAGTAATTGCCTCTTTACCTCTTGCTTGTGAGCAGGTTGAGGATATTTTTCATACAAGTCCATATGGAATGACATGGTTTAAAATAGATGGAACATATCAAAGTCTTTCTATCACCTAAATGTCTAAGCTTTTCATTGCAAAGTGTGACCTAGATTCTTCACTTCTTGCCTGCAGCAAAGCTTTTCTCTGTACCACATGAAATGAGGGTTCAAGAAAACCTGCCCCAGAGCTTTGCACTGCAGATCCCTTTAGGAGGAGTTCTGGAGGTGTCCCAGGCTTTCTGGTGAGGAATGGTCATCAGGATTGTGTTTTCTGCTCTACAGAAACACAAGGAGCACAACGGGCTCCGTTGTTTTGCTTTCACATGGTGAGCAGAACAAACTCTGTGCTGAGAATCCAGGAGCCTTTGTACACGTTGGGCTTGGAACTCAGAGCTTTTCTTTGTTCCTCTTGCAGGGAGAGGGTTTTGAGGTACTGTTTTTCCAGCAGAAAAACTTAAATAGCTGTAGGAGGGTGCCCTCTCCCCACTCCAAGCACACATAAGCAATTAACTGTAACTTGTAGGTTTAATGGGGAGGTGGGGCATGGTGGGCATGGCATTGTTTCCATATTGTGCTTAAGAATTGTTAAAGGGCTGTAGGAAACAGTTAGGACACTTCTGAATAATTGGGATTTTCAATTACCTTAAAGGGAATCCTTAAAGGTACTCAGAGCACTAACAAAATTCCAGTAGCTTGATGTCTGTCGACAGTCTTACATTGCAGCTCTGATTTCTGAAGGTGTGATCAGTGTGGAATATACAATATCCATGTGGATTTGTAGGTCAGCTGGAGCTTTGTGTTCCGAGAAGTTGAGCAGAGCCTGTTCAGAGCAGCTCCACAGAGTGGTCTGTAATCCTTGGTGTGAAATGGAATTGGAAGGTTTTACATTCCTGCTGAAGCAGGAAGGAAAATTAAGTAATGCATATTACCTTCATTTATTGTAATGTGTCTTAACTTCTGAGTCTCACATTGCTTCTAGATGTTTGTAAGGCCAGGGGAGACCTGTCTTGTAACAGCAGCTATTTTCTGTCCTAGTGGAAAGTTCATAACACTGTAAAATACTGTATCTAGTTCTATTAATCTTGATATTATGTCAGAGGTGGTTTTGGTGAAGCCTGTGATCACTGCAGTGAGTATTTACTTACAGCTCCAAGATGGCAGCATTTTTTTTTTTAATTTTCCCTGCCAAGTCTTTTTTTTTTTTTTTTTTTTTTTTTTTTTGTCGTTTCAAGACAAATTCTCAAAGTAGTTTGCTGCATGTAGGATTTGGAAGGTTATTTTCCTGATAACTCTTGTATTTCCACTTGGCAGCTTTACTGTGGCCTTTGTCCTAACCAAATCTTAAGCTTTTTCCGTAATTCTTAACAACTGAATGTTTCGTTCTTTGAAGCCCTCTGACTTCCACACAGTTTCACTGACCTAGATTTTGCTGGTTGGGATTGATTGCTGGGATGATCTAAGCTGCTGTCTACTAAAGCCTTAAATTCTCTCCTTTTTCTGAAGTGAAAACTGTTTCTTAGCTCCTTGTTCAGAGTATTTTCAGGAGAAACAAATTCAAATGTTTTTTTAACTGCAGTTTTCATTCCTGGGGAGGTGATCCAGCCTGGATTTTGCTTAGAGAAGAAACAAATAAAAGTGCAAACTGGATTTGCTGAGGCAGCAGACCTACAAGAGATATGACAGCTCTGTGCCTTCCCAAAGCCAGGGAAATTGTTCTTCAGGCAATTGGGATGTTAACAGGTGACAGTGATGCTGCTGGGCTTTAAAACTGTTAGAGGAAAATAGTGGTGGGTGCTGCTCTCAGTGTGCTGCCTGTCAGTCCCTGAAGTCCTGGAAGAATATCATTGTGGATTTGGAGACAGTCCTTAAGTGTTATGTGTTGAGTTTTGGTTTTTTCTCTTATTTTCTTTACTTCCCCCCCTCCATTTTCTGTTGCTGAATCTGTGAGGGGAATTTTTTTTTTTTTGGGGGGGTGGGAAGGGGGTTTTGCTCTTCCTTTGTTCTTTTTTTCCCCTTGTCTTTTGTCCCACGCTGGAAGCAGAAGCAGGAAGGCATTGTAGAGGTATATCAAAATATTGCTGTGGCTCTCAGATGACTAAATACTTCTGCAAATAAAGTCTGAGAGTTCTGAGGGCATGATTTACAGTTTGGTAAATGGATTGGAAAAAAAAGCAAGACGATAAATTCAGCAATAAAAACTGAAGTTTCACTTTTCTGTCAGAAATAATTTACATATGCTGTTATCTGCCTCTCAGTGTTCACATAGGGAATGCTAAATGTAAATATTTCCATGGTCTGGAAGAGAATCTATAGTAACAAAGGGAATGATATGTGTATGAGAGAAAGGTAGGTAAATATTTGGATTGATTCCAGCCCACTTCTGGCTTACTTACAACACTGAGGATGTGGGTACAGGGGAAAGACTATTGAGGGTTAACAATTGCACACATATATGTTCCACTAGGATTCATTCCTTTGTGGGATGAGAGGAATGTCTTAGTGTCTTGGCTTATGGCCAGCGGTTATTGGAAGATTTAATGAAGTTTTGTGTTATTAAAGTAGGGCTCTGGAAAGGCAGTGAGCTGGTCTGGCATATGGAGACACTTGTAAAATAAATAACACCTTTTATTATCAATAGCTCTTAACATGCCTTGCTGTTTACCTGTAGTATTTTCTCTCTGGGAATCCCACTGGTGACAGACACGCCCATATCCCAGCATTCTGGGGTAGTTGTGCATTACCTTTCATTAGATCCAGTCCCTGTTGGCTGTAGCTGATCATTATTCTGCATGTTCAGTCTGATGTGGGAGAGCCCACACTGAGTTGCAGTTGTCTTATATCTCATTTTCCTGGTTAGCCTCTTGCATGAAAGGGTGGCTGCAGTAATTTTGTTTCTTGGTCTGGTTTCATTGCCCTTTTACAAAGATGAATGTCAGCGATCACAGAACTTGAATATTCTTCTAGCCTTTCTTAACCCTTTACCAGTGCTCTGCAGCATGACATCCCATTTAATTCCGTTGAGGAGAATTAGTGCAGAGTCAGAAATACTGATGTTTCATATTTGTTTTTATGACCAGTTTTGCCTTTGTAAAAGCTTTGTCCTGGAGAAACCCCTTGAAGCACGAGGCAGAAATAAAGGTGGTTGCCATTTCAGTAGGACAGCTTAGCATTCTAGTCAGTGTGTCTTAAGATTTTTCTTTAGGGTATGAGGAGTGATTGTTCATCACTCGCTCCTCTTTCACTTTTGATGGATGGTAACATTTCTAATAGAGTCTCAATCACATCAAGGTTTTTTTTTTTAGTAGTTTTGTCAACATATGTGCAGAATAATTATTTCAAGATTTACTTTTTGATATCTGAGAAGATATGAACGAGAGACAAAAAGCATTTATTATTAAGAATAACTATAAATAAGAGTGCTGGAAGCACGCTAACCTGACTTTAGGTCCCCTTATTAAGTATCTGCAAAGGGAAGGATGTTGTCAGTACCATGAAGTGTCTTCAATCAAACCTGGAGTCTTGTGTTGCAATTTAGAGCCTACTGTTAATAGTATTTAATCTAATGGTATGGTGGCAGGTAGACTTTTGAATGACATCTGTTGCTAAAGATTCAGTGATTTGGAAGACTTAAATGTTTGCTGGGTCCTAATTTGGCTGCATTTTCAATTGTTTCTCCATTCATATGATAATCAGGCTGCTCACAGTTGCTAATTATTACGGATGTTGTTTAAAGAATACAGAGAGCAAAACCATGTCTGTGACCAGATGCTTTTAGAGATGTAAGCATTAAGATGATAAAGCTCACAAAATTCACAGCCCATCACGTGCAGGATAATGATTAGAAAGCAGCTAAGCCTTTCTTGTCAACCTTCTAACTAAAAGGAGAAAAAATTCTGTGTTTATAAGCAACATGATAGCATTTTAACTGAGAGATGAATGTCAGCATTTCCATAAATCTCCAATTTAGAAAATTAAAATACTGTGGGGACCATAAAGGGCTGAAGCTGACATCTAGTTTCAGTTCTGCGCTGCTAAAGAAGACAGGCTGTCAAGGACGTTCAGTTTAATTGCTGGGGGAAGGCAAGCACAAAATTAAAGGAATGGGTAAGGCAAGTGATGAGGGTTTCATGTTGTATGTGGATTCAGCTTGTAAACTCCTTTCCTCTCCCTTTCTTCTTTTATCTTTCTACCTTCACTTCGGGTCTTTCCATCTGCCTGCCTCCCTCCCTATCTGCTCTCACCCACCCTTGCTCAGTAGCTCTTAGGCTGCTCTACTTTAGGTAACGATGGCAGCTTTAACAGGCAACACGTGCATTTCTCTCAGGAAACCTGGCTTTGCTCTGGCTGCTCACGTTTGGGGCTTTTAATGAGCACCTGCCAATTTGCAATCTGTGGCATTACTCAATGTGTTACCTCCGGGCAAGTGTCTGAGATGCCTTTCAGTTTTCATCTTCCTCTGTGCCAAATGATGCTTTTCCTACTGAGGTTCCAGTGTAAATAGGCCATTATTTTCTGGAAATTTCCAATTGCAGACTGTCTGATTTGAAGATGGGCAGTGAAAAGCAAGCTGAGTCCCCCTGCTCACTTGCCGCTCACAGTTCTAATTACATTTTTTCAGTTTTCTCCTATCAGCTTGAAAGTGTTGGCTGATATTTTCTTATTATTTTTGTTAGGGTCTGGTATGTGCCAGTGCTGCAGCCTGGAGGAAGTATCACTCCTGCAGAGCTGAGCAGGGAAACACTGGAGGAAACTGTATTTATGAGACAAGATAAGGAATAGATTATTTTGCACTGATTCGGCTTTGACTTTGGCTGCTCATGTGTCCATGAGAACAGAAATCCAGTGAAACAGGTTGGGGAAAAAAAAAATTGCCTGTCAGAAATAGGCAAAGGTACGAGGTGATAAGAGTGAATGTAATTATGTTGTTGCAGACTTTTAAAACACCGTCGTGTTTCACGATTGCACAAGGCGAGGTGTCTGACAGTTCTCACACAAGAGGGCGCTCCTGGAATTTTGAAAGAAATATTAGGCTCTATTAGGACCTTTTCCACATGTGTGTGTATTTTAATATGCCGTTTTCAAAGCTGCCGTGCTTTACTAAGGTTCAGTCTCAGAGCCTTAGAAAGTGGTGTCTCCCTTCTGTGTTTACCCTCGCAACAATCATTACAAATAAATATTTGTGTTACAACTTTTAACCACTAAATCCACTTGATGAAAAGTGGATTGGCAGACAGTCTGAACAGCACAACCATGCAGATTTTGAAAATAGTGATGTAAATAGTGGGTGATCACTCTAAGATGTAATATTCGAGTAATGCCAGTCAGAAAAAGGATCCAGTTTTTGTTTTCTCTCAAAGCAAATCCTTGTATTGGGAAAGTATTATTACATTCTAGTACCTGGAGAAAAGCATCTGCTTTTAGGCTAATATAGAAAAAAAAACACACTGAGAAACCAGAATCACCACAGAAAATCACAGCAGGAGAGTAGTTCTGTAAGGATTTTTGTTTGTTTGTTATTGTGGGGGTCATTTATTTTTGTTGTTATTGATGGTTTCGTTTTGCACATTGAAGAAGTGTGTTCAGCCTAGATCACTGTCTTGGGTACAGTCAGAACAGGGCAGAAGATCTGGCCTGTTTGTGAAAACTTGGCAATAATGAAGTGTGGTGATCCATTTGTGAAAGGTGGAAATTCCATTTCTTGCTGAGCTTGTGTTCTCTGTTGTCACTTAGGTATGATGCCATTTGAATGCTCAGTAGCCTGTTTAGAATGCAAACCTGAAGCTGAAAGGCTGTGTAGGTCAATTAGTATTCACCTATTTCTTATCAGCTTCCATGGTAAGAAATGTTAAATGTTGGTGAGAGAACACCAACTTTCTGGGAAGACAAATGTGTTATAAATCTAGTTCTGGGGGTTTTTTGAGCTTATGGGAGCCAGTTCTTCCAATTCTCTGGAAGTGCAAACCCTTTCCCATGAGTTTGTTACCTCCTACCTACACTGTTTTTAAAGGGAAAACACTTGCTTTGCAGAGCACAAACCACAGTTACACAGATGTTAATGCATTAGCTGTGTGATACAATATTCTTCTGGGCCTCTTGTGAGTATTGAGACAGGCAATATTTTTCTCTTAATGTCTGGGCATGAAGATTAGTGCCCTGTCTTTCAGGACAGGAGATTGTGGAGGCAATCAGTCTCATCCTCACTTACCTTCGTGGTGAACTGTTATTTGTTTTGCAAAATTAACATCTAAACAGCCATAAATAATCACAATACTAGTGTTGTAGCTGCACAGTCCTGGTAAGTTTGAGGATATTTTTCAGTGTCTATAAAAACGAATGATTGCTTTTAATAAGGCATTTAACATTCAACCTCTATTTTTCCCTGGTAATGAGTTCTGTGGCCTGGTAAACTAATGTGTTGAAGAGTACTTGCTGTTAACTCACTTGTCTTGCTTATCTTCTGTCTTTCAGATTCAGTGACTGGCCTTGTTCTTCACCTGTTCATAGGCTTACAGGTCTGGAAAGGACCTCTGTGATCAGCCCTGTGATCTTGCCCGAAGGCAGGATCAGCTCTGTTGGTCCTTTGGGCTGGTGATTGTCTAACTAGTTCTTAGCACCTTCAGTAAGCCAGACCTTGCAGGCTGAACTGCTGTATTTCATTACAGTCTGAAAATGTTGTCCTTATCGGTCTTGCTGAAACTTAATCCCTTTACTACTTGTACTTTTATGTATTTGAAGCATATCACATTGTCATCTCTCCTTTGAATTAATCGAAGTATTTACCCTAGCGTTTCCTCATTTATTTTTTTTTTTTTAAAAAATCTCTGGTCTGATCGTTCTCTGGATTCCCCATTTCACTTCCCCCCCATCTGTCTGATGCTCAGAAGTGAGAATGATATTTTAACTGGTATTTTACAAGCTTGCAGTAGAACAAAAGTATTTTGCAGATGCTTCTGTATGGAGATGCTACATGATGTTTACTTTTTTTTTCTTTTCCTTTTCCCCAAGGCAAACAGAGGCACTTGAAATTCCAAATTGCTGTTTGGATCTTTAATAGACGTATGTTTCAGTTTTGCTATTTTCATGCTCTTAATCAAACTGCCAGTCTGATAAATCCAGTCTTGTGTTTCCTTCATAAGCAAATTTCACAATTGGTTACATGTGCTCCTGTCATAGAAATCCAGTTTTTTCTGTTTGTTCTAAAATAGGGATATCAGAACTGACTTTCTACCATTTGCTGTCAGTTTAATAGTATCTTTATACTTTCAGTACATGCCACTCCTTCACAGTGTAAATTGATCATTTTATTTATCTTTAATCATTAATCCATTGTGAACAGGAACTGTAAAATCCAGGATTTTGTTTCGTGGTGGTTTGTTTTGTTTTTTCCCTCAGTGCTTGTAGTTAACCTGGAAACTAGCATTAAAAGTTTGAATTACTCTTTTCTGAATATATTGTACTCCTTAAAGTTTCCCTTCGTCCTGATGGGGTAGATTTGAGTTCATGATTGAAATGTCTGTAGTACCTGATCATCTTCTTTCCTTAACCTAAGTAATTAGGTGTTATTTTCACATGTTGCTGCTCTATTCTTTACTTAGACTCCTTTTCAGTGGAGTTTTGAACACAGCAGTAAGCACAAAATATAGATTTATTTTTTTTTCCTGAGAAGAAGGAGCTTGAAGGTTTTCCAACTTCTTGATCTGTCAGATCGAAGTGGGTTTGTTAAAAAGCAGCTTGCCTTTTCCTCTTTGCTTTACATTACCTGCTTTTCACCATGAATTGCACCAGTTCTCTTTTGATTCACATTTCCTAAATCTTTATATTTTCTGATCTGAGGCCCAGGCAAGCACAACATATGAGAAACAATCAAAATGTTAATGTAATTTTAAATTGCTTTAAGTCCAGCCCTTGTGCTCTCTCTTCCTAGAGAATGACCTTCATTTTTGTCCCTGCAGGGAAGAAATCTTCCTTAGGCAACTGTAGGCCATAATATGCCACTGTTTTTTAAGCAGAATTCCCCATTGATTTCTTCAGGGAGTTCCACTTAAAATGCAACATCACGGCAGAGCTCAGTCTAGTTACATATATCAAATGAAAGGATGCAGTTCACATACACTTTTGAATCCTGTGTCTGAGCTCCAGTGGCCACTAGAGGGAAGGAGAGATCCCAGACTGTTTCCATTTCAAAAGAAACATTTTTTTCTCTCGTTGGTTTTAGATTAATCTCTAAGAAATAGCTACTAACCTATATTAGCTCATCTTTTTTATTATAAGAACATTAAACATGGGCAGAAGTGTTTGTGATTCTTAACTTCACTGTGTGTTTTCTAACTGTTCACCAGAAATCAAGTTGGTCCCACAAAAAGACTTTCAAACCATCAGTACAAAAATTAAAAAAAAACCATAAATAAAGGGTTCTGATTAAAGAGATGTGTTTCTTTTCCCCTTCTCATATAGCTCTGGAGTTACTGGCAAAATATTGGATTAGTGTTGCAAACTGTCAGGTCCTTCACTTATAATACTGTCACACTGTTTATTCCAGCTACTAATGACTATGGAAGAGTAGGCACTTCATGTTACTGAAAAATCTAAATTGCATTCCAGACAGGTTGACACTGATGCTTCAAAGTGCAGGTTTGCAAGATGATTATTCCTGATCTCAATAGAAGAGAGGTGTCAAATTCAGTTTTACTAAGGGACTGATTGTACTTTGCCTTTTAACTTTAGAAGGCTACAGAAACAATCCTATTGATTTGGTTCTAAAAGTGTTTTCCCTTCACGTTTTCTTCTGCCTGTACATGAGCATTGTATATGCATAAGCTCACGTGTTCCTTTAAGTTTCTGGCTACCCATTCTCGGAAAGCATGACTTAATCTTACACAGGCTCAATATTTTCTGTGTTTTGGCTGTCATTAATCCTGAAGATGCATCAGGAATTGAGCATGAGGATGTTTGAAATAGATGGGTGCTTCAAGAAATGGGGAATTCCTTTGGGGGGAAAGGAAGAAGTATGTTTTAGGTTTGCAAAAGGCTCGAAAGGGGGGAAAAAAAGGCACTTTCTGAATTGAAATATGTGTTGGAAAACTCACTCAAGTCTCTGTGTCTCTTTGTTTGAAGAAAGTGGGGGAAAAACTAGGAATGCTGGATTAACTTGGTGTCCTCTATGTATTTCCACAGAAGCACGTGTGAGTAGAAATGGCAAGGTAGGCTGTTCATCAGTGTGATATTTGTCCTTCACGTATCCAGAATTATACATATCCAGAGTGATACTATGCTAAGTGTTTTAGGATCCTAAAAAAAAAAAAATAAATGAAAAAAGTCTGACCTTCTGTTCTGCAACATCTGTTGAGGGTCATGCAAATTCTGGTCCTGAGAACCTCAAAGAATAGACATCCTGAGTGTGTAACAGAGATAACACAAGGAGCCAAATTGTTTGAATACCCCTTTTGAAGGGGGAGGAGGAGTGATGTTGGTGAGAAGATCCCAATAATGAGATCTTTTGGGGTGTTTTGATAGCAGCTAGTGTAATCATGGAAAGTGGTGAGAATGCTGTTACAGCCTTTTCAGGATGAATAATGTTACACTTAAAAAGAGGCTTAGGATGAATTTACTGATAAAGCAAGCCTTTATAAGGTCTTCAGTATATACAATACTTGCTGGCACTGGACCAAATGATCTAAAAGAAATATGTGCATGCCCTAAGATAAATAACTTTAGGCTGTCTTACGACTTTTAAAATACATACTAATTTAAGAAGAATAGATCTAGATACCTTTTGTCCTGAAGTAACTTGCCTAACCTCAGTATTTGTACAGTGTATGTTTGGATCACTTGTGAATATTAACATGATCCAAATTGTTACCCTGTGCAAACATTTACTAAAGCAGTGTGAGGTATGGTCTGTAGTTTGACAGAACTTAAAATGCCAATTAAAAATGATGACTTATTTAATGCCAACAAGGCCCTACCCTGCAGTGCTTACTCAAGCAAAATTCTAATTGCCTCCAGTGGGAGGTTTGCTGGAGTAAGAACAGTGGAGAGAGGCAGAGGCATAAGCAAAGGCACAACCTCAAATATTACTCCAGGTATCATAAGGAGGAGCATTTTGTATTCCCTGGCACCAGTGAGGAACCTGTCTCACTTACAGAGAAAGATTGGAAGAACAGGGATTTCTCTGCATATCTGGAGCTCCCTGCCATTGTAGCTCACTTCAGGGAATGTGTTTGCTGAAAGCTGACTTTGCATTGAAACCTGGAGATTTAATGACAGTGAAATAACTCATGAGCTTGTATGTGTTTTCCCAAATGGATATGGAATGATGAAATGGGGAGTAGGAGGGGAGATGACATCAGAAAGTACCCACAAAAGTAAAATTTTACATGAATTTTTTTTAATTATTTTTTAAGTATCTAGAGACAAGATATCTTAAGAAAACATAAAGTTGCAAACAAACAAAAAGTATGTTTTCCATCTCTCTTAGGCTTTATTTAGGGGTCTTCTGGTTCTGGATGTCCTGCTTCCAGCAGCCAGAAAAACCTGTGCATGGCATCAGGAGTTAGTAAGGTACAAGGAATGTCATCGAGTGATTGTTGTTCTATTTGCTGTCCTTCTCTGTCCATTGTTTGACTAGTACTTTTATGTGCTTTTTGAACTCAAAATAAACTGTCTGTGCAAGATTTTGGTTGCTGCTACTTGAGATGTGTTCACTACACAGACGAGTTGGTAGGGTTTTCTCTGACTTCATCACTGGAGTTATTCCTAAGTGCTTTTGACAGTACCAAAAACCCCAGAGAGCAGACCTGATTGATTACTATTGACTGACAGATTAGTTGGTTTGTTTGGGTTTTTTGCAGGTAGTAGGTTACTCTCTGTTCAGTGTGTACCTATAAATTATGCTGCTTTCGTTACCTTTATTTTTAATAACGCTTTAATTTAGTATACTACTTGCACAGTTTTACTACTACCACATTTCAGTCAGCAGAACAACTTAATTGCAGACTGAGACACATTAAGAGGTGTGTGGTAAGATGCTAAACCAAAATAGTAAGAAATAATTTTAGAATTTTTGAAACCTAAGACAGAAAATTTATTAGGTTTGATTTTTTTCTTTTTATATCTATGTATTTTTAAAATATAGAAGCTTAAGTATGACCATTGGTAATGGATTATATACTTCTCTAGTGACCTTTGTTTTACCTTCTCCACTTTGTTCTCAGAAAACAGAAATGCTCTAAGAAAAAAGAAGAGAGGAAAGTTGAGCTTATATGGTCCTTTTGAAGAGCTTTGCCATTTATTGCCAGAAATACTGTTTTTCTACTAATTTACTATGTCATTGTGAGCAAATAATGTCTTACTCAGGCTTACCAGATTTGTGACTTTATTTTTAAAATTTTGAAATTCTTGAATTTTGCTAATTATCCTGAGAGATAAGTAGATGATCTATTTAGGGAATAAATTGCTGTTTAAGTGCAGCTGCTGTTCCAGCAGCAGAGATGTCAGCTGTTGCCTTGGTGGTAGAGGATTTAACCAGTGGGCACGGGCACGTCAAAGGAACTGGAAAGGCACATGTTCAGTGCAGGTTCATTTTTTATCCTTTCTAGTCTCCATTCAAGAGGGAAAGTGGCAACTCTGCATTGGAGGGCTGAACATTAAATTCAGAGACATAGCAAATATGAATAATAACTCTGTTTTTATATATGACATCTCCATCTCGGTGGTATCTTTCTATCACAAACAGTATTGAAGCTATCTGAAACTCATTTACCTTTGATAAATCTTGGGGGCTTCCCTCCTCTTTGTGATCTTGTTCTTTAAATGACAGATATTTCAGAGGAGTGTTCAGTTGATTTAGAGCTCTTTACTCAATGCCATCTAAAACTATGTTGTTTAAATCACTGGAAATTTTTGTATTAGATTTTGACATCAGCAGTACTGTGTTTTGCAAGAATTATCCTCTGGTAAGACTTTGTCCTAGGTCACTACTAGAATGAGAAATGTGTAGTTACCATAAATTCTGTTTTTCTTCAGTAGTTTGGCACTCCATTGTCATACTCCATTGTGACTGGGACAATCATCACAATACCCTATATCATAGTAACAGTAATAAATAAACTGGACAATAACCCTATCTAGATTGTGCTTAAAATAGTTTTCATATTGATGTACCCCTACTCCCAGACAGCTGTTTTAAATGATGCCAGGTATTGTGCAAGTCTGTAACATTTACCTGGTGATATTTAGATTTTAGTATTTAATATGCTTAAAAGCTAGTAATTTTTAAAAGTATATTTAAATACCTACTGAAAAATCCTGTGATTACAGATAACTGATTGTAAATTAGTAATTTATTATTCTCTCGACACATCTTTTTAATAAAGGTGGTAATTTGGTCCTTGGTCTTGTTTTTTTTTTTTTTTTTTTTTTTTTTTTTTTTTTTTTTACTTGTGATAGGAAACTTCACATTTTCTTGAACTATTGAGAATATTTTTCAAATAATGAGGTATACTGCTTATGTTCTTTCATGGAGTTTCTTACATAAGAAGAGGCTGGTTTTGAATTTCACAATCTAATGAGATTTGGCACTATAAATATAGTGCACAAAAATACACTACTTTGCTGATCAGTGAAATCAAAAAATCCCATCCCACAAGGAAATATAAATTCACTTTAAAATGTGAACAAACTCTTACCACTTATTTATTTGTAGTACTTATTCAGTGTTTCCTTATCGAATGCCTTATACTAAATAACTATGTCTTAAAGGGAATGACAGGCACTAATTGCATGTAGTCCTGTAACTTGGATTTAATGTGATGGTGGTGGTTTTGTTCTGTCACAAGTCCATGACTTTTAACATGGAGTTGTTAGGAGAGCTGACAGCTATTTAGGTGGCTCATAATCAGGGAACGTTTCATGTACCAGATCTGGTTTTGTGGATCAATTTTTCTGTTGGTTTTTGTGTTCCGTATCTGAAAATTTAATTTATCGTATCAAAACCTGATTTAAACAGACTTGCAACTCAAGGCAACTTTGATCTGCCTCTGACTTAAAAACCAAACAGCTTTATCTTTCTATCATTTTATTTCACAAATGTGTAATAGCTTCAAGTGCTTAAAAAACCCACAGTGATTTAAATATTCTCTTTCTCCTAACTTCTTCTGTTGGTTCTTGTAATTCAACAGTGCAGGTGAAATGATGAGAACTGTGCAGACTTTTTAAATTTTTAATGGTTGACTTCAGTGTAAACTGTATGAGATTTTTTTGCCTTTAGCCATAGCCTTTAGTTTCAGCTGATTTCCACTCTTGTTCTTTGTGGAGGTTATGTTTGAGTGCATATTCAAAGACTTAACCATGTGCATGGGTGTCTGCAGGGCAAGTGACTTCTGCAGTGACATTAGAGACCTCCAATAATCATAAAATCAGAGGCATTCAGAAGTGTGTTCTAGGTCAGGAGCAGATGTTTCTGGGGGGCTCAAATGTGTCCACTTAAAACATGATGATTGACCAATATTTATAGACATTTCTTTCCCCCTCACAGTTTTTGCTTCTTTGTGAATATCTTGTGTGGCCCTTACGAGAGACATATTTGTTCACAGAAATGGCTTTAAATTTGCTTTCCTGAAAAGGCAGCCTGTTTCCAAGCCCTCTGCCAACTGAAACACATTCTACTAATTATGACTGTAGGGGAGACCAAGCAAAGGAGAGATTGAACTGTGCTTGTGGCAGTCATTCATCACACAGGAGGACACACATGGAATTTATTCTTGTTATTAGTTTCCCAACCTGGACACTGGTGACTGTTCTCTCCTGCTCTGGTTGTGCACTCTTGCTCTTTGAGCCTTCCTATTGAGCATCCTTTTATGTTTCTTAGAGATTGTAAATGTTTGTATTCTAGATTTGTTCAGTTTAAAGAATAATAATTATATTTGCTTTGTAGTAACTGTGCCATCTAATCCATATTAAACAGTGCAACTATACATGTAGACTAGTTTCCAAGGAAACATCCTCCCCTCTCCTGCCCCTGGACCCCTCCTGGAAATTTTGTAAGTGAAGTGTCTCACTTTAATCACACCCTTTTGTTGCCATCCCAATCCCGAACTCATATTCCTAACAAAATTATAGCTTTTTAAATGTTTGCAATACTGTTGTGAAGTTTACCATGCATTCCAAATGATTTAAGATACTTAAATGGTATTGGAACAAATTACTGCCTTCATTATGACAGACAACAGATGAGTACATTATACTACTTATTCTCAGCTTCTTTAACTAAAATACTGTGATTGTTTTCCATCCAGTAGTTCTGTAATTACTCTTTCTTTATGTTCACTGTAAGGATTAGGATGGCATTTTTTTTCTCTCTTTAAATGGCACAATCAATATAAATCTTGGGCACTGTTAGGAAGATGATCAATTATTTCATTTATATGTCAGTGTGGGTAGAATGGTGGTTTAAGCTGGGTAAAATTTGGCAAAGATACTTTGTTACTTATTGGTTTGGTTCTATGGAAAGATTTTTTTGTGGTAAATTTTGAGAAGTTGAACATATTTACTGGATTACTGATAGGATCTAAACTTGTAATTTGAGGAGTGTGAAATTACATTCAACTGCAAATAAACCAGAAAATTTTGCCTGTCTTAATGTCTTCTGAGAGAGCCAGTAAAGAAATGGTGTCTGGGCAGCTTTTAGATTTTGTTTGTTTAAAAAAAGGCGTAAAGTTAGTGCACTGATAAAAAAAATAATCTTTAAAAGAACTGTGATCTGAATTGGCAACTGTGAAATAAAGGATTTGAAATGAAATTTTTTCAAATATCTTCACATTTCTAATGAAGTGCTTAGAGTAACCAGTACTTGCTGTGGCAAAATGTCAGAATTTTATATATGAGGGATCAGATAGCTTTGTGAAGACAAGTACTCAATGACATACTGGTGGTGTTTATTTTACTTTATCAGTGCTTTCCTTTTGAAGGAGCACTCAGTGAGGTAATGCATCCACACACACAGGCAGGCACAGTGGTGTCTGAAGCAGTTGAACCTGGGACCTCTTGTTCCCTACCCTCGATGCATGCGCTGTGTTCCTGCTGGATCCAGCTTCTGGGGATGTAAGAATGGGGAGGATGTGGGGGAGAAGGGGATGCTGTTCTCCTGGGATGCTGAAATGACCCCATGTCATCAAAAAAAAAAATGTTATCGTAGAAGTATCACCAAGAAAAGAAACTGGTACTTAATGTAAGCATGTCCTGTACCAACTGCAGAATATACTGATAAATGCCAGATCTTTGCTCACAGAAGTTTCCAGAAGTCAGATAAAGTCAAACACTTTTCCAAGGACTCTTTGCCATTGCTTTGAATTACTCCTGAGGAAATTACTTAGAGGGCTTGGAGAACCGAGATGGTAACGAATGTAGTGCAGAAATAATTGATCCTTCTTGTTTATTAGGTTGTGTCCCTTTTGTGGAAGTTTTGTCAATAACAATAACACTGTAGAGATGTCTGTCTGCAGTTAGTCTGTAGCTAGATCAAACATTTCATGGAGTTCTAGTTACATGATTTCTCCTTGAAGAAGGTGATGTATTATTTAATTTGTAACTAAGTCCTGGGACATCTTGAAGCACAGCATTGTTATTTATCTTTGCTATTCCAGGCAAAAGTCCACTGGTTATGTACAGCACTAGCCTGACTTTGTGAAAATGAGGCTTGCATACAGTTGATAATGATTTTGGAATATTTTCAGAGCAGAATTAAACAAGTAACTTCTAAATTTGATTTGAAAGTGAGGGGTGTTTGAAGGAAACCTTTGAGTACAGTGTTTAGTGAGCTCGTGCCTGTGGTTGTTACACAGGCATTTGATTTGTGTTTTATGTTTTTTTAAAATGCATTTACTTTTAAATACCAGCCTAGCACAAGGAAGGTATTTCCTCAGCCAGTACCAGCACTCCCACTTATTTCTCTGGTGGTAATAAGGATCAGTTTGCCTGAGTCCAGTGCTGACATTCTGTGGTAGCTCACAATTAGCATCAGTCTTGCTCAGGGTTGCTCTTTACAGTTGTTTGGATGCTGGACAGTTAAATTGATCCTCTGTTGACATTCTAAATGTTTCAACCACCCTATATAGAAACCTGTTGCTTCAATTTGTATGCTGGTCTTTGTGCATTACTCATATTGTGCAAAGTCGTCTCTGATGATTTTCTTCAGTAACCTTCATATGGTAAATTAAACCTTGAGTTCTAAGTATCTGATTCCAGTGACCTTAACTTCAAGGAGGCTTTTTATTAAGCTTTTAGCCTTCCATCAGACAGAAACGTGATCGTCAATGAAAATAAACACATAGTCTTGCATCCTCTTCTTACTGAACAGAAATAAGTGTTCATAAATGTATAGCTCTTAGTTTGGCAAATACGGGTAGTCCATCAACTACATTTACATTTTGAAATTTACTGCAGTGAGGGTCATTCCAATTCAAAGGAACGTATTTGGTAGATGAGTTGGCAAGCAGAATGACTTTGTAGTGTTTAAAGGAGCTCTGCCAAGAACTGGCTGAAAAATGCTTGTTGTCTGATTGTACCTTTTGAAATGAGAAGGCAGAGAAGACTTTTGACTTTAGTAGAATAAAATACATAAGACACTCCCTTAGCCAGTGAAGGAACTGCCATATTATAGCATGTAATTCTTTGTGATCTCTACCTTGAAAAATGAATGAAGGGAGAAGAAATTTCATGACCAATTGCAATTAATGAGAAATTGTCTAATGAGGGATGCAGCCATAAAATAAAGTTACTCTTACGAGTTACTCTATGGAAGCTCCAAAACCCTTGTCCTGAAATGCCAGTATAGTGTAGACAATGTAGCATTTTCAAAATATACTATGAATAGTCCAGGACAATATTAAGGAAAGTCCAGGACAATATTAAGGAAAGTCATCCTGGAAATCAGGAGATACAACTGTAGTGAGAGACCTGAGAGTTTTTCTCTCACTGTCAATCACACAATCATGGGCTGCCAGTATTTTTACCAAAGTGTTGCTCTCTTCATCTTGTCTTCTTGCCAGTGGGCTCCCACAGGCTCTGCTTAGTGCAGCACATTCTCAGTATAGTAGATGCTTCGTTAGTGCAGTTGAGCAACGGGGCATCTGGCCCAATATTTGCATGACACTAGTAACAGTAATGTAAAGAAACCTTTTGAACTGTGTGCAGTTTGGATCTTACTTGTAGGAACTAGAGACTGAAGGTAATTATTTACATTTGTTTCAGATTAGTTTCCTGCCCTTCCTAAAGGAAAAAATATCTTTCTCCATTTTCTCTTTTGTACAGCCATCTGTTTTAATTAACTCTTCCACTTTCTAAAAGGAAAAGAACAGTAGGAAGGAAAGAAAAACCTTTGCTTTTTTAATACTTGGGGTGAGTGGAAACCTGCCTGACATGGCTGAGGAGCTCTCTCTTGTTAAAACTCATGATCTGCATCCAGATTAATCAAAGGAACCCCAGGGGTAAAAATTCAAGGCTCTTTGGGACTGGAGAAGATGGTGTGGTCCAGAGGGGAAAAACCTTCCCAGAAATTTCCCTGCCACAGTTCTCTGCCACTTAAAGTAAAGGAAATTTAGTCTAATCTGCCACTGTGCGATTGGCTTTTTTTCTTAATGAGAATTTATCCTCACATTTTAGTCTGGTTCAGAGATATTTCTGTGGTCATACTAGCAAAATACTTAGTTTAAGATTAAATTCTTAGTCGGTAGGATGGGGTTTTTTTATTAATTAAAACAAGGTAGGACATCTCTGTGAAGAGAGTTGATAAAAAAACTCATGTTTTTCTTAGCTGTATTGTCCAGTCTTGATGATTTTTATGCTTGAAACAGTTGCAGGTTAATACCTGGCAGTAAATACTAAATCTGTGTGTGGTGACTGACAGATTAAGCACTAGGGATTCCAGCAGAGATTAGACCACACGCTCTGAAAGTGCAGATGTCAGTACTATTTTACGTCACACTGCTGAGTTTAGCTGCCTTATGTTTTGCATAAAAACAGGGGCTATTTTCCTTTTTTTTTCTTCTTTCTTTTACCTGTTTTCTTTTATGTGTGTGTGTGTGTCCCCTGTTTTCTCACTTTAGTTGCTTCACAGCTGTGCTTTTGGCACTGTTCATCCTTGCAGAGATCAAGTGATAAGTGATGCAGCAGAACCATGAAAAGCAATATAAGGCTGTGAGCCCACTACATGAGTTAGGTAGGTGGCCTTTTGGTTGAATCTGAGAGAGGAGGAGAACAAGCTAGAGGATTTGGGAGTGGGAGTTGAAGTGAGGCAACTTAGTGGCAGAATAAAAGTAGAGAAGCAGAGATGGAAAATTAAATGAGACACGACTTTGGGAAAGTTGTGTCATATGTGTTTGATACTTGTCAGAGCTGCCACCTTTCAGCTGGGTTGCTCAGTTTGCCAGGACTCACATAGTTTACTAGATAATGTGCTTATGTATTAATCTCACTTGCACTTTATAAGAATACTTATGAATTCATGTAGAACAAATAAAAGTCATAAAAGAAGTATTTCCTGCCCTGAAGCCTTAAAATCAGCGTGGGGAGAAGCAAGTTATATGTGCATAAACCCAGCAAAGTGAGAGAATGGATTCACTTTCACCAACTGAAAGCAAGAATTGCAGCCAAGTCTGAACAGAACTATCTGCGTGTCACTGATCACCACTACTCAGGGGTGTTGCAGGATCTACTGAACAGGAACAAATGCTGCTAATAAGTCTAGTTATAATATCAACAGGCCTGCCCTTTGTAGGAGACATGTCATTAGTGACTCTTGTTAGTTTTCACGGCACTCAAGGGATGGAGAGTTGGAACAGTGCCTTAGGAGACAATGGCCTTGTATCACTGTGAGTATTTAAGGAGAAATTGTCTGCTTCTCTCGAGATATCTATTTTACTCCATTTCTGGGGGATGTTCTTTAATCTGTTTGTACTGGAGGTGTGCAATTAAAGGTTCCTTGGCCTGTTTCTTTCCTTCACTGAACCCTGAAAGAAATTAACTTTTATTACATAGGGTTCTGCATTAATATGATGATTATATTGCATACATCAGGGTTTCTGCTAACTGCCTACCAGGAATGAATTCTTTTTCTGCACTCTGCCTGTTCCCCTTATGTATTTTGACTTTGGTGAAATCAGGGTTCCTTGGGAGCATCAAAACCAGGTCGTAGCTGACATCTGGATAAGAAGTAGGTCAGGTCAGCGTAATCTCCAGGAAGCTGGTGCAGAGAATTCCCTTGCCTCTCTCAGCAGTGATTTGCTTGCAGACCTGTGATCATTCAGGTTTTTCTCTGGCTTAGCCTGGCAGGAACTCTGGGAGTGTTTCAGCTTTGTGCTGCAGAGGTGTGGTTTTGGCTTCTGGAACTATCTGGGCTTTTCTCTGCTCATTAGGTCCTGGCCATTGCAAAGGCTTTGTGTCATATTGGTACTTTGGCTTTTTCTGTTCTGTAGTTACAGTAGTAACTTAGTATTTCATTGCTAAATTGAAATATATAACTCAAGTCTTTCAACTTGATGCAGGTTATTTGGGTGAGACATGGTTGTGTATGACACAGAGGTCAAACTGCATGAGAGGGCAGAAGGGATGTATCCCTTGCTATGCAGAAAGAATGTAACAGTTTACAAGTTTGACTCTCAGTTGCAGAGTTCAGTTCAGGTAGATGAAATCAGGATTAGTCTCTCTCAAATGGTCCCTTTTTGCCCAATCCTTATATTGATTCGAAGGACAAAGTTAATGTTTTGCCTGTGGTTTCTCCAGACTGAGCTGTCTTCAAAGAATTATTGATTTTTTTCCCCCAACTGTAAAGCAGAACAACTCTTCCAGCAACTTAACCAAAAATATCTGCCAACAGAGGGATAAATTAGCAGCCAAAGAGTTTGGAAAAAGCTATTTAACTTTTTCAAATAGAAGACCATGTCTTACTCATTTCACATTCCTTCTGAAGTTGGGCTTTTCTTTCTTCTATCCTGCAGAATCTATTTTGAATGGATAAGAACCAAGTTGCTTCCAAAGGAGGAGGATCTTTTAACACTGTAATAATATTAAAGGGATAGGAAACATGATAGTTCAAAGTTCTGCTATGTTAAAGCGCTCAGACCTAGTCATCCCTTGCAGTTGTGCCATATGCAGGATCTGAAGGACTTGTTGGAATCTACTCTGCTTAAAACTCATGCTTCTCTTTAGATTAGTTTGTTTGGGTTCATTTTGTATGTGTGGCAAGGGGATTCTTTTCCTTTACCTGGCTTTCCCAGATTCAAGGTTTCTTGCACAAAAAATGATATTTAATATTACAAAAGAGCTTTGGAAAAGACTCTAGATTTCTCCACTTGTGGGATGAAGTATTTATTTAATCTGGTATTTAGAAAATTATATTTTACACTGGATAGCTCTAGTGCTATGAGCACATTCTTGGGACGCAGCCAGACTTCTTGGTTTCTCCACTACATTTACAAATGCACAGAGGACATCTTTGCATGATTAATACTGGTTTTATCCAAGGCATTGAAGTCCATTTTCTTGTAAATCTTCTGTATTAGTGTGCTTTAATAGTTAGCCAGAAATGTGAACAGAACTGTCCCAGCTGATGAGTAATAAACTGTAGCTGCTTAAAGAAAAGACACCTGAGTCAGCAGGGACTGGAATGGGACCGCAGGCACACGAAAGCATCATCTGTGTGATTCAGGGGAGAGAGAAGTTCCTCTGGCAGTAGTAAGCTGTTATCACTGACTCCTGCCAACAGCAGAGGGTGGAGCTGCACATGTGAGGCTCCTGCTGCGGGGACAGGGGTGGTGGCACAGCCCACGGGGGTGACACCCTGACGGGCAAGACCTTTTCCACTGAGCCCTGTCTGGAGATGGATCCCTGTCCCGTTCCATGAACCCAGTCATACTGTCCTTCTTGGGAACGTGTCCTACTCTTCTGTTTCCCCTGGAAGAGGCAGTGCTGAAAAAAATGTGCCATTCGTTTTGTGTGAATTAACCTTTTAAAAATTTGTCTGTATATTTATATAACAAGTGCAGGTCAAGGAAAGGCGAAAGCAATTGGTGCTTTAATGGCAGAAAACCTATCTGATTTTGAATGTGTGACTCTTTCACAGTTTGTGTTAGGAACTTCTAGTGACCCAACATTTATTTATTTATTTACTTACTTACTTATTTATTTATTAACAAGTCTGAAGCTGATATGGGTATAAAACTGTTTCAGCTGAGTCTGTCAAGCTGAAGAGTTAATATTGCTGTTGAACCGCTATATTTTGATGCTGCAAGGTTGTACTGGATGGGAAGTTATGTATATATCAGTCTTTTTTCCTTGTCATCAATTTTTAAATTTTTTTTTTAAGCAGCTCTCTGGTGATTTATGATGTTTTCACTAGAGTGGTTTCCTGTCCTTGGACCAAACTTTTCACATGCAAACACTACTGCAAGACATTTCTTTTCAATCAGGTGTGTGTTTTAATTCTGGTGATAGTGACCTTCACACACAAGGTATTGACTGTCCCTCTTTATAGGAATGATCCTTCAAGCCCCGTCTCGCTGGCCTCACATTATGTGATTGCCTTTTCATTCACGCAGTGCTTCAAGGTGGGATGGTTGTAACAAGCTTCATGCTACCTCTGATGGCTGTATCGAGTTGAAGGAGATGTAGTCAGGCTGCATCTTTGTTTTGCACGAGCTGCATCTCTCATAAGAACACTTTGCTTGTTTTAGCATTGCTAGGAGCACCCATCCACTTGTTTTAACTGAAGGCAGTGATTTTGTTGTCTGTACTTCCTGAAACTTCCCTCTGTGTATTTATTCTTTGGTGGGTTTGTATATAATTATAATCTATGTACTTCAGTTACATCACTGTTTAATTCAGTTTGTCTGACAGTAGCTTTGCATTATTTTCTTGGGTAGTTCTGAGGAAATTCACCTGGTGTAGTACATGGACAAAGGTTCATATTGCATTTAACTGTTTAAAATTTGTGTACTTGTGTCTCTTTCTCTATACCTAGTATTGTCTTTGCTTTGCAAACAAGGCACTGCATTAATTTTATTCATGCAAAATGTTATCTTCCAACCACTGATCCCTGTTGCTCCCTGCTTCAAAATGGTACGTTATTTCCTTTACCACAGTTAGTGCAAATGACCCTTAATACTAACCATTGCTTTACTACCTTGGGTATTTTTCTTCCTGATTCCCACACACCTTTGTATTAAGTTCGTCTGTGTTTTCTACTTGTGCATTTGTTTTTTGCTTGCTTTTTTACTTTCTGAAGTATTGGATGAATGGCCTCTAAGCCTGTACCACACGTCATCTCTGTTTGGATGTGATCTTGCTCACTAGTTTTGCATGTATCTGTATTAATAGAGTTCCTGAGCATTCTTATATGTTTCCTATATTTGTATTTCCCCTTATTAATCAATTGCACTTTAGTTTATCTTTTTAAGATTTTCTAATAGCAGGACTTGGCCATTTCACACAGCTTGGCAACCGAACAATCTGCTTTTTCTCCAAATCCATTATCATGCTTTGTTGGTATATGATGGAAATTGTGGATTGAAAACGCTTCTAGAATTCTGTATAGGTCCTCCTAGTGTATGCTGAAAAATCCAAATGCTGTTTGTAGCCTGTGGGTGTAACCTGGTTGCCCATTACAGATGATAATGTGACTGCTCCTATTCGAGTTCTCTCTGTCTGGCTTCACTGCAATTTTTCATTATGATCAGAAGGGTTTCCAATTTCTAACTAAATTCTTTTCATGTCTGTCTGCTCAGGGGCAAGACTCTGGTCCATTTTCATGATCAGTTTTTTCTTTATGTGTGGGTGCAGGAGGGAGATTCAGTATTCCTATCTTCTGATATCAGGTATCTGAAGGAGCTAATTCCTTTCTTTCACCAAGTTCACTGGAGGATAATAAATGGGGATGGAGCCAAGGAGTCTAACTTGAGCTTTTTTGCTTTTCTGTTTGTGTTTTCCCATCTCAACAAGCACTTTTAAAATGCAGAGCTTTTTAGATGTTGCCTCACATGTAAATACGCCATAAAATCACCTCTTGGGTAACAGTATAATCATAAAACAGCAAGCTTGGGAAATTATTATCTTTTCTGTTGGGTTTGGCAGGTTTTGTTTGTGTGGGTTTCTTGAGGGTTTTGGGGGGAGTTGTTTTTTTAGTTAACTCGTCTGAAATGAGTTGGACAGATTGGTTACCTAATTAACGAACATTTGTATAATCCTCAGAGACTTGTGAATGAAAAACTTAATTGAACTGCAAAATTGATGGTAGTGATGGCCATCTTGGTTCACACTCAGCTTTATTGTTGCAGCTGCACATTGAGTGGTTTCCCCTCCTGCCCTGTACTTGAGCACTTTCTTCTCTGCACTCAGTAGTATCAACAGATTCATTTTTTGAAAGAGCATAAATACATTTCTTGGTTAGATCAATTGTCTTTGTAGCCCATCAGTCTGTTCCAATAGCTGCAGCACTCCCTTGTAATCCCCAGCACACACCCTCATTGACTTTGAGATGCTGGAGATACATTCCTGCCTCTTTATTATCTGTTGATGGACAGATTTTGCAAGAATTTTAGAATTTCCTCTCCTTTTGCTGTAAGATGTATTAGTTGAAGCTTATTGAACTCCTTTACTATCTGTTAACCTTGAACCTGCTCTTGAATGATCTGCCTACTTTTGCATTTGGTATAATTTGCAGTGCTCACTTATTTATGACCATTGAGTATTTTAGAAGTGAAATCTTCTTCTGCTCTTTCACTTATCAATCTAATACTGATATCCCAACTCGAAAATATTGATCCTAATTCCACAGAACTGCTGGATCATGTTGTGCATATGCTAATCTCCAGGAAGGTCCAAGGTTTCCCCAGCAATTCACCTGAGTGTGAAGTTGGAGGCTGTTCTGGTGTCTGTGTCCACAGGGTCCCAGGCAGGGTCCTGTCCTTGCCCTGTTGCCTGTTCCCTGTTTTCAGTAGTTCCCAGGCTCTGTGCCTTCTCTGTGCTCCACCCAGAGCTCTCACAAATTTCAGATTCAGCTCTTCCTGAGGTTGAAGGCTGAGGTGACCCTATGGATTACAGAAGCTGTTCTTTAAAGATCCTCGTGCCCAGCTGAATGAGGGCAAGGCATCTTCCACAGTGACTGCAAGAAAAAACAGACAGCTTTGTCTGGAGGATGTGGTGCCAAGGGTGTGTTCCATGTGCAGAGACCCTGATCATAGTGCAGCCAGGGGGGAGAGCACACTGCATCTCTGCCTTTCTATACTAAACCTGTGGTGGTTTGAAACCTTCAGAAATCTAATTTCTAAGTTTAAGCCTCCCCTCCCACAATTTGTCTTAGTGTGAGAGGGGAAAAGTGATGACATGGACTTGATATCCTCCTCACCTCATGTGGAGAGCTGGGAGGGATTTAGCACCGTAGGTGTTGATAGACTCTGGTTGTGTGAGAGTTTTCAGACAAAACACAACTACTCAGTATTGGGGGAAGGGGAAAGTATTTACAAAGGTTTATTTACATATATGTACATATAAGTAACAACTTAGCTATCACCTCTACTATGAAATAATATATTTACATTAGATTAAATTTCTCCTTTTTCTTCAACAAGAGTCCAAGAAGAAAAAGAGAAAAGTCCTCTTGCTACTTCTTTGTATAAGTCTCCCCTTCCTTCCAAAAAGAGTCCAGGAGAAAAGGAAGAGAAGTCCTGCTGCCTGATTCCCGTTGTTTCCCACTGAGAGGGCAGAGTCTGTATGGGTCCTCCTCCACTTGTGGTCATAGGCAGAAATGGGAACAGAAGAGATGTTGTTTTTACTAAAAGCTTACTTCGTAACCTTTGGCTTTTCTTGCAATTTTAGTTAGTCATTTCTAAAAATAATTTCCTATCCTTGTAATTAAGCTCTCACCTTAGAGCTCACCTCAGAGATGTGTTTCCTTTTTTTGTTAAAAAGAATTGGGTGAATTATGCTGTAATTTTCATCTTGGCAGTATCCTCAAAGAATCTCAGTTGATCAGAGATGAAGTTTTTTTTTTTCTCCTTCTGGAAATACATCAAATTTGTTTTAATCAAGCAAATTAAGTTTCGTTGTTCCTCTTTTTGATCTTAAGAGAGCACTTTCCCTTAACTCAAGTTCGTCTAAACTCTGTGGTTCCCTGGAGCATATACATTAGTTTCTGTGTTAGAATTACACTTGTCACTAACTCTAGGAATCTTCTTTGGCCTGAACCTGTTTATACAAAAAGTCTCTTCAGAATTCTATGAGTGATCCAGGTATCATGACTTTGTGCCCTTTTAGATAGGTATCCCCCTAATTTTAAATAATACCTTCAGTAGTGGGTTAGAAATAAACTGGAATTGTCTTCTTTCTCACTGAAGATACTTGCTTTAACCTAAGCTTTTTAAGTAAATAGCTGTGTTTTATAAAGATGTCATAGCTAAAAAGCATTATTTATTGTGGCTGCAAAATTTAGACTTAGGTGCAAGCATGTAAATGTCAGTCATAATTCTAGATTTCTCCCACTACATGTACTATATGACGTATTGTATTTTAAAGATGATATTGTAATGTTCTGACTTATAAGGTGAAGCTCTCTACTAATATCATTGTCCATCTAAACTGAAGTGGTGGTAAAAACCTTAGAACCTTAAGAAGATAATTAAGGATAAGAAACTATTAGTCTTCAAATAAAGAGCAAGGAGAGCAGTATTTGCTTCAGGAAGCTTAACAACAAACTTAATATGCATAAGTCTGTTAAAAAATGGATTTAAGCTGTAAAGTCTTAGAAAAATTCTCCAAAATTTGTATAAACATTGTGCTCCTATGAAAAATATTTTCCAAAGAGGAGGAGCTGGTTGTTTTTTAGGTTTTTTTTTTGGTTGGTTGGTTGGTTGGGTTTGGTTTGCTTTGGTTTTGGTTGATAGAGAAAAAATAAAAATCACTTTATGCCTACTAAATAATACTCCCTGGACTGAATCACTTGGTCCTGTCCAAGCATTTAATATTGAAGACACTATTTTCAGGTTTGATCTGCATCTTGTTCATGTTGTCAGAAGTCAGATGCTGTCACATTCCAGTGCATGCAGGCAAAGGCAGACTTGGGGCTGTACAAAAGCCATTGTATGCAACCTTGAGAACTGCCATTTTGGGTGTTTTTTTGGTTAAAATTTCTGTGAATAAAGACAGTCTCTGAAATTCTGACAGCAGAAGAGCCAAAGGGAGGGTAAGTGTAGCTGTAATCATCTTACTACAATTGGAAGCTGCAATGCTCTGTTTCATCCTAATTATTGCTGGTGGGGGCACGGTCATTAGAGGGTGATATTTTTTGGTATTTGACCTCTGTGTAAAGGCAGAGCAAGGAATGGCAGAATGGGGAGTACTGGAAAGAAAAGGAAGATGTTTCATTTGATTTCTATCAGACAAGGCTTTGCAGGACTGAAAGCTGTGTGGAGTCTTGAAGACAATGGAGAGATGTTCAGATGAACTGAAGGTGGTAATAGAGGGAGTCACCTGCCAGGGGGTTTCCAAAGGAAAAGCTGGGGTGAGCATTGCAAGGAGAGGACAAAGCTGAGTTCTGCAGGGTCTAACAGTAGCTTCTTTTTCACTTGGATGGAAGTAAATTAAAAGCTTGGGGGAAAAGAGAAGATAAATTTGGCAGCAGCTCATTGGGGGCATCCGAAATGAATAAATTTTTAGCAGCTGCGTGAAGGAAAAGTCATCAAAACTGAAATAGTAGAGGCCCAAATTAGTTTGTACTGATGTGCACACAGCACAAGAATGTGCTTTGGAAATATTATATAGAAAGTAGCTTCAGGACATTGAAGCTTTCCTTCTTGAGAGGGAAGAGTCAAGGATGACCCCCCGACTGTGGGCCCAAGTATTACAACTGCAGTGACTGTTTGCAGAAATATTCTGCAGTATCAGTCAAGATCTACTGATTATTTCTCACACATGTACTGTGGATTCAGAGAGCAAGATGAGCAAATCCTTGTTTTTCTTCTCAGCAGAAATGTCAGGGAACAAACATTGGCTACCTTTACCAGAATTTCTGCTAGCTAAAATAAAAAGCAGTGCTTTAAGGGGAATTGGAAAGCTCTGTAACCTAACTAAAAGGAAATGTCAGTGTTGTTTTTTTTAAATAAGACTTATTTTATAATTATTATATGTGCCTGTATAGCAGTTTCATTTTTTTCAAAATTACACGTAACAAAGTTGAAAATTGTGTTCCAACTCACATTATTCTGGTTGTACATTTTATTATCCTTCCGTTTTCCTCTACTACTATTCCCATTGCAAACAAAGATTATATTAATTCATTGGTGGTATGTAACAGGTATTCAGGGTATGGAAGCTAGAGGTAATCCTAGAACTGGTTTGTAGATCATAATAACTTTATTATTTCAACCAGTTTGTGTACAATAAAGGTCAATATTGCACTAGAAAACGATGCTTAAATTTTCTTCAAAGTTTAAAAAAAGTATGTAGTGCTTTTTCATCAATTAGCAGCAGGAGAGCAAATTATAGTTGTATTAAACTGTGCTTGCTATATAAATCACAAATCTTGTTAGCAAAGAATTAACATCATAACTGGTAATTTAAAAACTGCCTTTAGCTCTGAATAAGGATTGGCTGTAGACATATTTTAATGGTATTGAAAAAGTAAAAATAGATCTCTCTAGAATGAGCCTTTCTGGTGGTAGTGAAATTAATGATCTGCTCTTTTATGAAGTGGTAGTGTCTGTCTTAGTTGGGAAATGGTAATGTGCTACAGAAAAGACTGGCTATCTTTTCCTTGATTCATGACCCTGATTCTAGATTTTAAAAAAAACAACAACAAAACCAAAACCAAACAAAAATCTCTCCTTTTTAATAATGAAAAGAAGGGATTGTATCACCAAAGGACATAGACATCTGCTTTTCTCACTTTTGTTGGCTGTTCAGGTACAGATAGATGAAAACTGCATGACTTCTCAGATGAGGATTAATAATAAGGAAGTCAAGGAGAGATTTTTTTTTTTTCTCCTCCAGCTTATCAAATATGTTTGGGATGTATCTGAGACAACAGACAAATTGCTCAGTTGCACGCTCCAAGACTTTACTCCTGCTGGCTAATGAAGTAGAACGAGACACAGAAGAAAAATACCCCTTTCTCATTGGTTTGCTGTATCTCATTAATTATCTCGTACTTTCTTTCAGTGTATTGACAACCTCAAAATGCAGCCCATGCAAACAGTAAAATGTGGTTTGCAATGTATGTTGGGCTTGGGTTTTGGTTTTGGTTTGGGTTTTTTTTGGTTGTTTTTTTTTTTTTTCCCTGAGAGGGCAGGACAGTAGTGTTATGCATGTCATTAATCCAAATTAAAGGCAATCCACTTTACTGAAGACATTCCCCTTCTATATTGCCTTTGTGGTTATACTCAGCCTTATTTTCTTGCTAGCCTCATGTCCATCCTCTTTACAATAGATGGAAAATACTAGATGAAGAACACCTTAATCTTCAAAAATATTATTACTAATTACTAATTACTACTTAAAGAATCTTCCCAATTTGTTGCAGTTAGGCTTGATCAAAGACTGATAAAAACAGACATTATGGCTGGGCACTTGTGTTTATTAATCTCTGAGAGCTTAGAGGACTGAATTAGAAGAGAAGAACACATAATGGTTGGGTGCGATGCAAAAGAATAAACCAAATAATTCCCGCAACCTCTTTAATTTTTTAGATACTTTCCATTTGGTTTTAACAGATGTGTTGGTCTCTGGTTCTTCAAGCTATTTCACATTCTGTTTATACATTTTTAATGTTTCTGTAAGCCACAATGTGTAGACATTAGATACAAAATTGAAAATCTTGTTCTGGATGTTTTAAAGGAAGAATCCCTATTTTGCTGTTGTCTGTCTTTGCTGTTTTCACTTTACCTGCTTGTTTAGTCATTTGGAAGGTGTTTAAGGCAGGCTTTGGAGGGATGAAGGAAGTTGAACATCACAGTAACTTGGACCTTTTTTATTTTGTCAGCAATAAAGAGGTCCATAACACAGACTATTCCTGCTGGCATTTGTGGGGTTTACTATGGGACAACAAAAGGAAAAAAAATCTCCCAGATACTTCATTAATCCTAGACAGCCATAGTGTGTTGCACCACATGTATGGTATTCCAGAGCAGAAACTAACTCATCACACAGAGCTACACTATTTGCAGCATGTTCTTTTTTACTTTGTTTGGGTTTTTTGTTTGTTTTTGTTTTTTTCAATTATTATTATTATTATTATTGCTATTTTTATTTAGCAGAGTTGTCTTTATGTGGTGTGTGACATTTTGTTGGGGGTTTTTTTGGTTGTTTATTTATTTTAACCTAGTCAGACTAGCTAAAGGGGAACGTGGATCAGAGATGGTTGAATAAGTTGAATAAAGTGATTTGAGAGCTGCTAGAAGACATGGAGGAAGTGAGTGACTTGTGCTTCTTTTTTCATCTGTTCACACAAGATATGTGTGTTTTTTCACACATATGATTTCTTTTGAATTTATAGTTAAATTTACTGGCAGCATTAGCCACAAGAATAAGTTGGCCTCAGAGATCATCAGTGTTATGACACTGTTATTTATGATCCCACATTAAGAAACTGAGGCAAGGAAGTTTTAAAGGACACTGCCAAGGACAGACTGGCATTGGCAGTTTTTGGTTACTGGTCTGCAACTTGGGCTCATTGTCCCTTCTGAAGGACTCCTGGGTGGAAATCACCCACTGATCCTTTGTTTAACAAACCCACATTTAATTCTACTGAAGGTTAATAAAGCCTTTTCTATTTGCTGGGTCTAACAAACAAAAAAAAAAAAAAAAAGGAAAAAAAAGAAAAGAAGGCATAACAGATGACTTTATTGGTGCACATATATTATAGTTGCTTTGACATTTATGTTTTCCCTGCTGATAGATGAATGATTTCTGTGGAAGTAAATCAATTGCACCAAAAACAGTAGCACAAAGCACCAGGGTCTCCCTGGTCTGAAACAACAGAGGGTTTGAAATATTTTGAAATATGATTTAAGACATTTCCCTTCTGGAAGAATCTGTTGGAGTTTTTTGGTCTTAAAATACATGTGACAGTTTTGTAACTTGGTGTTTATTGTAAACATTTATTCAAATTTTAAGGAGCTGCTGACCTTACTTCTGAGCAGGAAATTAAGACATTCACTGATTTCTTCCCAGACATTTAGTGTTCCCTTCCTTTTTAATTCACCCAGTATTATTCTGCCTGCCTCTGAATATTGTAATCCAAACTTCACTTCAACATGCAGTCAAACTATTGTAACTTCTTACAGAGTTCTTCTGCTAACAGATAGCAATCATTTGTTATTCTTACCAAAGCTGATTTCTTAAGTAATGCATATTTGAAAGTATTTTCTTGCAATCACTTATAAAACAAACAGTCAAATCATGTAGAAAGAATATTCTAAGAATCATAAAGGTCTGAGAAATAATTAGGTAATTCAGTGATTAATTTCATGTTTGGGAGTCAGGAAAAAACATTACTGTGTATTACGACAGAGTCTGTAGGAAAGGTATTTAAAGAGGTTTTGAAAAACCTATACCAGCAGTTTTGATGAAAAATTTTGCTTTCACACCACAATTTGAATAGCAAAACATTTACTTGGTTTCACTGGCTCCCTGTGGATTCCCAAATGATTATTCCATCTTCCCTAACTGTGAAGCAACATGAAATACTATTATTATAACAGTCTACTGTTACAAAATAGCAGTGACTAATACGTAAACTGAACTATACAGTGAATTTATAGAATACACGGATCTTAAATCCATAAGCTTGATGTGGCCTTTGGGGAATCTGCCCTTTAACACAATAGTGGAATTAAATCGTGTGTATAAAAGTATCTAAAGCTCCAAGGTTCTTCTTCCTCTGCCCTGACCCAGGTGCTGAATTTGGAATAGATCTTATCAGACTGCTAAAATATTTCTGGTTTGGGAAGGTCTGT
Organism: Manacus vitellinus; assembly: GCF_001715985.3. Taxonomy (NCBI): domain Eukaryota; kingdom Metazoa; phylum Chordata; class Aves; order Passeriformes; family Pipridae; genus Manacus; species Manacus vitellinus. The sequence goes on along the minus strand of NW_021940737.1, from coordinate 2,937,188 downwards.
ACTGAACACTGGGATTCAGTTGCTTCACCTGCTGCAATCCAGGTGTCTGATGGCATTTCCCATGTTCTGGGACAGGAGGACATGCACACTGGTGGGCATGACACAGCCTTCTTGGGCAGCCAGCAGGAGAGCAAGGCTTTGAAATGGTGGTGGGCATGTGTGTTTAGGTAGCTGATGTTCAGCTGTTTTGTCTGGAGCATTTGCCAGAACAGAGACTGCAAATGGAAAATAGCTGACCGAAAAATCAAAGCTGATCAGTCAGCTTTGGAATGGTTGTAACAAGAGGCAGTGCTGATCTGAGAAGATGAAAAACAGATTTTGATGTCTTGTGTGGAGTGGGAATGAAAAGGGCACAAGAACAAAGAAGGGCCTTTAATAATTGTTTTCAAAAGAGGCATTTTCCTCACAGAAGCAGCTTTTTGTTCACCTTTCCTTAAGGTTTCCCCTATTGAAACGTAGCTATGGGAAGGAAAATGCATAGAAACCAGGAGGAGTTTTGCTGATTTCAAGGAAGAAAGCTTTGATTCCTATATATAAACTATCTGCCTCGAATGAAGAAGTCTGTCCCTTGCTCTAACTTGTGTGCCCTCGTGAGGTATCTTTGTTGCATCTGTTCCTATAAAACTGCAGGCTGTCACATGAGACGTTTATATCTTTCTCTTTACAGAACTGACATCTCTATGACACCTTTTTTTCAGATAATGTTTGTTCTGGCACCTTTTTGGTCTGCTTTTTCCCCAAAGTGTGCTGGTTTGGGGCACTGAATGGCTAATTTCTCTGTTCCAGAGGTGGCTGGATTTCAATATGTAAGAATGTAGTCTCTGAAGCAGTTGGGGTAAAGGTAAATAAATCATAAATTAATGTATATTATTCATGTTGTTCTCTATGAAGACTGCTTAATGATGCAAAGCTTTACTAGTGAGAATCTTCAGTGCTGAGGATTATGAAAATATCTGAATATCCATCTTACACATTTAAATACAGGTTTTTAAACAGCTGTTTTCCACACTGGCTAAATGTTACCAATTGGGGAAGTGACACAAAAGAATGATTCTTAAGCTAATGCTCTTTGCAGTTTTCCTGTTGCATTCTGTACCACAGAAATTTCCTCTTAACAAGTGCTGCGGCTTTCAAAAAATCTTGTTTACAGCCACATTATTTTGCGAATTAACCTTCTGCAAACTCTTGTTGTCTCCTTAAAAGCAATGGCAGTGCAGTTTTTTCCTGTGGCCCATTGTTGTGAGTGTGGCCTCACTGGGAGCCCTAAGGGAGTTTCTGAAGGGGTCTGACACCAAAAGCAAGGAGCTGCCTTGTGTTGTTACTGTTATTCACAGCCTTTAATTCAAAGGCTTCGCAATAAGGGAGTGATACCATCAGCTCAAGCAGCATTTTGCTTATTCCCTCCTTAGAAGTGTCGTTGACCCGTGGGGAAACTATGGGGTGACCAGGCAGTTGCAATACAACATCCTGAAAGGCCAGAGTAGTAAAACATATTGCTAAATGTCAATGAATACATTTAGGCACTGGGATGCAGAAAAGGTACCTTGTTTTCAAGACTCAGATTGAAGAGAACAGAAAGCAGCACACATAGATCAATGGAGGACACTTCTTAAAAATGTATACGTCTGTAAATCCTTTAAAATGTCTTTTGGAGGACTGGAAGGAGATAGTAATTAATTTTGCATTGACTGCTTGTAAAATATACACAATTAAGGGAGTGTCTTCAGCCCCCAGGTGATTAAGATTGAGGAACTGGAAGGGGTAGGAATACAGGGCCATTCTCCTATCACCACTGGCATGAGCAGAATATGTGTGTGGTGTCTGTGTCAACACAGAGCTTGTGAGAGGAAACTACCAGTTACAGAACTGGAGCACAGTTCCATTTTTACTGAAACCTCCCAGGGGATTATATTTATTTATTTTTATTATAAATAAAAATTATTATAAATAAAAATATTTATTTATATTTATTATATTCTACCTCCTAAGGGATGAGCCCGGGATTATGGATCTGAGACAGTTTTATTCATTGAACAATAACAGAAATAGTCTTCCATTCTTACTCTGGATTCAATAAAAGGAATTATTTTGTGTATCATTTGATGCCCAAAACATACTATGTACAATGGTAAAAATAACTAGCAGTCAAAGATCTTATAATGATGACAGATCTTGACACAGTAGGTAAGAATAGCTCCAGCAGAAGAGAGAATAGCAGAGAATAAGGTTTTCAGACTACTCATTGCTGCATACATTTTTTTTTTCAGGGTAGTAGGATGAACAGTTTGTATGTTAGGTGGTGAATTAAGCCTTGGTATTTTAATGAGGTCTGGACTCTCTCAAAGTTTGACAGAGGAAGAGCCAAAGTTCTGCTTCTGCTATTTTTGGATCAGTATCAGTAGTGCAACATCCCAGTTAAAGGCAAGACTAACTTCCAACAATGCTGCTTCTTCATTAGTAAAAACGAGTTTGCGGTTTCACAGAAGTGAATGTCAGCCAAGTTTTGTTGGTCAAGGTCTTAAATGTTAGTTTCTCAGTTCTAACTCTTTCTTAGATCCATGAATGTCACGCCAACTTCGTTCTCAAACTCTTATTTTTTTCTTCTTGATTTTTTTCCAGGGAGCACACTTGAATAGGAACAGATGGCACCTGATACTGTCAACCATGAGGGCTTTTCTACAAGTGATTTATAGCTGTGGCTCTTTCTGTATTTTGAACGTGCAGCTTTGCAATTTAGATATGATATAGATTAAGTCCTTTACCTCAGGATCCGCAGCGTGACTGCACTGTCCTTAAACCAGTGTGTGGGTTTGTGCAAGGATACAGTTGCTTGTCTGAAGTTAAAAAGTTTGTTGCTGTACATTGCTTCTGTTTCAGCAGAAGGGAACATCATATGTCATGTAACACATAGGTGAATATTTAATTTGTTTTGGTTTATGCTGTTTTCACAGCTTTTGTAATATTTTCACAATTTAATTTCACCTTTACTGTCTGAAGTCATGTGGCTCAGTAGCAGTTGTGCCTGCACTAAATGGCTGAGTTAAAAGGCAGTATTAATGCTTGGGCAACTCACAGGGGTATATGCACATGTTCTTCTATTTGGATTGCATTAAATGAGTTTTCAGAACCATATGGCAACGTTACCTTAACTATTCTTTCTGAAAGAGTCTAACTGTTGCAGCCTTCTGTTCTAATTAGTTACATCTTCTGAGCTTTACCAATTCACTGGAAAAACTCCATGCTTAATATTGCTTAAATTTTACCCAAATGCATTTTGTTCTTGCGGGTGTATTTTAATACTGTGTGTGTGAAATGCAGATCGCTTTGTAGTTACTCGCTTTACTTTTAATATCTCCCCAGACAGTACATCACTATTTTGAAACAGTTTCCGTTGTTTATTACAGTCAGAAGTATTTCTGCTAAATTGCTGGGATTTGATAGGTTGTAGAAGCCATAAAAATATCCTTCCTTTGAAACAAGAAGGAAATTTCGTGGCAGAACTGTGAAATGTATTTACTGTGTCCATTCCAATCCCCTGGGGACAGGGGAGAGTGGAACACATGGGTTTCAAATGGCCCATCATTTCCAGATGTCTGAATATTCTTCCAGAATACATTCTTCTTAGAGGACTTCATGTTACATAAAGGATTTGCCATCTATTTAACTACTTTTTAAAAATGGTCAAATCATTCTCGCTACAGGAGTAAATGATAAGAGGGTGTTTCAAACTTTTCTTATGTCTTTCCACCTTTGCCTTGCGATGGCAAACACAGCAGCACGTTCTCCGCCACCTCTCCTGCTGTTTGCACTTCTCATTAGTGGTGCAGTTTGCACTGTTCACTGTATTAAAGGTGGAACTGCACCATGTGTAAATTTTAACTTGCATCTTAAGCAGCAGTATCAAATTGATTGGCTTTGTTACCCGAAACAGTTCAGAAAATGGGAGAAGCACTAAAAGTTAGTTAGCACAAACATAAGAAGATTGCTGGCTGTTTCTTTCTTTTTGTTTTAGAAATTGGTAGGCTTTTTGTGTTTGTGTGTAGAAAAGAAGAAAATACCTACCATAGACCTTTTCATCAGTAAAAACAAGAACTCCATTCTCTTGTTCCCAAAGGCACTGTGCAAGTAAGAATAATATAAGCTGTAATATCAAATCAATCACATTTACATTTCAAAAGCATCCTTTGTAAAAATGCCCCAGAGGGCTGAATTCACCTAATAAAAACACAAATAAAATAAAATATTTAACAAGCTATATCAAGCACAGGTAGGTTGTGCAGGTTTTGGAAGCTTGATCTTAACAATGATCAATAAAAATCTTAAAATTTTTTCAATGAACATTTTTAAAATCCAGTGTCTGTAGGTAGGGACCAAAGAACAGAAACTCACAGTGCTAGGAATCCATAATGTTGTCACAGAGTAAAGCCACTGAGACTAAACAGAGATATTGGCCTGAACATGAGAGAAAAAATGTGGGTGTGACACTCCACAACGCTGCACTGAAGAGCAGTTTTGCCTGGGGAAAAAAAAAAAAGAGCTTTTTAAAATGATTGTTTGATATAGAACTGAAGTTGTAGGATCAGACACTCAAAATTCAAACATTTTCTTAAATTTATTCCCAGATTTTCATAACTAGGTTGTACTTTCAGTTATGCTTTGAAAGGAAATGAATGAACAATGGAGATTTATATTTAAAAAGGCAAGGACAGGTGGCCTTGGATGGCCTTTGATCCAAGGACATTTTAAGCTGGCCTTTTGCCATAAACATTTTCATGTTATTGCTTTTCTTTAGCACCAAAAAGGTTCCATTTAAAGGGTTTTAAACAGGGCAGACACACACACTCGTGTAATGTTACCATCTCTCCTTAGGTTCTTCAGAGCCTTTTGGGTTGCTCTCCAGGCTACTTTAAATAAAGATTTTTTTTTTCTTTTTAGTTTGGAATGCAGTATTTTCACCCTGTATTTTTGCTAATAGATATTGTTCTGAATTGGACTAAAACTGTTGCTGCCAATGGGGAGGCAGTAGTTGCCCTTCATCTGGGAATACCGTTCTGAAACAGAGATGCTCTTTTACGGAACAGATGGTAGAGTGATAGCAGCTTCCACTTCAAACATGAGCAAGCACGGGGTGCATGTGGGCAGAAGGTTTCATTGCATGTGATTTTATGAAGCTTTGGATATATAGGCAAGAGAAGGTAGATGGAGTACTGGAGCAGTGAGAGGGGCTGTGTTTAAAGCATCGAGTGTAGTCACAAAATCCTTGGCAGTCAAGTTCAGAGGAAAAGCCAAAAAATCCTTCTGGACTAAATGTCAGCTAGAAAGAAGTTTCATACTGTGTGAGTAAAGAAAATATCTCCTTTCACTTTAATTTGTGTTGCATTCAAAGCAAATCCGGGTGTTTGGGGTTTTTTGGGTTGTTTGGGTTTGGGATTTTTTTGGTTGATTGGAGGGGTTGTTGGTTTTCTTTGCTTCTTTGTTGTGGTTTCTGTGTTTTCGGACAGAATTGCTTGAGGTACTTGTTTCTATCATAAATTTCTCATCCTAATGAAAATCAGCTGCAGGACTCCTGAGTTGGCTAATGAATTCTGTCGAAAAGGATTATCAGAAACATGATACAGTTAATTTGCTATCATGTCTCATGGTTGCTGTAAACAAAAATCTTTCTCCATTGAAGCATTTTGGTTTCTGATAATAGGTAATGTATTTATGTAAAATACCCTAGTGGTCTCCTCTGAGTTGTGCTGGCCCATGATAAGCCCTGGACTCTCTGGCTGTATGCACATGGTGCCACCAGAACTTGCTTTATGGTGGCCAGTGTGGAACAGATATTGCACCAGTGACAGGAGTCTGAGCACTTTCCTTGTGACCTGATGCAGACATTGAAACACCTTCACATTGACTCATTTGCCTTGTGGACATATCGCTGTCTAACCCTCCTAATGAGTCTCTCTGTTCTGAAAGCAACAAGATGAGACACTAATAGATTATCTGAAGTGAGTTTCTTAATGAGTAAAAAGTAATTCCATCAGTAGTGGAATTCATACAAGCCTCAGGATGAGAATCTTATGTCCTGGTATGCTTCCTTCCCTCCTTCCACCTCACAATATCTCTTGGTTTTCTGGCTGCTTCCTCATTGCCTTTAGAAAATAGCATCTCATTGCCATACCTTTGACTTTTTTCCTTGGTGTTGTCTAGTTGTTTTCCTTAGGAGCAGGGCTTTCTCAAGTCAGTGCTATGATAGATCCTGAGCTCCAGGAGCCCTGGGTACCTGGCTAGTCTGTGTGCATGTGAGTGTAGGTAACTTTTGAGTATACCCTCAGAAGATTTTAACTTGGAAGGAAATCTGACTTTTGAATTTGGTGAATAGACAGGCACTTTATAGATATCCCTGATGAGTTAGAACAGCAGGCTAAAAATAACAAATGAGAGAGAAGATGCTGGAAAAATATCAAAATGCTGCTCACCACTTCTAGTGGCCCTTCAGCTCAATCTCACGTGTTAGTGGAGACTCAATCAATTCCTATTTGTTTCATGCAAGTATTAAGAGGAAATGGCCTCAAGTTGCACCAGGGGAGGTTTAGATTGGATATGTGGAAAAATTTCTTCCCCGACATGGTTGTCAGGCACTGGAACAGGCTGCCCAGGGAAGTGGTGGAGTCGCCATCTCTGAAGGTGGTTAAAAGACACGTGGATGTGGCACTTGGGGCATGGTTTAGTGGTGAATTTGGCAGTGTTAGGTTGATGGTTGAACCTGATGATCCTAAAGATCTTTTCCAACCCTAACAATTCTATGGTTCTGTTCACCAACTGGCAAGTAATTGTTGTCCTTTTTGGGCATCCCTTCCTTCTCCCCACTGCATGCATGTATTTCCTTCTCTGTTTTCTGATGGTATCCTAAATTCATATGTCAGCTTCTTTGTTCCTCAGGCTAACTTTCAGCCTAGTTTGCTTTTTACCTTTTATTTGCCTGTACGTGTGCAAATTCACAACAGGCACTACCAGTGAATCTGTGCCTCCCCCTCCTGAAGGGGCTGCTTCGTTTGTGTCATGACTTTGCCCCCAGGAGCTCTCACCCTGTATGTGTTATGTGTGTGTCACAGCTCAAATACAGACCATTAGCAGCAGGGAGCTTTCTACCCTGGAGTGCTCTTTTGGTGTCCTACAGTGCTCTAAACAACATCAACCTGCAGTTTGTCTGTCCGTGTTTGGCTCTGTGGAATATGAAATGTTAAGGCCCATTGAGTTTTTGCAGCAATTGAATTTTTTTGCTGGAAGTGGTCTTGGGTGTTTTAAGCAATATAAGGATGGGTATAAATCAAGTGGCATTTCAAAGTTTTCTTTCACTTGAAGTCTCGTCTCAATTGAATTCCAGTGAAATTGTAGCAAAACATTTCATCTAATTGTTAAAGAGTTTAGAGGCAGAGCTTGCTTTTAAATGAAATTTGCAGAATATGACAGCTCATAAAGCAGCCTTATTAGGGGTGAGGCATAAACTTCACTGGCAATTGTCCTGTGTTTTGTACAAAATTCAGTGGTTGGTTTTGAAACAATTAGAACCAATTGCTCAGAATTTATCTTCCACAAAAGGCTGAGAGTTTTGTCTGAAATTAGTAATAAAATCAGAAAGTGTCAGAGGATAGTGTTTTCTTCAATTTATCTTGCTTTATGGGAACAATATAGCCTTTCCCACTTCCTCTGCAGTTTACCTTTTAGTATTTATTTTCAAATAAATTTATTTTCAAAACCAGTGAAGTTTTGGAGCAGCTTTTAAAACAACAGTGATGAAAAACAGTGCTGTGAAGTTGGAGGGGACACCTCCCTGCGTCAGCTCATTTCAGGGGGACATCATCAGAGTCAGCCTGCCGTGCTCACTTCATTTGTGTAGATGAAGTACTTCTATACTAGAAAAATACTCACTGTCAATTAACAAAGTATTTCAGTCATGGGAGTTCCTAGTTGGGAGTTACAAGGCGACGGAGTTGGCAGCGAGTTGGTCTTTGGCTTCTGAAATAGTGGAGTTTGTTTACTTGCTGGATGCTGTTTTTGCTGGCAAATTCAAGCCTTAATGAGGGAGAGCTGTCCTGAAGGATGGTCTGAAATACATTTTAATACTGTGTTTTACCCACAGGTCGTTTTCTTTTTGCTTGAACTGTTTTGTTCATGTGCATTACCTTGACACTTGGATCTAAATATTTTGGGACTTGGGAGAAAATAGGATTGAGTGGATTGTGAAAAATCAAGATGCAGATTTGGCCCAAACATTGTCCTTGTTTTGTACTTTCTTTCTGTGTATCATAGGCTTTTCTTGAGAACAGGATACAGAGGGGAAAATACTGGCACTATGTGCATCTCTGACAAACACGGAAAGGAAGGAATGTAAACTCAGTCTTGAAGGGTGTGGAAACATATCCTTACTTTTTCAATAAGGGATGCATTTGAGATAATTTACTCTTAAGTCATGTGAACTACGTGAAAGAGAAATGAAAGGGTATTCATTTCACAACTTATCTTTTATCTACCAACAATATCCAAGGGTTTCTCTGAACAGTTGAAGTGTTAAGTGGTTCAGGAGCCTGCCTTGCTCTCTCTTTGCTAGGTAGATATAATCTGAGTATTAATGAAAGTGATATTATCCTGCATGATAGATTTTTACCCTCCTTTTTACTATTTATTTATCAGACAATAGTGTTACTATAAAGCCAGAAATTCTTGGCCTTGGAAAATATAAACTGTGTTATAAATTGTCCTGCTGATAAACAACTCAGGGATAGTTCCCAGCAAATTTATAACAAGATGATGTTTGAATTAAGTAATTTCAGACTCTGGGCCAAATTAAATTGCAGTGAAGTTTTGGCAGAAGTGTACGGGGTCCATGATGGTTCTGGCATGTGCAGTTACTCTGAACATGGTTTAGATGGGCTCCAGGTGGAAACTTAGGAGCAGTTCCTGACTCAGATCAGCATTCAGATTCTAAACAGTCACTGCTTTGGTCTGAATTCAAGCCACAAAAGATGAGAAACTGAGGACCCAGGATGCCTCACACATCTTTCATTTGGGATTGTTTGGATTCTGCTAATAATTGCAGTGCAGAGGCAAATATTGGTGTTCCTTGCCAGTCTCAGTTTGGAGATCGGGACTAACAGGCACATTAGAGTTACAGGGTGGTCTACAGAGTTCCTCTAATTTCTATGGTGTGCAGGTTTACTTTGGGGAATTTATTATTTGTCCTTTGAGTGTTCCAATTTTTGAGATGCTGGGGAAAAAAAAGAAAGCACAGTCATATAGTTTTAGTTTGAAAGTAGCATGTGTCTACAAAAATACCTGACTCTGGTTGTTCTGGGAAGGGTGCATGGGGTGCTTATAGTGATTAAATCTAGCATAAACAGTGGAAAAATGCTGAAACAGGGCTTATAGTAGCTATAACTAGGTTGCAGGAGAGCCTGTGGGAGTTGGAGTACATTGCTAACATGCTAGGTTTTGCTATGAGGGCAGATCATTCCCAAAGGCAGATTACAACAATGCATCTTTAAGGCATCTAAATGGTTTTGAAATTTCTAATCCCAGCCTGCTTGCTGCAGTTTAGTGCTATGTCAGATTCAGCAGCACTCAAAGACCACTAATAAGAGCTTTTATGTGTAATAGTGAACAGTTATTGAAATGTTAGTGGGACTCGTGTATCAAGGGTGTGCAGTCTAGTCCCATTTCTATTTAAATCACTGGATGGGAAACTAAGTGATGTGGAGAAGAGGATGGCTTGCAGGAATGGAGATGGCCTTCCTTATCAGCAGAGCAGAGGAATCATCTTTGCTGTGGGACTTACTCTGGTAATGAGATTAATACCATTTAGTCTGGAGAAATTCATGCAGATGCATCTGTTTAAAGAGGGGAAAAAAAAACCAAACCTGCCCCACCAGCAGTATGTTTTTGAGTATTTGCTTTATTTTCTTTTTCATCATCAGTTTGGTGAATCTGAGAATCTGGTACTGGTCAAGAATACAGAATTTGTGCACAGTGAGGAGGGGTTGGTATCTGGTTCACACAGCCACAGTTTTTGTATGTCCATGAGATTTAAATACAGCAAATACATTTTATGTTGCACTGCCCCATATAATTGTATGCATTATATGCTTTTGCTTTCTTAGCTTTCACTGGCAGTTGGAACAGGGTGCCAGTGTGCCTAGCCCACCGTGCATGGCACAACATTTGCTTTTTTTTTAGTTTTCAGAAGCTTAAAAAGAAATCATTGCCTTTCTAGTCTGCACTGCTGTTTGTATAGAGTACTGCTGTTGATTTTTAAGACTGCAGAACCAGTAACTGTGAGAAAGTTCTGTGACAAAAAAAAAAAACAGACATGAAAATTGCTTTTGTGGCAATAGAGAGGCTGCATTGTGAAAGTATCTTGCACTTGGGCAGTAATGACCTTTAAAGAAATACTGAGCCACCTTATAGAGATCCTCTTTATAGGTTGTGAAAATGACATGACACTTCATGCTCCTCGTCATTCACCAATTTTTGATTTACCAAAGACAATTTACAACTTTGTTCACCTCCACTGGAAACATACACAGGAAATACTTGTCCCCCACTGAGGAACAAACAGCCCCAGCAAGCAATATTCATCCCTCAGATCACACTTTCCTTCCAAATATAAGATGCTTCAATTATGGTTTCTCTAACCTAAGTGCTGTGGCATTAAAAGAAACTCTAATGCTTGTAGCTTGTCTTTCAGACAGCTGATGACAGCAAAAAAGGCCAAGTTTATTTAATGTGTCTCTTGACAAATAATAAATCAGTTTGAGCTCTCACCCAGAAATCTAGTAAAGCTCCTTTCCTTGGTGCCTTTGGAAGCAGAAATTCTCCATCCATAAACATGGTGGAGAAAATTTATGACTGCAATGCTTCCCTTTTAATTTGAAAAAACACCTGAACAACAATATGAAGGGGCAGTGAGAAAATATTCTCCCTCCTCCTTGCAGTCAGTGGCAGCAAGTTCACCCAATTGTTTTTTCTACTCCTATAGAAATAAACATCCTATCGAAGTATCAGTGTAGGCCAAACACCTCCTTTCAGATCAGTCCCCTGTTCCAGCAGTGCTTTCTTGGTCTTCCTTCAGGTTATGGCATCCGAAACATGAAACTGCTAATAATTGCAGTGCAGAGGTAAATATTGGTGTTCCTTGCCAGTCTCGGTTTGGAGATCGGGACTAACAGGGTGGTCTACAGAGTTCCTCTAATTTCTATGGTGTGCAGGTTTACTTTGGGGAATTTATTATTTGTCCTTTGAGTGTTCCAATTTTTGAGATGCTGGGGAAAAAAAGAAAGCACAGTCATATAGTTTTAGTTTGAAAGTAGCATGTGTTTTTTTGCAACTGGCAAAAAACCTGAGGTCCCCTGGCATTCACTCAGGGCCTGACTGCTTGTAAATGGTCCCTGTGCTCCAGTGGGTGCTTGCTGGCTCCTAGAACACATGGAATCCTGGTGGTACAGGGAATTCTTTAAAGAATTAGGAGTCCAGCTGGATGAAGATCACTGATAGCAGCATTCCCACCTTATCCCCAGTGGAGCACACCAAAGCTCTGGTTTTCCCTCTGAAATGTCTTGCATGGTGTGCACACACAGATGATTCCCTGGGGAGGAGCTGAGACTCCAGGAAATGCAAGTAGCATTGGCTGTGCCTGTTAAGGTGCATCAGGAGAGTGTTCATTTACTGGAGAGATCGTGCTGGGACAACCTGCAGGGAGCAGAGCTCGTGTGTCACCTTTTCTCTGTACTAACTGGAGGGAACCTTGTGGCTTTTGGAGAATGCTGGGAGAAAGTAATGAGCTTTAAAGCACTGTGCTTGCTCTTAACCCAGTAATTTTAGGTCTAAGGCATGTTGTAGTAGCTGAGAAGCAGAGCTAGTGGCCATATAAGTAAGGTAATACTTAGGTTAGTGGCTGTGCTCGTAGACCAAATAGCCGAAGGGACTAAGATTTAAACCTGGTTCCTTCTACGTGGCAATATCTAACAATAAACTAACTCCACAACATGCTGAAATCTGATAACCTTAAACAAAAGCTAAGTATATACCTTTGGAGAGAATAGGCAGAAAGAAAAGGAGGCCTTGACAGGAGAAAAATAAGTAGAAAAGCAAAAATAAGACACAGGAGAATAAACCCAGAAAGCACGAAACAAAAGCAAAGCCAAATGCACTAATAAGAGAATTGTCAGACAGGAAAAGGAAAAAGGGAACAAACAGAGAGCAAGACAGAAGTAATGAGACAGGGGGGAAATCGGATTCAAAATGAAATCCGGTAATAAAAGAACTGTCAGATATAAAATGAGCCAATGTATGACAGAGAAAAAAGAGCCAAGGAGATGGAGCAAGGCAATCTTTAAAGAATTAAACTAACCAGATGTGGCCTCCAAAGGTAATTTGCAGAAAAGTTGGTGCTACTCCTGATTTCTAATGAAAAGCAAACTCTAAGAAGTACATTTCTTTTATGCTCTAAGGAAAAAAGTGGTTTGTTTTTTTCTAATAAGAAACTATTTGAGAAAAATCAGAGGGGTTTGCATTATCTTTACAAGACTGTTTTGAAGCCAAGGCTACAAAAGGTTAAACTAATAAATTGTAATGCATCTTGTGGTTCGTGTGCTGAGTCTGGTGTGCTCAGTCACCCACCCTTATGTGGATTCCTTAACCTACCTACATTGCCTTATTTTCCCTCATTTCAACATACAGATTGTAATATAAACACACACATACACGCACCACTAAGACTGGAATGGAGCAGAATTAAAAAGGTTCATAAAGGTTTTGGTTGTGGGAAGCATTTTTTAACTTTCCAGATAGAATCTAAGCTTTTCTTTGAAGACAAAGATAAAATCGGTGGAGAATGGGGACCATTTTACTCAGGCAGAATAAACCCATTGACTTCAAGGGATCTCAGATTGAAAGACAGACACTGATTTAATAGGCTAGCACAAGAAACCCAGAAGTCCACTTAAAATGCTTGTAATGTTGGAATTCTTAAGACTCCATATGTCCAAATGGGTATTATACAGTAAAAAACTAAATGCACATATTGGCAGTGCACTTTCCAGGTATGTCCTGCCTCCTTCCCAGCCACTCCTTGCTCACTGTCAGCAGTGTTACTGGTGATTGCCTGTGGGAACAGCAGCTCAGTGCCCTGTGGAAGCTCATCATGCCTTTACTTACTGTGTTTTGGATCAGATGCTAAAATGGGTTCAGCTGAGATGTTATCAGCATTTTATCCTTTAATCTTAGAAGGCTTTCTCTCTTTCCCCTTAAGAAATCTGAGGATGGTTTCAGGAAATACTTAAACATTGCAGTTACTTTCTTTCACTTGTACAAAATTCAAAGCTTTTTCTTCCCATCTGGGGCAAACAGTGAATTCTTGTCTGTGCTGATTTATCAGGTGGTGCTTACCAGGAGTTCAGTTTAACAGTTCCTTGCTTGATGTATAGTATTCCACTTGACAACTGCTTATTTTATCTTGTTTCTTTCTCTCAGTTAAATGGCTAAAATTTCTCAAGTAGAAATAAAAACTACTTTTAATAAAGAATATATATATTTCCTCATGTGCAAGAATATAGATATTTTCAGAATGTGTTGCTATTTCTCAGACATTAATTTTGAATAGAAATCTCAGAAATAACCACTGAATCACTATTACAGGCAAACTGAGCAGGCAATCATGGCCAATGCAAGGTCAGAATTGCTTCAGAAAGAAGCAATGCCTTCCTGTGTACTTCAGTGACCCTTGGAGGAAGCTTTTTAGTGTTCTAGCAATGTTAAAAGTAATAATTCATTCTACCTACTTTTAGTTTTGAGGATAACATAGAAGGAGGTACCAGCTCTGTGGACACAACTTGTAGGTTTTCGCTTTCTTTTTTTTCTTTTTTTTTTTTTTTTTTTAAATTGTTTTTTCTTCTTCTTTTCCATATTTTTTTTTCCTTCAGAAGAAACTAATGCATTTTCTGTGTCTCTGGAAACGGAACACTTACACTGGGATCTACTTGAAACAGTATTTCTAGCTACATGTATGTAGCTATGTGAAAGTTAGTGGGAAGGTGACATTTGGAGAACTCTTCTGAGAGCACTCAGGGTGACAGTAAGGAATGAATAATAGAAGTGATGCTTGCAGAGTTTTCTCTTGTGAGATTTGTCACGTCCTAAGCTATCAGGTTTGATGCACCCAGAGCAGTAAGTTACCTCAGGGTACCTTACAACTGGCCACAATTGTAGGTTAATCTGCCTGGAGTTTGGGGAAAAGGAGTGGGGGTTGGGCAGGTGTTCTTAGAATATTTGGAGAGAAAAATTTAGAAGTGCGAGTTGAAATATGATTCTGATAGGTAAAAGTTTGGGTTTGGAGACATTTTCTTGATCCTGCTTGCAGTTCACAAGATGGCACTTGTCTGTAGTGTAGCCTTCAAGTGAAAGATTGTTTCACAGAGCTCTTGAAAACAATATAAAAAAAATTTGGTCTCCCCACTAAAGTTCATTTCTCAGATGAAATTCACATTATATTTGGAGATGAAGTTAAAAACTTATATAACTGTATTGGAATTAAGCTACCCAGGGTTTCATGTGCTTATAAGGAAACTGCATGCAGAATGATGCCTTAAGGATTAAACTCTTGATGGTGGCAATAAATAATGCAGAAAATTCAAATATTGAATGCAGAAGAAGCTTCAATCAGGCAGAGCCTTGCTGAGATTTCTTTTCACACTGCTCTTTCCACTGTTGTTCCTAAAACTAGCGGGCCTCCTCTTGAGAATTTTATCATGAGCCGTATGTACGCTTTGGTGCAGTTTAAAAACGAATACTCAACTTGAAGGCAAATTGAAAATGCAGGAGGATGGAACCTTACCAGGGTCAGGTCCCAGGTGAATGTCTGTGCATTTCACTGAACAATTTCTACCCAAAGTTATCATGTAAATGATAATAGAATAGTGAAAGTCCTTTGGGATTTGAAATCAATAGCTAAGAGTAGAACTACACATTTGTTGCATTTATTTTTAATTGTTCTAAAGAGGCAGCTCGTTTATTAGATTTTTATCCACCAAATAACACAGCTGCTTTCACAGATAGTCCAGCTAGAAAGCTGTATAAAAACGTTAAAAGGAAGATGCAAAGACAAGAATTCAAAAGCTGAAACATCAAGCAGTGACAGAGTTGGTGAGCTGTGAAACCTTTAACTCTGTGTTCTTTTGGATTTCCTTTCTAATGGGGCCGCTATAACCTCCCTCTACCTGTCAGCCATTATTGTCAGCAACAAGAACCAGGCTCAAAGTCTGGAGCATCTGTGTAGAAACACGAAATAGAATTATTTTGTGTTCCTAATGAGTAACCTGGGAAAAGCTTGAGCTTGCATGATGGGCTGTGTTCCCTACTCACACAGGCAGATTTTGGTAGCACAGTTTCTGTCTTTTTGATAACTGCATTTCTTAAGAACCTCTTTATATCTGTAGGAATAAAACTGATGGCTAGGATTTAGAAAACACCATCACAAAGTAGATCAGGAGACAGGCAGCCACAGGAATGTGGAAGTCAGGCATCCCTTCCCCAGTGTCCAAGTCTAGTCAGTGCCCTTCTCAGGGGGTGTAAGGTCTTTTTCCTTTCACCACACGGGTGAGCCTCTGTGCTTTTGTGCAGGACTTAAATAGATGGGCTGCAAGTGTACCAGAGCATTTTGTTTGTTAACTCTTATGGGAAATATTTTGTCTTACAAACAAAAAACACTCAACTGTAATGAGTATTTTCTTTTTATGAGAGCATGTAAAAACCATGGGGATTGGAACAAAATGATCTTTAAGGTCCCTTCCAACCCAAACCATTCTGTGATTCTATGTCCAGAGGTCAAAGTTCAGCTCTTGGTTCATGACTTTCTAAAAAGGCTCTGAACTTCTCGTTTGCTGAAAGGGTTCAAAGCACAGCTGACAAATTTTTCAGAAGTGTTAATTATTGTTTTCTGTCATTGAAATTTGCTATGAGTGAAACAACATAAATATTGGGATTGGCCCACTGTGTGTGGCTTATTTAGATAATGTGAACTTAGTAAGTGTCATTTCTGTTGAAATAGAGAGCCATTTACCTTTAACATTCCTTTGCAAACAGTTATTATTGCTGTTTGGTTATTTTAGATACTATCCTAAATGTATTTCTTTCCTGGCACTGGAATGTAACCCTTGTAACACAATGTACCACAAAGCAAAAACAACAGGCAGAAAGGGCTAAAAGTGAAGATCTGACCTTTCCAAGAATCTACCTATAGGCCATAGCTGACTGCAACTGCCTTGGAAGATTCAGTTTTGCAAGTGCTATGGTTGTAAAAGGACTAATGGCTTTCATTTGGCAAGGGAAGGAGTTCTTTTCTATCTGAAGAATTATAATGGCAGAAAAGCGACGGGACAAATTCTAGATACTTCACAGCAAAACACTATTTGTCTATAGAAAGGTTTAAGAAATAAAGTTCTTTTTCAGTGATAGAAGAGAGGAGACTGGATACTGTTAGAGTTTAAAAATGTGTGTTTTGCAGAAGACTGCTAAAGTGACAAAGAAAAAACAGACAGTTCAGGAACAATGTTAGGAAAAAGGTGTTTGAAATAAAACTGCAGGAAAGTGGGAAGGAAATTAAATGCCAGGCTTCTGTGAAAGATGGGATATTCCCATTCCTGGGAATAGAATCTTTAAGGACTTTAAAATTATAGATTGACAATTTCTTATACAAAGAACACATTTTTTAAAATTTGGTTCATAAATTGAAAGTGAGATTTGCATAGGAAATATTAATCCTAATTTGAATAGGATTCTGTGCTGGAGTTTGTCATAGTAGAAACTATATTGAACTTGCCAATGTAGAAGCAAATTCCCAGGCAGTATTACTGGGAAAAATCTGTAACTGGCATTTTATCAGCTACAATCAAAAGTAACAAGGACTAAAAAGATGCCTTGGTGATTTAGTTGGAGCTCGAGTTGAATCACTGTTTGTTTTTCAAGACTCAAAATATGATCTAGACTTGAAACAAGGACGCTGTTCCATCTAGTGCAGGTGGGATTACTGAATGACAGCACTCGAGGAGCAGCCTAGCCTTTTAAACAGGTAATTGTGTAGATGATGAGATCATTTTGAGAGCCTCAGAGCTGTTGCAGAACAATGGAAATTGTGCCACAGAGTTCAAGCAATATAGTCTACTCCTGTGAAATTGCTGTACACAGAGCATGGGCCGATCAATGAAGCTGCAGCATTTCTTCCCAAGGGAAAGAACTCTCCAGAGGCAAGCCATTGAGAATGGAACTAAATGCCAGTAAAATGAAAGGTGTGAGCTGGAATCAAAGCAGGCTTTTCGTGCAGATCACTGACACAACGGCAGAGGAAGGAGGTTTGCAGATAAGCAGCTAGTTTGGTGCGTATTCCAAGAATGCTGCCAGTGGAAATGCTTTCAGGGTCCTGTGTGAAGAGGAAGCATGTGGCAAACCTGAAGGGGCAGTAGATACACTTGCAAGAAAAACACTGGTGGGCAGCCTCCACGTTCTGTGCTGTTCAGGAAAATTGTAAGATTCATGGGAGGAAAGTTATTCCAGTATTTGAGTTCAAATGAGACTGGATGTGGCATCAGTGCCATGGTCTGGGAACCACAGCGGGGTTGGATCAAGGGTTGGACTTGATGATCTCGGAGGTCTTTTCCAACCTGGTTGATTCTGTGATTCTATGATAAGGACCAGGTTATTTTTCTTATTTACCATCCAAATAACAAACCCAGATGAGCTATCCAGGGTGGTTCAGCATTCCATCACTACAGTAAGTACTGAAATCCAGGGATATGTTAGAACCCAGGTGTGCTGATTCTTGAGTCAGTGGCTAGACAATGATTTCACTTGTTGACAGAAGAGTCACTGGAAATAGAAGGTTATCTTGATATAACCTTGTATTACATTGGATATTATTGATGAAAAAGGAAGGGCTGCCTATTAGAGAAATAGGAATAAAATCTTCTTAAAGCAGAAGGTTTATTTATTCAGTTTGTAGAAGGCTGTCTGAAATCCACTGTGGTACATGTTTTGTAGGCCTGTTATTGTCAGTGTTTCTAGTTAGATATTATGAGACATTCCTCTATATCCTTACATTTCACAGTGCACCTGCAAATTGTTGGTCTTCTCTCTGCTTGTCCATTCTGTGGTCACTGTATTTGGTAAAAACTCTTCAAAACATTAAGGGATAACTGCAGTTGAGTAGCTTGGATCATAGAAATGCTGTGCTTGATATCCCCACTTCCCAAATATATCTGATCCTTCAGTGTAGTGAAATACAGTTTGCTTATTTGTAGATTTAGATGCCTCACCCCATGAATCAATTGTAAATGTAATTGAGTCCAGTGATTCTAGTTAGGCTCTGAGTAGCAGGACACAAGAACGCTGCATTACCTGGCTAGAACAGTATAATGTAAAGATAGCACAGAGTGATTACTTGACCAGACCCTCAGTGCTATAGAATTCCAGGCACCTCAGTTAAGTCAGTTGTAATTCAGTATTATTTATGCCTGATTTTCCCCCTTTTGCTTTCCCATATTTTCAGGTCTTTATCACTGTCAAAATCTGACGTTAACCTACATGTGCACTCAGAATCACCAGGGCAGAAATATTCAACATGCTGATTGTAGAATACATTCCAGCATCACAGCACAGACATGGATGCCAGGATAATCAAATTTAAAGAAGTGCAAGTGCAAAATTCTTTCTCTATTAAAAAAAAAAATTCTCCTTTAGTGATTTTTACTGGAAATTATTGACTGATATGTAGGCTGAAAGCCTGATTCACTGTTCTTTGCTGGGAAAATTACAGCACGTTATCTCACCATCTGTGATACTCATGTGGATTCTTCAGAGGAATGGCACAGAGGATGTGTTGTCAATCAAATTGCTTTATCAAACAGACCTCTGCACTCTACACTATCAGAAGAGTGTATTCACAGGACAAAATAGAGAAAAATTATATAATATATTGCTCTCCTCTTTTCCCTCCTAATATGCTTGGGTGCTTGATTTACTGCTGTCCAAGAAGGCAGGTTTGCTGTAAAACACTTGAGATGCACATTCTGTAGGACACCCTCAGAAAATGCTTTCACTCAGCGATGCCCTCCAGCAGTTGTACAGCTCTGAAATGTAAGTCTGTAGGTTGTAATCTTTCAAGACAACTTTCTCAATCTTCTGGGCTGAGCTATAATCAGACAGCATTTCTGGAACCTCCCAAACCAATCAGGAGCAGATGCTTTTCCTACACGTTAAATGGGCTTTTTCCAAGATGCTATAGTTAAAATTTTAAACCAAAATGTTAATTGAACAATATCAGATCCTTGCATTCCTCTATCTCTTTTCCTTTCTTTAAATCGAGTTTAACAACAGAAGTGTTTCTCAGGCCAGCTCACCAATGTCTGGGAATGCAGAACAGTTGTCTCCAGTGGATCTTCTCTGTTTTTCTTCCGTTAATTAAATATTTGACACTGTAGCATCCTCATTTCTCACTTGTTTGAACTGGATCAGCTTCCATTCTCAGACCATTTCATTGCACCGATTCATTGTAATCACACTACTGCCTGGAGCATGTATTAGTTGCATCCCTGGGAATAGAAGCTGTATAGTTCTATCCACATGTGTTGTAGTTCCACAAGTTTCAGGACTATTTTTCTTTTTATTTTGTTTGCTTCCACCTCATCTCTGGATTTTTGTATAAGCTTCCCATGCACCCAAACCTCATGTAGTATATTTTGCTCTTCATCTATAGTGAGATGCCAAAGTAGCGTGATTGTCTAACAATATATTTTTGTCTACTTACCAGTTTGTAAGTTTTACCATTGATGTAAAAAAACCCACAGTCCAATAAAGATCAGTGACTTACTAAAGCATTTAGTAAGTCTCATTAAGTTCATGGGATTAAAAATACTTAATTTTTTCTTAAACTGAATTCTTTCCAAAGTGATGAAAAGCAGGAATAGTTCAATTGATGTGAATTGTGGTACATTGTATGAGCTGGTGTGTATGAAGAGAAAATCAGGCTCTGTCAGTGCAGTGTGGTTGTGGAACTATTTTCTTATGTGATTTAACAGATATTTGCATTTTCCAGTTTGGTTGCATCTTCTGCAAGTAAATTTGAGGTGTACATGTATAATGGCACGCAGGGCTCTTCTGACTTCAGCTGGTCACATCTGATTAGCTACTGAGTGAGTTTTAGAGTGTCTTTACAATATTGCTGATACTTGAGTAAGCAAGTTTTTCTCCATGAGTGGCGATCTCAGGTGCCCTTTATCTTCCCTGTGCACTCCTGCTCACCTGCTCTCTCTTTCTGCACTCTGAGCATGCAGGATGGCAAACGATCTGTCAAGTCTGGAGCCACGTGCATGTGCTGGCCAGGCTGCAAAATGTCAAGTGAAATGTTGAATAGCTGAGTTGTGCCTGTCTGACCTCGACTGTGAGTGCTGCTGTGTCATTCTCTTGGGAATTCAGCTCCCTCTGAAATAAGAGACCAGCCTAGCACTCCTCGTGATTTTGTCAAAATTTGCAAATGCACGCCTAAGTTGCTACAGGCAGAAAGAAGGGAGAGCAGACAGATAAGTCACATTAAGCTTATAATGAAAAAAAACCCCTCCTCTGTGCAAAACCATCACCACCACCAAAAAATCCCACCACCCCAAAACTCCCAGTGTTAGCATATTTTCAGCAGTGAGTTCTTACACCAAAGATGTTTACTGCCTGAAGATCTTAGTTTTCATCTAACTTGATGAACTAGTTAATGCTTATATGCTTCCAACAAATGGAATTATAATTGTGTAACATGCACTCATTTTTGGCAACAATTCAAGAAAAATCCTTTTTGGCTTGGAAAGATTAAATTCTATCTTAGATGCTTTAAAATGTTTCGCTGGCCATGCTGCTCATTATAGTTACAACTATGAATCCCTGCATGGTCCTGGATTTGCTGGAGAATTTACGAAAGCCAGCAGGATCCAGAATTGGAGTATTTCAGCCTACTTTATTAAGTAATTCTCCATGGACCTTTGTTGCTACATTGTATTTATGTGCTACAAAAAATTAATTGACACTCAAAGTTGGAACCCATCTTACTGTTCCTATGAAATGAAAACTTGTCAATAAATGCTTGTAAAGAACAGGTGATATTCTTTCATGTCCTCAAGTTTGTAGATAAATAAGAAAAATCCATACTTTAAAAGTGGTTTGGTCTCTGTTTGCTTATCATTTATTTTAAAATTCTGATGTGCAAAACCACAAGGAAATTAACTGGAAGAACAGTCACTATTTAAGTTTGTGCAACCGTGATGCTTATGTACCTGTTCATCTGTCTGTCCAGTCCTCTTCTCCAAATATCTTCTGCAGTTCCTGATCAGTTCCTGATGATCTCAGAGCTACTTACATTCCTAAAAGTTTTGTGAACATTAGTGACCATTTAGAAGAGGAGGATCCAAAGCAAGGTCCCAGGCAAAGGAAAGACAGGCGAAGCTCAGCTGTCATTCGTACTCTGCTTGGCAGCAGCTGCCAGTTAATCAATGCATATATAATTTGTTAATAACTACAGTGTGTGCAGTCTCTGGCCTGAGGAGAGTGCCTTAGAGGACGTAGTTTCATTATTCCCATTATTCATGGAACATCTTGTAATGCTAAATGATATACAAGCAGCGGGAAGATGGAAAACTCATCTCTGTTTGATCATAAACTGCAGAAACCTCCAGGGACTAATGAGAGTAATATTGCTCTGTGCTCTCACTGAGGCCCAATGACAAACAGAACGTCCACAGCCAGATGCATACGAAAAATCATCCATCTGTACCCTATCTTTGATCTGACATTACAATTAAGGAACTGCAAAGGGTGAATGGTGTATGTGGGCACTCACATGCACAGGCATACATTGGTATCTCAGGCCTGGTACTTGTTTCTTTAATTTACAATCCCCACGAAAACTGAGGGGGTGTCTTGCTTCCATTAGTAATGCTATCATTGCTGTTATATTCTGGACAAATGCACTGTTTGTAGTGATATGAAATCTTTCCCATGAGACTCCCCTGTTTAAATATCCTCCTTTTGTTTGAAATAAAAGACTCTTTAAGTTTCACTTTGCTTTTACTTCTGCCTCCTTCAGATGTTAAAGAATAAGGTATCCTATTAATTCTGCTTGTAGGAATTCATTCCACTCTCACAGGACCATAAATTCATTGTAAACTGTGCACGTGTGTTGGGGGGTGGGGAGTGTCCTCCTTTGTTCTCTTTATTACTGTGTGCCAAACTGTTCTACTCCCAGAAAATGGAACATTATGCCTACAATATTTTTATCACGCTATCTATAAAAGATCAGCCATGAAACAGTGCATCAGGAAGATACAAGATCAGAATAAGGCCAGTTGTTTTACAGCAGCAGTGTGCTGCTATCCAATGCCTTTTAGGTCTGGTTTCCAGCTCTCCTACCACTTATGCTTCTGTTGAAAAATGACCTAGGGAACAAATCCGTATGGTCAGCTCTGGATGATCAAAGCAGGAGAAAAATCAAACAAAGAGCAGTGAGGACATGAGTGTAAAATAAAAGAATGGAAAGGAGGAGGTGTGGATAATGAGTTTCTTAACCTCATCTGCAAGCCCCAGTTTCAAATTCCTTTATACTGAAAAGTCAAAGTGGGCTATCAGCAATGTATGACTTTTACTGGAACAGTCTCTAGTGAGCTCAGATGTCTCTCAGAAGTTAGCAGAAATTTTCTAGCTCTTTTGACAAATCCAGGAGCAGATTCCTGCATGCATGCAGGCTCCTGGAGTCACTGTGTGTGTTGCCAGTCGAGCCTGGACAGAGGCTGATCTTGCACCCATGCAGGTATTTCTTTTCAAAAAAGCAATTGTGCAACAAATAAAAGGCGTTTTCAGGTGCCTCTGTCTCTTTATGTGGCTTGCTCTCTATTCATCTCTTGGTGCCTCATGCTTAATAGCCTCGCTAATAAAAAAAAGAAAATCAATTTTGCTTTGCTAGATTTCCCCGAGAGATGGCAGAAGTACAGGTGCTGTTATTGGTGGAATTCATTCTCGAAACTTTGTTCTGAAAGAACTCCAGGCCTTACTGAATGTCACACCAAATACTTCTGACTGGGGATCAAGGGCCGCACTGTGAGGTCCTTCTTCCTCTGACCCTCTGGTGCACACACTGCATTTGAATTCAGCACATTTAGCATCTGCTAAATAGTCTGTCAGAAACACACAGAATTTCTCCAAGAAACAGTGTTCTTGCTTGGTGCTATAAGATGTCATAAAATTACAGCTGAAGCAGCAATGGCATTCATCATGTTCTGTTACTCAGTGTGTACTACATAGGACTTCACCTAGGGATTCGAGGAATGGGAAGAAAATTCTTTCCCTTTGTTCCACCCTTTCCTTGTTTGGTCATAATATTATAACTATACCTCTAGTCAGTTTGATCTTTCCTGAAATCTTGGGATACATGGTTTTAGGTCTTTTGGCTCAGTGATCTGCTTTTGTTCTGCATTATGTCTGTGTTAAAAGCTTAGATGTTAAAAAACACACTACAGGAATCATCACATGGAACCAGAGCAGCACATTCCATCCAACCATGCTTACAGGGTGTTCCTGGGAGTCTGTGAGTGCGGGAAAACAATTCTATCCTCTCCTCAGTTCTTGAAATAGAACATTTTGGTAACCTCTCAATATTTTCTAAAGAGGTTTTACAGATAAGAGCTCCATCCATCACACTGAAGAACATTCTACAGTTATTAAATAGATAGTGCAGTGTGAAATACAGCTCATCAGAAAACACAGGGACTAATATCTGTTGAAAATTTACATGTGAATACAAGATTCTAATCTTGATTACTTCCCATTCATTGTTTAGTGGAAGCTATTGCTGCCATGAAGACCTTACAGTTAAATTTTTAAACCTAGGACCATCAGATATATGTTTGGAAGAGATCTAATCCAGAATCTGTAGAAATTGATTTGACGTGATGAAAAAGTGAGGAAAAATAGCACATCTATGCTTAAGTATTGTATTAATCTTCCTTAGTGTATGTATTTACTGCTAGCTACTTCTTAGGGTTAAATATTTGCCCAAGGCCATATAGTTTTCGGGCAGAATAGGTTACAAATTAAATGACTTGTAAGATATGTTCTTTAAATGAGACTCCATTGTTTGAGTGGTACAGTCCTTTTCACCTTGAACTTCTAAAATTAAGAAATTTTTACTTACATCCACTTCTAAATTGTGGTCATGTTAAGCAATAATACAGACTATATATAGCAACAGCGGTCTAGTTTGATTTTTTTTTTCTTCTCTTCCTTCTTGCAGCCCTCCAGGGTGTTGGAGTTTCCATGAGATGATGTATTCCTAGTTAGAATTTAAGTCTAGTGACTGGAAGTTCAAGGTTCGCATCTGCTCAGAATAATATTCCTGGACTATTGCCTATTAATTATTCTCTCACAATAGCTTTGCAAGCAAGTATCATGGGTCAGGATGATTTACACTTCCTTGAAATTAATCTAATTAATAGATAATTTTACTATTGTACTTTCAAAAAAGATGATAAAGTTCAACAATAATGGACTCTACTATGGATTTTTCTATCTATTAATATCATTATAGATCAAATTAGGTGATCAAATTAAATCATAGATGGGTGTTAAAAACCTTTGATGAAATAGTAATTTTTTAAAATCTCATTCCAGTGCTGTTGTAATGTGCTGCATAGGAGGAGTGAATAAAACCTAAATTATTCATTATTAGACAACAGCATAATTAAAAAAAAAAAATCAAATTTTGCTTTCTTAGTAATGTCATTACCTTACCTGGTTTGATTCTTACACAGTTAGAGTAATTGACAAATTTTGAACTGCTTTGCATTTTGAATTTCTGCCTTAGTGGACTATTATTGTATCATTTCTTTCCCTCTGATGCCATTTTTAATGAGCTTTTAGTTCAGCTTATTGAGCAAACCATTTACCCCTATACAATAGAATAACAACATTTTCCCTGAGTCAGCAGTGCTGCCTGCTGTGACTTGCTTTTGCTGCAGGTGGCAAAGGGGGGGGGGTCTTTTAAGGTCTTTAATTTCTTCATGGTGCGGATTTGATTCTCTAACAGAGCTTGTGTACCACAACTGGTTGTTTAATTGCTGGGTTTGGGGGTTTTTGCTGCATAGTTCATTTATCAAAACCTCTCTGATTCCGCTTCCTCTTAGGTCTCTGTGCAGTAAAATAGTCCAGTAACTTATCCATGATTTTTCTTTGTATAAATATCACATAGACAATCTACCCTGTGGTCAGGGAAGACAGAGAAAACTCTGAGAACTTAAACCAGTGCAGAGCTTTCCTATAAATTTCAGTATTCTTTGGATCACCAAAGGGGAGACACTTTGGGTGTACGAGAGAAACTGCATTAACTCTCCATTTCTTTGTGCATCCAATGACAACAAGAAGAGACAGAAGTGAAAGACGAGCAGCAAATATCTTTCTGTACTTATTCAAACTGATTTTATCATCCCTAGTTTTATGCTATCACAAAATCTCTTTTTCCTTTCGCTTAAAAGGGATGTGTCAGCTGCTGTCTCTTCGAGGTGACAATATGAGGCTTTTAGGGCATGACAGCTCTAGTGTAAAAAGGCAGAAGGGTGAAATAAAATGTTTGTAACCCTAGTAGTTTACTTCACCCTCTAATGCTTCGTACACTTTTACCCTTCAGTGGACAACATATGACCTAATTGGTACAATCTTGGTCAAAATTTGAGAGGCTGAATCATTTAGTGTCAAAATTTCTCCTAACTCTGTTAAAAAACATAGTGAATATTCCTATGTAAAGTGACCAGACTGTGGCAGGTTTTCTGTCGTGGTACAGCCTGTGCACGGTGTGTTTCCTTGAGATACTTCCTAAGTAATTAAGGCTGGCCATTGCCAACTGTTTTTGAAGTAGTATCTAAAGACTTAAAAATAGATTGAGATGCTGTTTTCAAGACCCATTTCTGTACTTCTCTGTTAGAAAGGGGAGAGTGCTTTCCAAAAATCTGACCCTAAGCCCAACAGCTCCTATAATTCCTGCCGCTGCAGCCTCTTCTGTCCTGCTTGGCATTACTGAGACTTGAGTATTTCTGAGAGTTGTTTTGTTAAAGCTTTTGGGGGGTTGTTTGTCTCCTACAGTTTATACCAAATCTCAAGTAACAGAAGACTCTATAAATGTTCTGCAACATGAAAAAAAAAACAAACCCAAAAAACCCCACAATTAGATAAGCCCTAGAAAAACAAAGGATCAAACAGCCACGTGCTTGATGAACTGGCAGCTCATCAGCTGGAGGCAAATGACTCATAGTGAGTATGCTGATCACTCAAAAAAAGGGTAGGGAGTCTAAATAAAATGGAACCATGAAATATCTTAATTCAGGAAATTGTTATAGCTGATAGATGCACACTGGTGAGATCCCTTTTGAAAGACTGAGTTTAATAACTACGGTCAGGGAAGGTGACCTGGAAGCAGAAGAGCAGAGGTTGAGAAACTTGTGTATCAGGACAATGGAGGACCTGCTTGTTGGAAGACAGAAGAAGAATTTGGTTCAGTTTGCTTGCTAAATCTAGTTTGAAGAAGATACATCAAAGGTCAGTTTCTGAGAAAGGATAGGACCAATTAGATCCGTCAAATCTAGTCTGTTGTTTGGAAAACTGCTTCTAATCTAGTGACCTTTCATTCAGGTTAATACTTTCTAAGTAAATGTATGTATGAAAAGGTGATGCCTCCAGCAAAACCCCAAAGCACATTGTTTCACTGTAGTGTTACACACTTCCAACTGTACTTCTTGTCACAGAGGGCATTTTGAGGGGTCTAAGTGGAACAGTGCTTTCTTTTTCTTAATGCAGCACCAATCAAAACATCTGGATCTCGGTAACAAAGGCTTAAAAATATTAACAGGGCTGAAATACAGCAGCACATGACCAGTACAGCAACCACAGGAGTGGTATCACAGCAGAAAAACAAAAGACAAACAGCTACAGGAAAAAGAGGCACAGGTACTGCTCTGCAGGGGGAGAGTGACTCTATTTCCAGAAAGAGAAAGTCTACTTAATAGGATAAAAAGAAAAATTAATGTGAGATGAAAGATGATGTTCTCAGAGAGAATTTAGGATGGAATTAGTCAGCTAGACAATGAAGAATAGTTAAGTACAAGAGTCTCAAAAACAGTTATGAAAGGACAAACTGACAACTAAAGTTTGACTTACGTGGGAAGTTGGGGCATAACTGCAAAACAAAAAAAGGGGAGGGAATTAAAGAGTTAAAGAGGTCAATTCCTTAAGGTAAATAGCAGAGGAGAATTTGAAAACAGTATTGTTTAGTAGTAAGAAGTTGCTGAAGGAGAGGCACTATCCAGAACAGCAAAATAGGGAGTATTGTGTGACTTTTTAGAGGATTAGAGTATCTAAGAATGGTCAGAGGGTGTAAAATTAGATGTTGTGGTACTCAGTGAGGTAATAGCATTCAGACAAAAGGAAATGCAGTAAGACCAGCTGAAACTTGACCAGTGACATTTGTGGTGAATGCTGAATAACTAAGAATGAGAAATTTAAAATATCAGGATTTAATGTCTTGGAACATTAATATCTGAAGTTGGATTTTCTAGCCATAAAGTTGTGGGAGCCCCAACAGACCTAAGGTTTAAACCAATTAAATCTATTTTCCAGCACTGTGGGATTAGTTACATGTGCAGAAGCAAGGAAATTGCAGATAAATATTCTGATTGCTCACATATTCCGTTTTGGATTTAATGAAAAAACTACCAAAAAAAAAATCTAATGAAAAAGGAAGGGCATCATTAATTTTGGCATCTAAAATCAAATGATAAACGATCAGCTGATTAGTGATGTGCATTTTGTTCCTTTAACTTCTTCAGTAATGTGTGAATGTCACATTATATAACACTTAAAATGAATAAACCTGGAAATGAAATAAGTTAGGATGCATCTTTGTGTTCCTCCCCTGACTGGTGGACAACTTGTCTCATTAATCTGTATAGTGGTGTTAATTTTAAACAAACAGCATTATTTGTTGAGATTTATGGCTGGAAGACTTCAAGGATCACTGAGAAAATCTTAGGCTGCTTTTTTTCAGAGCACTGGGATAATTTTTTATGACTCATGGTGGCTAGAACAGGTCCTAAACTGTCATAACTTTTAATGACTGCACAAACTACTGCAGACTCAAATATTCTGACAGAGAATGTGGGCACAATGAAGGATGGTTGGTAATGTGGGCACAGGACAGTGGGGTGTTCTGTCCTGTGCAGATTCCTTCTTGTAAGTGCTGTTTAAGCAGCACTGGAGTAGAGATAAAAACTGATAACTACTACCTAAAAATGAAAACCTTTGAGAAAAATAGTGGAAAATACCAAAAACAGATGAAACAGTAAGAGTAACATTCCCACACCCGTTATACACACTTTTTGAATATCATAAATGTTGGAGCATCGAGGATCTATTTTTAGTAATGACTGAGTATGATTCTGGTTCTAAATGAATTTAAGGAAAACTCAGCTTTGCCTGGCCCTTCTAAAGGGTCTTGGGTGCATTATTTAATCTCACTGCTGTCTCTGGCAGCTTCCCTGCACCAGCAGCAAAACTGAGGGTGAGAACTTGGTTTTCGTATCCAGCTCGAGACTTGCACATCTGGCACCTAAGGAAGTTTCTTGATGGCTGTCAGGTACAAAGATGCAGTATTTGGTCCCACACACATCAACAAGAGCATTAACAGGCTGGGTTTGGTGACACCAGACTTGACTCAAGTAAAAGTTGAGGGATCCTGAGTTTGCAAATAGAGGAACTGATACACAAAGGCTCTGGGAAGGAATAATAATTTAAGAAATTACATTTATATTTTTCTTACTGTTCCTGTTCACATTTAATTGTGGTTTTGGCTTTCTCTTGCTCTCCTTTAAATCAGTTATGGTTATCTTCGTATGAAGGAGGACCAGAATTCCACAGTTGGTTTTGTTTGGTGCAGGTAGCTAGATATGCTGGCATAGAACCAAGTACCTGGAGAGGAGATTATGTCTTTGTTATGTTTTAAACAAAAAAAATTAAGCTCAATTTGAATGTTTTGGGGTTTTATGCTACTTTTGCTTGTTTCTTGCATGCAAATCAGTAAAATATGTATGAAGGGAACCAGAGGTTTGGAATAATTTCTGACATGTGACAAACTCTCTATATTTGATGGACTAAAGGATGGAAAACTGTGCTAGGTTAACAAGTGTGTCACATTTCTTCCATCAAAGTGTTCTGGATCAGCTCTGATAGAGTAGCTAAGAGTGGTTTCTTTTAAGTTTAAGAAAGCCACAGATAGGATATATTTGCAATTCCATATCTAGCACTTTTAGTTTTTAATATAGATTCATGTCCAAATGTGTTTTCATCTGAACCTTATTAGACAGAGATTGATAATCTTCTGTGTGAATTTTTCGTAGGAATTTTCTTATGCATATGCTCATTTAATGATGCATTTTCATTATGAAACACATAAAGCTTTTTTAAGCAAAAATAAAAGCACAGAAAATCCAAATCAGTTCAATTACACTTGCAGATTAAAATAATGCTGTAATATATATCTATTGTATTGAAATGCTAACTCTATGAATTTTTTATCTGCTTTAAAAATGTAAATCTTGAATTTGATTAGGTTTACTCTGGAGTAATCTACACTGAATAAATCTGTCTTCCTTTCATGTGATTTGTCAGTGTTTGTAGTAGGTTTGTACACACAGCTTTCACCATCATTTTCTAGGCAGTAAAAGCAGCCATGCAGAAAAGCCACCCATAAATGTCAGAAAACAGAGATATTTTGTTGCATTCCAAGGGCTTTGAAGGTCAAGTTCAATTCAGTTAGCTCACCCAGCGTGAGAGGAGCATGGTATGATGATAGAATGTGTGTTTGGGTAGGATATATATGTTACTGTCCCTCTACTGTTCTATCAGGAAAACAGATCAGCGAGAGATTAAACTTTACTGCTTGGAAGAATTTCTTTTGGAAAACTATCAATTTTTTATGGTTTCCTCTAGCTCCTATTGAGATGCTCTGCAGAAATAATGAATCCAAAGAATTTACAGCTTTTATCACAATGGAAATTCACTCCTGATTGTGGCTTTTGGGTGCTGTTCCACTGCAGGTGTCCCATTCGACTGTATGCATTCACAAAATAGCTTTCGGATCATGGATTTTGTTGTAAAGGTGAAATGGTATTTTGTTTCTTTCTGATGAAAAGTAGTTCACAGAAAATTATTTTCCTAATTCCTAGAAGAGAGAGGCCAGCACAAAAGGAAGAGTTTTTCCACTGTGGATTTGTCAGAACAGCCAAGGAGTCTGTTCTGCAGATTCCCACCAGGCCTTTCCATGAGCTCAGTGCTTTGTGGATACCTCCCCCCTACCCTGCCCCACTTCTTTTTTTTTTTTTCTTCTTTTTATAAAGAGAAGACATGATCAATAAAGCTCATAATTAAATTGAGGCCACTACCTTGATCAGTGCTTTTATTGAGTTTCAGTGCCCTGATTTAAGGAGCTCCCTAGTCAACTGAGGGATATGTCATCAGCTGCTTGAGCAGTTTGTGTGAGCAGTCATTATGTTTTGTAGCTATAATGCTGCATATTCTTTTCTATCTGGAGAGTCTCCCTTGTGGCAACTTCTGATAACCTCTTGCACATGTTATCCAAGGGTGAATAATGAACAGACTCCTACCTGTAGAAGCAATACAATTGTACTGAACAGGCAAGAAATTTCATTTAAGTTCCTGCTGGCTCACAACACTTTCCTGTGATTGTATGAGCAGACGTGAGTAAAGCGGGGTCAGCTCATGCCAGTACTTGAAAGAAAAGTCTCTGCCAAAAATTTACAGGCCATTTGTCCCTCTCTGTTGGTACAGACACTGCACTGCTCAGTGCAGCCCCTCCTACGAATAAGATTTAAAATGTAGGCCTGCCTTCTGTTTTGCTTTGGGATCATAAAATGGTTGGATGTGCTGCTATGAGCATGCAGTGCTTAACATACTTGATCTGCATCCTGGATGAACAGCTCTGTTCTGTAGTGCTGTGATAATAATATGACTGTGAATGTTTACCACAAGAGTGCCTTGCTGGGCTCTGCGTGCCTTCATACAAACACACCCCCAAACTCCCACCCTGTTCAGTGTATCTCCTGCAGATGGCACATTGCTCTTGGGCTGGAAGGTGGACTTGTTAGGAAGAATGAACCCTGAATATGACCATCCCAGCAAATCCCACATCCTTCACACGCCTCCATCCACTCAAAAATTTGCCTCCCTGAAGGGTTGTAAGCCATAGAAATAGTTTAAGGTCTACATCTGAATCTTGGCTTTGAAGATCTCTTCAGAGGTGATGCTGCCATGCTGGTGTCCTCCTTTATTTTTTTATTTCCCTTCCCCAAAGCCCCTATTTCTAAGCTTCCAATAAAGAAAGCAGCATACAGAAAGAAACAAGAATTAAGCTGGGAAAGTGTTTTTTCCACGCTAAAAGTAGGCTGCTCCCAGCTATATGGCAGAAAATTTAAAATCCCCGTTACAAAATAGCTGGTCTCAGCCTAGACTTCTCTGTAATTTGCTTTTTATTGGCTATAAATGATTAAGCCTATTGAAATGTTACTCAATGTGCCAGAAACAGACAATGCTTGGAGGCATTGAATAATACATTTTGCTTTTCTGATGACGTATGTGGCAGCTATGTATGGATGAAGTAGGCTAGAACAGGTTTATCCGAAGTAAACAGGGAGATTTCCATGTCTGGTGGAAAACAGACAAATTGCCAAAATGATTTAGAGCCAGATTTACTTGCTTTGTGTAAAAGGCCATCCATGGAGGCTGCTCTTGTCTCCTGCCAACCCAGGACAACATTCCTACAGCTGTGTTGGAGAGTCTCTTGGTTAAGTGTAAAAGAAAAAAAAAAAAAGAAAAGAAAGAAACTACAAAAGATCTCCTGCAGCCTGGCTGAAGTGCATAATCTCTGCTTGAGAACAGCTTTTTTCTAATTGACAGTGGCCCTCCTTTTTGTTTAGGAAGACCAGTTTGTAAAAACTTGTCTTTCTTCTCTCTGAACTTGGACCTTTGCCTGGTGACCATGAGGGAGATTTGTATCTTTTTATATTTAAGAGCAAAGCCAACCATTCAGGCAGACCTTGAAAGAGGCTCCTCACACCAAACAGTGTTTGCATCCCTGCCTCTGGAGTAAAAGGCATTGATCTGCACTGTGTTAGGGTGCACTGGTTGTCAGAGGGTGCCTAACACAAGACTAAAATCAGTAGTGACCACCTGCTTCTGTTTTCCTTTCCGTGCTTGTAAACAGCAGGTGAGCTGCACACACTGGCAGAGAGCATCCAGAGCAACTTTCCAAAAGTGCAGTCCTCCCAAAGAATAGTGTGGGATGAAGCTGGTGAGAAGAGCCAGAGCAAGATTCCTGCCAAGTAACAGACTGGCCAAGATCTCTTTAGTCCTGCAGTGTCGAATGGCCTTCAGAGGGAAACTGCGGCACGGTGTCAGTGTTTGTTCCCTTCAAGTCCAGCCTGGCAGTCAGGGATCTTGACAGAAGAGAATTCAATGCAGAAAGTTTGGGTTTGTCCAGATGGTGGTAGGCAATTACACTTCATTTGTGGGAATTTCTGGTTATGCAGTTTTTTGCTCTGTGGCATAAACTTTCCCCTGCAGGCAGAAGTGAGCTGCAGGCAAGCGAAGGTTTCCAGCAAAAGGCATTTTCTTCACAGATGTACAGCCTGAGAATGTGGGGTTGTTGTGACATTTTATTTACTTTCATTTCTTCTGCCCTTAGGCTGCTGTCATGTGTTTAATTTTATTTGTCTGATTATTATTTTCTTTCTTATCTGGAAGTTAGTACTTCCAGAGGTTACATCCCAGTGTAGTATTTACTAAACACGCAGGTATGTGATTAACATCCATTCCTCCTGTTGTGTACCGGACACATTAATGGCTTTGCTGCCATGAGCAGAAATTGAATTTATCTCACTTTTGCTTTAGAAGCTGTCACATTCTCTTTCCTGTGAGTTTTTGAAACAAGAAATTGAGTATTTCTGGTATTTCATTTGAAATAGCAAAGCAATGCAATAGGCTTGTAATAATTACATCTTTTTAAAAATATGGTGATCTGCAGACCAGAGGTCTGCTGGTATTTTATTGTCTTGTAAGAATCTTTCTTGATGCATTTGTGGAGCTTCTTTTGTTGTTGCTTTTCTACTGGTTTATGCATTTTTAAGTCAATTTCTGGTTGGAAGAATCAACTTTTTGAAAGGAATTTTTCACGAAAATGTTGGCAGCTATAGAGTGTCTACAAGAATGCTTGTGAAACCCCCTCAATTAGAGATTCAGTCTTAGGATGTTACCAGTCATGAATCTTTATCCATTTCTGTAGAGGAGAGAGAGACATCATCTAAGTGAGCTCTACCTGGCAGGATAAGAGTTAATACTCACATAAGGGTGTTTTTTTTCCTTTGAACTTTTTCTCAGCAGGTGAAAAATAGCTACAATCAGGTACTACTTCAATAAGTAGTAACAACCAACTGCCAGGTTGAAAGATCACAAATTCTTGTACCAGCAGTTCTATTATAGGGAAGCGGACGTCGGGCTGTGTGTGTGTCTGAAACCTTGCCAAGGTATTGATAAGAAGAGCTGGGCAATAATCCAGCACCAGGAAAGAAAAAAAAAAATCACCATTTGAGAGCTGTACTGCAGAGCCTTCTTTTTTTTTTTTCCTTTTTAATACTACTTAATCATGTAGAGACTACAGCAGTGTTTGTATAATATGCATCTACAGCTGCTGATGTTCACCCTGTTTGTGAAGGACATCAGTGAATCAGTAACTGCAGTTTTAGATTAAATATTCTTAACAGATCTTACAGAATGGAAAATCAACAGACTTATTTAAAGTGTGCCTTTCTGCCATGGGGATCTTTTAAAATTGCTGGACAGCTTTCAACTGCAGTATAAAATGAAGTAGCAGACTGGCCAAAGGCATGCCTTGCTCAGAAGTTGAGATTGCCTTGGTGGTGCTGTGACTCTGTGGTTTGTGAAGACTGGAGCTGTGCTGCTGATGTGTTTGTGCCTTGTTGAGTAGAGGCTGTTTGCATGGGGAACCCTAGGCCAGAAGTAGATTCCTGAAGTACGTACAAATTCAGCTTTGAGTGAGCATGAAATGAATAGCAGAAACAGTCGCTGTGTAGGATATGGAGAACTCAAAGTGCTGGAAAGCCTGAAGGGATAAGAATATCTCCAGCCAAATAAATGCTCCTTCTTATCAGGCTTCGAGTTTAGGGCAAGAGGGAATAGTGATGCAGAATAATTCCTGAAATCTGGCAATGCTTTGCAGTTTGAAGGGCTCAGAATCACTGGGGCTTTTCAAATGTAGTAACTTCTTATGCACAATAGCATATGGGAGGCCTTCAAAATACTTCAGCAGTTACTCCTTGAAACTTGGAAGTTCTTCATTTTACATAATTTCGTATTATTACCTAAATATGTGTGCTGTTTCTGATGAGAATGCTCTATGTAATAAAGTTATGCAGTTACCTGAGACTAGTAATAGTTTACATATAGGAGGATTATCTCCTGTATAAGGCTTTAAATACAGACTGCTGCTGCCACAGCAATTATTTGGACACTACTGTGCCGATTCCTGTTTTTGTTCATTGCTCAGCTCTTACCCCAGTGAGCCCGAGCACAATCTGCAGATTTTTGGCTTTAATGAAAAACATGTTTGAATAAGTTTTCTTTTGCTGTGCAAAACGCTACGTTGAGCTGCTGCGAACGTAGACCCACCACCACTGCCTTGTGAATCGTGGTGAAAACTGAGTTATGTAATAAGTTTTCAACAAATGACAGCAATAAAAGAAGTACAACAAGCTGTGTTGAGAACCCTTCAGCTGCCTTAGCTATAAAAAAGGCCAGAGCCCCTGCAGAGAAGGCATGCAAGTAATGTGTCTTCTATTCATGCCTGCTCAAACATCGTAGTCCTCAAATACAGTCCTAGTTCAGGGTACATTCTTAGAAGAAACACTTTTCAGGATAAAACTCATGTTTCTTTCATTGTAGCCCATCTATCTGTTTTTAGGTGTGCTGCATTACTTGCCTTCTTCCTCACTGAACTTTATTTTTGCTCTTACTGCTCAGCTTCCTGGCTGCTTATATTCCAGTTTAGCAAAGATGTCCTTTTCCAGAAAAAAAAAAAAAGGAATTTTGCTTCAATCTTAATTTTACTGGGTTTTGAACCTGAACCAGATCTTCTAATATCACCCCTACCTGCTTTATTCTCTTCTCCTGAGATAGAAGCACTGACAGCCATCTCCTGTGGAGCCTTTGAACATACTCAGGTTAACTTTCACTTCTGGAGGAGAAGAAAGTAAATCTTCAGCTACCAATTTTATGCAAATGATGTTCGACACACGGCTGTTTCTAGAAGGATCTTTGCTATATAGTCTTAGTCCCTCTTTGAAAACTTCTAGGACCCCTGCCTCAGTATCCCTCCAGGAGCCCTGTTAAAGGGAGTTCCAGGACAAAAGAAATAGCTGGAAGGCGTATTTATTTCCAATACCAGTGAAATCAGTAAGATACACTGAACTGGAGTGCTGAAAGAATTTCATTTTATGCTCTGTTGTAATAGAAAGCAGCATTTGAAGGGGATGCTCAAGACTATAAAAGAGAAAATTAAATAAAACTATTTTTTACATATAGTGGCCTACGAAATGAAACAAATTCAGTAAGTGTAGCCATCACTGTTTCCAATTGGTATTATATTGAGTTAAAACCCAAAACCCTGCATCAGCCCTACAATAAAAGTAGTATAATGTGCTGAGATATTAAAAGAGTGATTGAGTTATTCAGTGTGCTCGTAAAGGTAGGTATTGTGAAAATAATACAATATTACTGCACATTGTGTCATCTAAGAGACGCAGAGCCCTCGTGTAAGTCTTTACCTTTGATTTGTCCTTCTGAGCGCGGTGTTGCCACGTGTCTATAAAAATAACAGAAAGAATGAATACCGTAAAAAAATCAATTTCTGAAAAAAAAGGTTCATTTGCAATTACTGTTTGAGGCATGGAACTTCCCTGGCTCCAAGGGTTCTTTCCTTGAATCTTTCATAATATTGTATTCAGCTTTGTCATTTAACAGATTCAGGCAGCGGTAATAGAAACAATAAACCTGTGAAAAACCATAGTTCTAGGATAAAAGCTTCTGTTGAGTTCTTTGTGATCTTGGAGAAGTTGCTTTCAGCCTCAGTTTATGCATCTGTGAAATGGGTTTTTACTGTTAAACTCACTAGGATGGGCATTTGTTCCTGCTTGTGGAGTGGTTTGACAGTCTCTGCCACATAATACATTCCAAGTGGCAGGGTGTGGTGTTGGGCTAGAAAGTAGACAGATCTGAGTAAAATTTACAACTTAAGAAACTATCTTATGCTGAAAATATTTCCTTCCTCCCTCCCTCCTAGACATCTGTATACAACAACAAAAAAGTGTTTGTATCGTATTATTCTATCAGGCATTATTGAACTATTAAAAAAATGATCTTGTCATCTCACGCTTCTTAACAGATTATGAAAGAAAAATGACTAAAACTTGTTCAGACTGTCAAGTTCCTGCCAAACTGAAGCTAATGAATCACCCTTGCATTGGTAAATAGCCAAAACTAGATGATATGAAGGTTATCAATAATATTAGGGACCATGTTGCCAAATATATGTATTTATACCCATAAAAGTACTGTTATTGTTTTATTTTCATGAGGTTTTTAATTAAATCCTAACCAGCCTAGTAATATGAAACTTCCTGGTTTTATTTTTCAGTTCTTATTTTAACAACATAGATATAAATTGAAGCCTTAGAAGTGTGAGTCATTCCTACTGCTTATTGATTTTGATATACATGCTAGACAGAATGAGCTTGGTGCCTGAGAAATGACTGAAACCAAAACTGAGATGATGTTATTGTGAGGATTGAGTAAAAGGAGTTAAAAGAAACTGTTTAGTTCCAGTGTGTGCCTTTGGCCCAGCGAGGTCCCAGGTGTTGCAGTACATGTACTCTGATCTTGTGTGTCCACTTCTACCACCTTTTTTTCTTTTTTTTTTAAACCATGAATGAGCTAGTACTTAGTCTAATTAACACAGCTCCTTCACTCTTCTGCTGCAGGATCCTGTATCCATAAGAATGGTATTTTTTTTCTTGCTGCCGTCATCTAGGCTTGTCATGTGCTATAGCAAGTGAAATAAAATGTTACAAAAGCTAATATACCATGCAAGTCATCCAGCTAAGAAACTCTTTAACATATGTCTTATTGTGCACTCCTCACTGAATATGTTTAGGAGATGTTTATAACTGAATATGTATTTTTTATGTAAATGTTGTCAATATCAAAATATCTACATTAAATTAGCCGGAAAAATATAAAGATTGATTGAGCTTTATGTATTTCCATGTTAGAGAAACAGTTCTTTTGTTAAGAGACTGTTTGCATTCATGAGAACTGAAAATTAAGAAGGAATAAGGCTTGTTTCTGTGCAGACTCGCTAATGAGTGTTGGTTTAGCTCTCCCAAATGGTACAATGTGTAAGTATTTAAAATGTTGATGTGGACAAATTTTGAGACAAATTACAGTTTGTTATTCATCGCTGTATACAGCTTCATACTTCTTTGTCATATCCTAATGTCGTGCAGAATTCCTGGAGTCTCAAATGCTAAATTTTATCAGAGGACCAATAATGAAATCCCTTCATCTACAGAAAAGAAAATTTTAAAAGAAACACTTAAAGACAGATAGCACCTGGTTTTGGTTTTGTGTGTTGTTCTTTGGTTTGTTTGTTTTGAATGGTTTGTTTTCTTTTTTAAATGAGTAGATAAAAGAGAGAAGAGCTTAAGGGAAACAGATTACTTTTAGAAGTGACTCTTGACCACTGAGCAGACTGCCCTACTTGATGCTTAGGAAGGCTAAAATTATGAAAAGTATGCGCTTTTGTGTTTTTCAGTATTTTTACAGTGAAATTTATAGAGCCACTGAAATGCCAATTTGCAGTAATCTTTCCTACTTAAAATGCATATTGTTGGATCTCATGCCTTCAACAAAAATTATAGGGGAACTCAATACTTAACACAAACTTCCTTTTTACAAGTTGATAAATAATCATTGTGTTTGCATATGGCAAGATTTTTTATTTTTCCAAAACAATTTTAACAGATGCCGAAATTCCTTTCTGTTGTAAAAATTCTTTTCTCTCATTGGAATGTTCTCGTTAGTGCAGATTCTTTCTGGCTGAGCAACACACAAAGAAAATTCTCTGCCGTTTTCCTTTTCAAACAATATTTTCTTACATAAAAAAAAAAAACCAAAACAAAAGAAGGCCACATTTTTTTCTTTCATCTGGTAATACAGTGTATTTAAAGAGAGGAAATATAAAAATCAAGTGGCATCCTAATGAAGGCCAGGAAATATAGCTACACAATCTGAATTCTTCTCGGGGCAAAGGCTATTTAGAACAACTCCCTCTGAGAAGCACATAAAGATGATTGCAATGTTTTCAAGTTCAGAACAGATCTGCACAAAATAAAGGAAGTAAAA
Source organism: Manacus vitellinus (assembly GCF_001715985.3). NCBI lineage: Eukaryota > Metazoa > Chordata > Aves > Passeriformes > Pipridae > Manacus > Manacus vitellinus. Next base: position 2,898,539 of record NW_021940737.1, on the reverse strand, counting down.
GGTGGCATTCAATAAACCAGGAAGATGGGATATGTGGAAATGAGGTAGTAGCATCATGCAGGGCAGTAATCCTGCTTCCTGCTGTGGATGTTTTGATTGAAACATGCTCATGTAGTGGAATGAGACTCTAGATCCCCCTTTAAATATTTGCAATATTTTAATTCTGATTTGCAATAAATAATATGACTAATCCGTGCTTCTTCTCATTGCTTTATGATTATCACTTGCGCTGCACATCTTGGCTGCTCTTAGCACTTACAAGGCTCTGATATATAGCTAAATGTTTCTGACTCCATCTGGTACAAAGAGAAGTGACACAGAAGTGCTCCCCAGCCAGTTTATTGCAAGTTAATGTAAATCTGTTATAATGCAGATGATGAAAAGTGCAGCGGCTTCCATGAATTCTGGAAGCTGCGATTGGGTTGTGGCTGCTGCGCTGCCCTCTGAAGATTTGCTGGGTTTAATTTTACATTTTGCACAGCCATTAGCTGGCTGAGGTTCCTCACTGAATCACGTTGCCACAATACTTCTTCATTCTCCTCTTCCTTTTCTCCTCACAGTGACCTCGTTCACCCAAGTTTTTCATCCCAGTCTCTCATTGCTTTTATCCTATAAATTGTAGCCTCCCAGTACATCGAACCATAAGAGCCGTGCAGTTGACCCCTGTAATGGACTATTTTGTTAACTCTTGTATGGGGGAATACAGTAACATCCCTTCAAATTTGCTGTGTGTTCTTTATCATTCTGAACATGAACCAGAGTGTGCCCAGGTGGCCAAGAAGGCCAATGACATCCTGGCCTGGCTCAGGAACAGTGTGGCAGCAGGAGCAGGGAAGTGATTCTTCCCCTGTACTCAGCACTGGTGAGGCCACCCCTGGAGTGCTGTGTCCAGCTGGGCCCTCAGTTCAGGAAGGCATGGAAGGGCTGGAAGCAGAAGAGCACAAGGTGGGGGGGACTGGAGCACAAGTGCTGTGAGGAGAGGCTGAGGGAGCTGGGGTTGTTCAGCCTGGAGAAGAGGAGGCTCAGGGGAGACCTCCTCACTCTCTACAGCTCCCTGACAGGAGGGTGTAGCCAGGTGGGAGTCGGGCTCTGCTCCCAGGAATCAGCAGTAGGACAAGAGGGTTCAGGCTAAAGCTGTGCCAGGGGAGGTTTAGGTTGGATATCAGGAAGAAATTTTTTACAGAGAGTGATCGAACATTGGAATGGGCTGCCCAGGGAAGTGGTGGATTCTCCGTCCCTGGAGGTGTTTAAGATGAGACTGGATGTGGCATCAGTGCCATGGTCTGGGAGCCACGGCAGGGCTGGATCAAGGGTTGAACTTGATGATTTTGGAGGGCTTTTCCAACGTGGTCCATTCTATGATTCTATGATTCTCACTGTTGTCTGTGTCCAGAAACAGAAGCAAAGCATGGCAGCAGTGCCTACAGGCCTTGTGTGTGGGCACGGGTCTTGTGTGCTCATGTTCAGTGAAACTTTGTGTGTGTCTTTCCCAGTATGACCTCTGTGTAAATATCGTCATTTCTTCTGTGCAGCATTTTGAATTTTAGTGTCTGCAGACTGTCAAATGAACCTCCAGGCAAAGAACACATTCATCTTACATGGTTGCAGTCAGAGTTTGTCTGCTGTCATGTAAAAAAAGTGGTCTTAAATGTGCACTGTGCTGCTTAGTCTGATATTTGTAGGTGGGCATTGGGTGATCAGATTCTGTCACCCAGCATTGAGTGTTGTTCTACACTTACGTAGACCCTTAGGCAAATAATTATTTCCCCCTCTATTTTCTGTATATTTTACTGTATACAGGGATAGAATTACATTCAGTAGGGTAATTAAACTGTGGCAAATTAGGTAAACCTGGAATGTAATTAAAGTACAGTAAAAACACCTGTAAATGAAAATTGTTTCATTCCCTCAGGGAAAATGTAAAAATAATCTTTGTCATGGAGTGCCGTATCTAGAATCTTTACACATGCCAACTAACGTGTTTTGTCCTTAAGTAATTTGTCTAGAAGTAAATGACTGCAGTATTTTAAAAAATAACTAAAAATTAGGAGAACATCCTAGTTCTTACGAGTTCTTTTCCTGCAGACTGGGCAGTTACCCAAGGAAGAAGTTGTGATCTTTCTGTGGTTACATTCACCGGTCCAACCAAGTGGATAGGTTAGAGGTAGAAGGCAAAGGCTAAATAGATACAGGCTTTGGGTCTGTTACTTTATTAACAATGGAGCTCATCTTGTCCGAGATAATAATGCCCCACTTTGTAAATTCATGAACCTGGAAGGAGGCAGAATGTGGTGCTGACTTCGCCAACCGTTTATTCTAAAATATTTAAAGTTAGAGTGTGAGTTCTGTTGCACAGAATGATTTAAAATTAATGCATAATAAGTACAATCAATGATCGTAGTCTTCCCAATAAACTTTGTGTGCTGGTGCTGTAGGTGGTATTTTCCCCTTGTGTGTATTTGTCATGTCTAGAGCACTGATGATTTGGAATGGGGACTTTGGTGTGGATGTTTACGTAAAATCTTAATTCCAAATACAAATAAAATTTAAAGTTGATATACGTTTTTCGGAACTTAAAAAAACCTCTTTTTTTTGGTGAGCAAAACAGACTCATTTCCAACCAGTTCTAAAATAAACTCTCAAAACCCTCTGAAATGCAAATTTATTGAAATAAAATGGTCCAGTCACCTGTCTCCTTGTGCTCCTGCAGCAAGGTGACTACCAGAGGAATAATTTCACATAAAGCTTTCTCAAGTGTTTTTCCTTCATCCTACAATAGAAGAGATGTATTTTTTTATTAAAACTGACTCTTAATTTTAATAATTTATTTCCTTTCTTCTTTTCATTGCAGAGGAAGTCCATTGTTGCTGTGAGTTTCGTTGCAGCTTTCCTCTGCCTGATCATCGTCCGTCTCACAAATGAAGTAACTTTCCCTTTGATCCTAAACTGCTTTGGACAAACCAGTGTCAAGTGGATCCCATTTTCTAATGGTCAAAGGCATCCTCTGAGAACTCACTATGGATATATAAACGTAAAAACACAAGAGGTAAGACCTGGTATCAAGAGCACAGCAAAATGGACCAGTAGATTTCTTTTTTCTCTGATCTCATATAATGCTTTTCTACCTGCCTGCCCAGTGTGAAAACTGAAGCCAGCAGTGTTTCTGAGCATAGTGGTTATTTTAGAAGTGTGCTACCACTTAAATGAAATTTTTTAAAATTTCTGTCGTGTCTGCAGTGGAGAGAGCAGTGAGCTGGCCTCAAAGTCACACTTGGTTGCAGTGAAAACTGATATTTAAACAAGCAAAAACATTTTTCAGATTAATTTCAATTTCAATCCATGTAACTCAAAAGGAGCTTTTCTTGTGTTTGTTGTAATTTTGCCTGGGATTCCCAAGGAAGAAGTAGTTTATTTGTGTTTGTATGGGCATGGAAGAGGAAAAGGGAGGGATTTGTGAAATGAACATATGTGAGTGTAGAAAATGTATAAAGCTAGAAGTTTACTGGATTTTTCTGCACTAACACATGGTAGCTATTTCAAAGCCAGGTATCTATTTCCATTCTGTACTTCAAAATGCATTGACCTGTATCTGCTTTGCAAAATACTTGCTCTGTGTTAAAAATACCTGTGTGATGAAATTAGGTTTTACAGGGACAACTGCTTTAAACTGTCTTAGTTGTCAAAATATCTAATGCCACTGGGTTTTGGTGATGGTGGTGCATTTTGCTCAGGCTCTTCCTCTCTCTGTGTAATATTTATAACAGGTGGAAACTTGCAAAATAAGGTAACATAAAAGAGTGACCTCTTTCTAAAAGTTATTTCTGATCAGTCATGAGAAATACTGTCAGACTTCTACTTACTGCTGTTTATTTTTCTTTATAAAATTGCAGTTATTAATGAATGAAATTCATTCACACAACAGCTTTTATAGAGAATGAAAATACTTTGCCACTTCATGATATTTAGTCCTATAGGTGTATTGGGCAAATTAGTCCTTATTCTACCTTTAGTGGGTTAAATATGAAAATCAGAATGAGAGGGAGGTATAGTTTTTAGGAGGCAGCTTCTTTTAAACTTCTGTAGCTTTTAATTGTTGTCCATGTGAGATGCAGCACTGAGTATTTTGGAGGCCAAAGTACATTATCTACCAAGAAGAACGGACAAGCACCTGAAAGGAAAACTGTCTGGGTGTGAAATGTAGTCCCAGGGAAAGGAATGGGAGGTGCTGTTGAGTTCAGAAGGGCTAAAGCTTCATCCAGCATCTTCATCCCTGTAGAAATGAGAGGGCAGTGTGTTCTGCATGTCCCTGGGGTATTGCCACAGTGCACACATGGAATCTGAATGAGGCAGAGCTGCCACGGTCACTTGATCCCTATCGGTCTGAACTGATAACTGGAGAGGAGAGGAGCATGCTAATCCATTTTTATCCACCATTGCCTTCATCAGAGGTTAGAAGTAGCTTGTGAGAGCCTTAATTCATTCTTAAATATGATAACACGCTTGGAAGTTCTAACAGTAAATGGAAATGAATGTCCTGAAAGTTGGTGACCGGTATCGATTAGTAAGACATTTGTCTCAATTTAGCTTAGGTCATGAAGGACTCCTTAAACTTGGTAATTTTAATTGTTTTCCCTCTTGTATTTGCAGATTACATTAAATATTTGCTAATTAAAATGATAATGAAGAAGCTGAACATGGCTTGCTTATTGTGAATGCACTGACTTCTGACTTAATTATTCCCCGTGCGAGGGAGGTTTTGTTGTGCTGCCCCTGTACAGAGCTCATGTTCCTAACACACACTCATGGCTTTCTCAGACTATGATTTTTGAAACACAGATTGCTTTGTAGAATAAGCATTTGTGCATTATTTGTATTAAAATGGCTAGCAAGTATCAATTGTTCATAGAGATTAAAAACACAGGTTTCTCATTTCTTTATTGTGTCAAATGCATTGAATGTCTGCTCATTTCATAGAATTAAGTGATATTTTTTAGGGGTTTTGTGCTTCTATAGTATGTAAGGTAACAGAAGGTCCACTCCATGAGTGCAGCTAATGCCCCAAACAAATGTGGCCAAGTTTTTTGCAAAATGGGACAAATGCCATCCCATCAGTGGGCAAGGACCAAATGGTGAGAAAATGATACAGTAATAAATTATCAGAAAATAAAGTGATGGAAGGAAAGATAAGGAGAGAAGGCTTTTAAGGACATGAATTTTGGCATTTTCTTTTCTCTTTTAATGGCAAAATCCTTCTCCACCTGTTGAATGTGTTCATATTCTCCTGGAGTGTCCTTTGAATCCTGTCACCCCTCTGGGTCCTGTGTGTCTTCTGCTGTGTGGTAGCACTTCCTCCTGTTCCTCAACCATGTCCAACAGCCTTCTTCTTTTCTTCATGTTTGTTCTCTGTTCTCCTTTGCCTGTTCCTCTCAGGCTGCAGTCTGAGGTCTGGCTGGAAGCAGCATGCCAGGGCTCTGTAATCCCAACTTGTGATTGTATTTAAATATTACATATACAAGTCAACAACCAGAGTAAATAGGGTAATGTACCACCAACCCAGTCAGTCATCCGATGAGACAGGGAAGTTAGAAAATCTAGATGAACTGCTACTCTGCCCTTCCTGTCCCTCTGTTGCATACTTACTTTCTGAAGAAAAAGGAAAACCAAACCAAAGGAAAGAAAAAACCCAAAAGTTTATTCTGTAGGAAAAAAAGTCGAAGTTAGGAGGAGCTAGTTTCTTTTGGGGTAAGGCTGAATGGGATGAGACTTGAAAAACTTTATGAAATGATGGAAAATCAGTTAATTGGCAGTTAAAACTAAAGCGATCAATCGTTTGTAAATGGTGATATGAACATTAGTGTTTATCTCAAGTAAAAAATAGTGATGTGGCTGTTATTAGATATGATCAGAATAATGCTATAAAGACATATTTCAAGGGTGTTTCATGTTTGATTTGACAGTATAATATTGGGGAATTTTTATTATTAAAAAGTCTGAAAAAAATCCAATGTTCCTATAACAAGATTGTATGGGAGTATTTAATATAAAATGCAAAGAGAGACATAATTAAGGCTGTACATAATACAGGGCTGTTGCTATGGTTTCCTTGATTTGTAACTATAGCAACAGCTTTGGAAAAACTGACTTTATGTACAGTAAACATACTATATTTGAAATATAAATAGATATGAAGTGTTGTACTATACTGGGCCATTATGTCTAGACAAATCCTAGTTTCACTTTTGAGGTATTTCTGGAATAGATGATTCTTCACCTAGAAAGTTTGCATCCAGGACCTGTCCTCACTCCCCTCAGCAGAAGAGGATCCCACAGCAGCCCTCCACGATGTGATCTCTTTTCCTTGAGATTTGTGGGAGACTATGACTGCCTGTTTTGCAGTATTACTCTCTTGCTCAGTACAGGAATTTTGACCTTTCAGTGAAAAGGTGGTGTATGAGCAAGATGACCTTTCTGTCCCTTATTTCCTCCACTTTGTGCCCATGGATTTTTGGTGATAGGTCCCATGAAATCCACCTTTAGGAAACGTCATGCCCATCATGTGTTAGTTACTTTTATCCTATTCCTGGTATTTTTTTTCCATAGAAAATATTAATTTGATACAACTCCACAGTGGTTACCTGATTGAAACCTATTGCCATTTGAGTAAAATTCACCCCGCACCGCAAGCTGATGTAATGATTCTTTTTGTGTATCAGAAATGGGCAAGGAGATAAAAAGAAGCAGGGAGAGAAAATATAACCTTCCTCCTTCTTTCATACCACTCCTACTCTACAAAGAGTTCTGGCAAAATTAATGAACATCATGTATTTAAATTGCAGCATTATGACATCAATTTAAAATCCATTAGCAGTTTGAAACTTTATGCTAGGCAAGTCTAATAGTGTTCTTGGATATTTGATTGTGCTTCCTGAAAGGTGAATATTGAATAGATTTTTATTCTACCATCAGTATTAAAATAATATAGCATTTTCCTACATACGTAAAATCTGAAATATAGCTGCAATATCACTTGAAACATAATTATAAGAAGTATATTCAAGTGCCGAACAAAGATTAAAACCATTCTTGGAAAAGGGTAAGTTCTGAGATGACCTAAAATCCCTACATTAAACTGCAGCTGTGAGATCTAATGGCTTCATCTGAAATGAATTCTGAGGGAGCAAAGAGCCCTTGTGTCATGAACATCGAAGAATCTCACAGCACAGTGATGAGCATGAGATAAAAGGAACATGCATTGTAGCAGTTCAGATTTTTTAAACCCCTGTCCTAACTGAAAAACTCATCAACACACTGTAATTATGTTGAAGAAATAAATTTGGATCATATGATCACATACCATTTTGTCCCATAACCTGAACAGACCTGTATACAAGCATTAATTTCTCACCACTTGTGGCACACACAGCCACATATATGTTTGAATGGACCACCTAAATCTGGTTCCTTTTTCTTCCTTTTTGCCAGAAGTTCTGTGGTAGAACTTGGCTGAAATGAATGGAGTTTTCCACAAGTGAAATGTCCCAGATATGAATACAAATAGGAGAAGGCTGCAGGCCTTATACACATTTGTGCAGTCCTTTTTATTATTTTTTTCCATCAGAATAAAATGCATTTAAAAATGACAGCACTTGAAGTTTAGAGGAAAACTAACATAACATGCAGAAATGTGATGTGCTCTCTGACTGTAAGATGAGGTAGATACCATTTCAACATTAGCAAAAGCATAGTTGTCAACATGTTGGAAGTAATCATAGGATGGATCCATATCAACCATGAGAGAGCACATTCTTACAAAACTTGAACAATTAACTTAAACAATGCATAAGGAAAGTGAAGAATGTGATGAATGTTTTAATATTAGTTTCTTTCCAGATATGGGAAGTAAGAAAAAATTTCAAAAAGACTGAAATTTTTATGTGACATACTAAAAATATGTAAAGCTACAACCATCCTGGGAAGGTTTAAGTTTTTACCTCTGTTAGTAATAGGTTAGAACAACACTTACTGTGAAGAGAAACTTGGAGAATAGCTCTGGGCTTCATGTCAGAACAGAAGGTGCCAGACTGTGAACTTGCACTGTGTGTTCAACTGACTCCAGAGGTGCTGTTTTCATACTCTTGTTGGGAAAAACTGGGTCCTAGAGAGGCTAAAAAGCTACATGAATTCACTGTGACAGAAAGTTGCTTTAGTATTTAATTTCTGACACATGGATGACTTCTATCCTGTCTTTTCCTTTGGGATCCCATTCGTTGTTACAGCTTAAGAATTCATAGGATATTTTGTTAAGAAAAGGTCATTTGTTTCATAGTGATTTATCATTTATGTCTCTTCTGAGACACAGTTTTATATCAGTTGCACAGTTACATCATTTCAGCCTTAGAAATCATGTAATAACAGTAATAATAATGAAAGGACAACTAAACATGCCGTATATTCTTCTGGATATTTTTCCGCTTCTGCTTTTTTAGTTTTCAGGAGCAGCTCTCCTTGTAGGTATTGCAGAAGGATTGGTTAAATAACATTTTAAATGACAATCACATTCTGAGAGACATCCATGTGGTGGGTTGTTGGTTCCTGTCCCCCCACCCCTCTGTGTTTGCCAACTGTACCAGAGCTCCCATTCCTGGCTCTGGGAGCCATAGGCACCCACTTGGAAAAAAAATTCCTGCCAAAGACTTTAACCACCAAATGAACAACTCCAGGAGCATATCTTATATTATAGAAATAGATCTCAATAAACAAATTATCACCAGAGTCCCCACTGCTCTCTTCCTCTTTCCAGCCCCCTTTTTGCCTGGAAGAAGAGAGAGTGTTTAGAATAAGCTGCAAGGTCCACTTGAAACCACTCAGGCTGTTATGAACCTACAGGAGGGAAGGCAGCACAGATGATGTGTGTCCTCAGTGGAGTAAATCCTGCCAGCTCAGCCATTTTCCCTCTGTATATATGGAATTAGCTTAGGTTTTTAAAGCTGCCCCAACTCTGCTGGTATCTCACAAGGAAAAAGTCAAGTGCCAGGATAAATATATCGAGTATTCTATACAGAGGAATTAAATCTGCTCCACACGGAGCCTCAATGTGATGAGTCAAGCAGTGCTGCCTGTGTGGCAGCTCTGCCTTTTTTTAAAAAAAAAAAAAAAAAAAAAAGACTAAGGAACTTGAGCAGAGATTACTATCAGCCAGTGAGCTGTGCCATCAAAACTCAATCCCTAAAGAATCTGTGTTGGTAGAAATAAATGTCTGCGATGCAGTCATGGGCTGGATTGATCTGCTGAATGGAGCTTATAGGTTATATTGCAAGAGGTGCCTGGTATCAAAGATTTGCCATCTACCTTGGTTATAGGTAATTTGCAGAGATTTCTCACCTTCTTGAGGATTTTTTTACTGCTACTGAAAGGCAGGTTTACATCAGCTAGTGTTAGTCTCCCTAGAGAAGGTGCTTGTTGTGTTTTCCATGTGAGGAGTGTGAACAATGCCTCTCCAAATGAGAGGCACACCACCTGGAAAATTGCCTGGAGACCACCTGGAAAACAGAGAAAAAGCTGAGTGTTGCAGTTAGCTAGTAAAATTTTGTTTTAGTTAAATGGCAGATGGACCAGAAAAAGTGAATTGAGTATTCTGTGGACTGGTAAAGAAAAGAACAGAGAAGTTTGGTGCAATGGCATTTGAATGATACCAATCCACTGAGGGAGATAGGAAAGATGGGCTCACTCTTGTAACGAGCAGATGAGAGTGAGAATTCTGTTACCATGACATGATTTCAGCTTTAGTCAATAATAGTTGCCAAATAAAGGATGGGCTGATTTGTATTAGTGGCAGGCAGGGTGTTTTCTTGGTGTTCCAGTTCATTCACTGGGAGACCAGTGCCCTCTCATTTACATATCTTCCCACTATTGCTGTTTAAAAATTAAGATGCCTTCATCAAAAGAAGCCCAGTGACACCCTCCTGAGCTTATACCTGGAGTCCTTTTCTCACAGAGACTCAAGGTATCCTTTGCAGCAAGGTGTTGCTACTTTTGGATGTGATGATGGCAGCTAAGGTACACTTTGCACCGGTCTGTAAAATACGCCACAGAGTAAAAAGAGCCGGTGAAAATGGAATTTTGCTCCTATAATTGTTTCTGTGCGAGGCCTTTCTGCTGGCTGTGGCAATCAGCGAGTTCAGCTCTTTGAGCTCTTGCCCAGCAGAGCTGTTCTGGCAGAAATGCACAGCACTGAGCTGACCCAAGGCTATTAATAGTTCCCTGCAGGGAAGCGGCGCTCCAGCCACACACGCGCAGTCACATGGACGCGCGTGGGTGCACATGTAAACACAGAGCTGGAACTCGCTCGAGGGACAGGCTCCTCACACTGACAGTCATGCCAATTACTAGTTAGCTTCAAAGCCACAGCCATCTTCCTTGAAAGCCTCTGCTTTCCAAGTTTGCTCCCGTGGCCATCTGTCATAGCCTGCGTTTGGCAGCTCCGGGTTCTGCTGCGAGGCTCTGTGGATTGACTGCACAGTTTTGTCTTTTTTATTGTTCTCTGAGTGGGGGGGAAAGTTTCTACCACATGAGCCTTTTCTCTTAGGCTTTTTGGTAGATTAAACTGTGAACTTTAAATGCGTATTTGAGCTGTTAATCTGCACTATCTGCTCTCAGACCGGGCTGGAACAGGTGGACTGGTGTAAGTGCTGCACAGAGAAATGAGCTTAGAGACCCTCTTAGAGCAGATGCAGATTGTACCAGCAATAATTGCTTTTCTTGAGGTAGTCTCTCTTGTCTGACTGACTACATTAGTCCATTCTACCAAATATGTGGTTTTTGCTCTGTAAGAGGGCCTGTATGACTGTCATATCAAAAATCTCATACCCCTTACTGGCATTACTGTGCTGGCAGTGTGTGCATCTTAGACCTCTACTTTGTACATTTACAGTATCTGTTACAAGGAGCTACATTTTCTGTGGGTGTAGCTGTAAATTTTGTCTACTCATCATAAATTGTTTGTGAATTACCTCTGAACCAGTAAATGATATAGCCACCAAAAAGTTCATGGTAAATTGTGTCTATGGGGCTGCACCCTAAAATGAAAACCAATTCAGTCTGGGTAGGGGCGGGAGAGAGAAAAATAAAGTTCTGTGTTATTTGCAATACTTCTTTCTTCCATCTTTATTTTTCCCTCTCTCCAATTGATGTATTTTCCATATTCAGCTAGTCAGAGATTACAGTAATCTGTTGTTTCCTCTCACTTAGAAAAGCAGTTGTCATGCCCATTCGATGAATAAATACAGTGCCAAATGAAAAGCCCAAAACAAGTGCAGAGAAATTACTAGAGTGATTTTGGGGTTGTCCTCTTAATAACAACAATTCGTCCTTCATTTTTATCTCCAACCCCAGGGATGAGCATTACTGCCTTTACCCTGCTCATACCAGTCAAGTCCCCTTTTCTGCGAGTAATGGCATCATTTTTTGAAGTACAGCTTCTTGAATTTGTCTTTAAGAGTTTCTTGTAGTCAGAACCCAGAGCTTTGGATTTTAAATTGATGACAATGACACCAGTCTTAGATCAATATTTCTCCAGGGGGCAGAACCTGCTTTGCTCCAGTTGGAGACTGCAAAGAGCCCTTAAGGGTCTTGTATTAATATTACACCAACCAAAGTGCAGGTTGGTTTGGGTTGATTTCCCTAGTTCTAGTTCAGTGATGCTACCACCCTCCCTCCCTTCTGCCTTTTTCAATGCTGTTGCCTAGGATTCATGTTGGTAAAGAAGAGCATCAAGTTGAAAAAGTATATTTCTAAGCTTTCCTTCAGATGCCTTCAGACTCCTATGAGATGCCTGACTGCATGCACAGGAATCACCCCAAACTAGTTCCAGGGCAGTACACTGAAAGCTGAGGTCAGCACTGGCAAACATCCTACAATGGAAATTAAGTACCAAGGTGAAGGATAAAGTTGGGCCCTTAGGTAAGAACAATAACCCTATATTTGATCACATTACAGTATATTACGGAATTGATCAGTGAATGACAGTTTCGTTCTCAGGTGTCTCTTAATTAATTGTGTAATTAATTTTATTAATTTATCAACATTTTCCAGCTTAAAATACAGTTTCTCATGTCATCTTATTTCTAGCATGTAAAAGTTTTGTTATGTCTGTCCTGTTTCCTGTCAGCTCTTCCTTTTTAGAGCCAATCTGCCTTGTCCAAAACTGCTGATTTTTCTTAAGCTTCCTCTCTGATTTGGCTTGCCCTTAACTGCCCAAAATTTCTTTCACTAGATCATGAGATTGATTACCTCTTCCCCCCAAATATTCTGCTACTTAGAACAGCTTTGAAGGCATAGATTGGAGATTTACAGGATAAGAAACTGCTCTTAAGCCAGGCTATTACTGCGTTATGCACAAGGCTTGATTCCTAATGGAATCAAGGTGTGGCCCAAGATGAATCATTATATTGACCCAGTCTTCTGGTGGCAGGCTTTGTAAAAGCATCTGGAAATAGACTTCAAACCAGAAGAACCTGTGGCAAAATTGTGTCTCAGGTCAGAACTCATGTACTTTTTAAAGTTTCTTTCTGATGTCTTTCCAAGCATAACTTCTTTTTCAAATGAGTGAGCCCCAAAAAAGTTTATTTGAAGCCATGTGGGTGTTTCCCAAAGGCTGAGTACAGGCACTTTTCAGTGTTTCCAGAGCTAAACCAGCTCTCTACTTAGAAGCCAGAAAAATACAATTTTCTCTAACACATAGCAGATGGTGCTTCTTCATTAACCAACTCCATGACAGACCTTCAAGGTGTCCCACAGGAGAGTGCTTTGGAGGTAGAGGGATTGTCCTCTGGGATCCTCTGTGGTGATGAGTTCTCTCTGGAGCTATCCTACTTATTTCTGCTCCAGTTGGTCCTTGGTGTTGAATGTGCCTTGTCATCATCACCAGTATCAGTGACAACTGATGGAGCTGATAACATTTTTGTAAGGCAGATAATGATGATTGGTGTTGATCTTTTACTCAGAAGAGTGTGGGCAGAGGAACAGGCTGGAACTTTTATGAGCTAGCCTCAGTTTCTGTCCTGCTGCTGACATGGCCCAAAGTACTCTTCACTGCTTCAGGATCACCATGTTTGTAAAGCAGCCATGTTTATAAAGAGCAAGTAACATTTTTTGATCAAGTTACTTCTGGCCATGTTCAAAAAGTAAAATGAGGATGATTGCCTGTCAAAAAATGATTGGGAATCTACTATCCCGGATAGATTATCACTTATTGCCATTGTAATACGGCCAGAACTTTATTGTCAGAACAACAGCAAAACCAATCTTTGCACTGCACTAATGCTTTATTCTGATTGACAAAGGATGAGGGAATCGAGGTACTGTGGCAGCAGTGTTGGCATGTATTGTATAATGATATATAGCAACTTCAATAGATGCCATTAATTTCTGCATGAATTCTGTCTGTCTTTGATAAGCATGTGTAACTCCTAATAAATTATTTTGGAGCTGAGCACAAGCATCAAGGAGAAATGGACTTTTGTAGGTATGGAGGCTGATGATAGCTGAAAATGAGAAGGCAAAGCTGACAGATAATTGTAGATGAGATGTCATTTTCAAGCAATGGATGGGGGTGATATTGTTTCCTGTTTGAAATGAGTTACCACCTCTGCTGGCCGCAACGTAAGGTAAATTCTGTCGTGAAATCTAAATCATTTGCTATGTAGAGCCTGTTGATAATCACATAGGAATCAGCACTGTGGAGCTCCCTCCACTTGCTCTTAAATGGCTTGCTCCCATTCTGGTGGGTGTTATCCACTCTTCATTTCCTGGGGAAGAAATGGCCCTCTGTGAGGTCGTTTATCTGAATAGTGCAGAAATAATTTTCTGCAAACATAACTATTACCATAACAGAACCCTTAAAAAAAAATTACAGTGACACTCTTGAGTTTTCTGAGATTAGAGTCTTCCTTTAAGGCCTCTATTTCCTCTGGTATTACTTCCAGTCCTGTTCACTGAAACTACAGTGCACGTCTACCACAAATAGCATGAATAATGCATGTATTTTTCTGGTACTTTCAGTGTGTGCTAAGTAGTGACATATACAAAAAATAAAATCTAGATCTGAAGAAAACCAATTGGCTACTCATCTCCCTGCTAGTACATGATTGACCCATATTCCACATTAACTCAGGTTTTAATCTCCCTGGTTTTATAGTTACAATTCTCGGGCCTTTACCCACATCCCTCAGAAGATCATGTCGCAGACTAATTGTTCACCACTTGAGTATATCCTCAGACTGAGATACGGGAAATATTACAGCTGTTTATACCTCTTCATTTGCCTCTTCTTTAAACATCCTAAAATATTTCCACTTCTTATTCTCTTTTTTCTTCCAGTGTACACAGACAGTTGCAGTTTCACCTTAATCACCATGTTATCAAGCAAAACCCTTCCTTATTTTTCCTAATTCATCCACAGCAAGAACCCACTTTCTCCTCACTTCTTGCTGCCTCAGCTTCCTAGAAGTCAGTACGGGATTCAGCTCTAATGGAAGAGAGGAGATGACATAAAATGTGACCTCTGCTTCTAGACATCAAATTACCTTGGATTTCTTTTTCCTGACATGGCTTGGATCTTTGTTCATGAGATGAAATGAATCACTTCCTTGTTTCCCAAGATGTGCCCAGCTTGTTACTTTCCTCATGCTTTTACACTCTTACTGCAAATACCATTTATTTTCTCTTGAAAATTGTTTGGAAAGATAAGTCAGATTTAACAAGGAAAAGATGAGGCCAGTTAAAACTGTTTAGAACTAAAAGGCAAAGTGATTTTTTTTTCATTGGTTTGTGGTTTGTTGGGATTTTTCTTTGTTTCAGTCCCTGTGAGAAATCTCACAGTGGTTTGAGTTATTCTTGAAAATAGGATTTTTAGCCATCGTTTTTTCCCACTGTGCAGTAGCGTTCTTGCAGTTTAAATATCCTTGTTCATTAGAGGAAGAGTTTTCATAATGGATTAACAGAATGGATCTATTAAGAAATTAGGGGTTCGTTTTATGTTCAAACCCCCTGCTTTATATACACATTTCTAGTTTTTGTACATTCAGGTTAATTGTCCAACTATCTAGGAAGCTGTATTCTGAATTCCCGAAAATCAGTCTTTTTATCAGTCTTTACTAAATGCAAAAATGCCTCTAGTAATTTCCTTTCACTCTCTAAGCATGTCATTTTTCTTTGAAAAATTTAGTTTGTCTAGCAAGATCTTTACAAACATAAATACAATTTTAGCTACTACATATCACTAACAGGCATTTATTTCTATGTTAGATGTGAGTAGGTATTATTGTATAATGCATCTTAAAATCTGTTGGGATTTTTAAATTGCTAGAGGATTCATTTTCATTTCTTTCCAATATGAGTCTCTCTCTCTCTCTCTCTCTCTTCAACCATTAGTTATTTCTGGATGCAATGAAGTATTTGTCTACCTAAGGATGTCCAAGATTTCTGTTACTGTTTTGTATTTGAGATAGGATAATCTTTAAAAAGTGTTCTACACAGAGGTAACTCTGTAATTTAATGATTGAGGTGATTTGGGAGGGCAGATATGCTTCTAGATTGCATGTGTAGATTTACTCCCAGTATCACTTCAAGCAAAACCTCAGGTTCTCATGCTTTGTGGAACCTCTGTGTGAGTCTGCAAGACTCCCTTCCTGTTAAATACATCTGGTGTTTTGTGAGGTTCACAGCCCAAATTCTGTCACAGGTCACAGCTCCCTGCAGTAGTTTAAGAGCAGAGGAGACTGAAACAAGGTGAGGAAACATCTGCATATATTCAGCTTATTAGCTTACCCAGCCCTATGCTCAGTGGCATTTAAAACCCCCCTGTTTTGCCCCATCATAACTGAACAGTTTATGGTAATCAGGAGTGTTTGTGGCTCTAATATAAATTCTAGTGTGAAAGAATGCCCAGTTTCATTTTGCAGCAGAAAAGGGACTTGACATGAGCTTTGGACCATAGGTAATAGGTTCTTGAAGGCTCAGTGTTACTTTCAGCAAAATGCTAATCTGGCAAATTGGTACATTTAACAGTCATCTGCAAATGCACCCTTTTGTGTAATATGCAGTTGATTGTAACAATTATGGATGCTATTTAATGGTGCCATCCTTAAACTTTCCTGTGTGATACTATCTAGAGAATTTGTTACTGATGAAATCATTACAGTGGTATAGGAATGAAATAGGTTGCTGCTGAAATTACTCTCAAAATCTAATTGTAACTTCACTGGAATTTTTCCCATGATGGATGTTAAGTATATGCATATTTCTTATTTTTATAGAAGCAGCAATTTTATTTGTATGCTTAATTTTATTTCACTATCTACTATGTATATATTAGGCTTTGCTTCTCATTTTCAGCTGTGGTCAAATAAAACTGTAGTCCAATTTGGCTTTTATCTGATGTTCCTTCATTCTGAATGAATAAAGCAACAATAAAGCAACATATTTCCTTTCTTTAGACTTCCCTAAGATTTCTTAAATTAACACAATGAGGAGCTCTTTTTTATTAATACCTGAAATGCTGCAAGTCCTCTCAGTTTCCTTGTGAGGGCTTCCTTGGAAAGAAAAACATGTTTTATGATTTCTTGCCTGCAATCAATTCAGATTCCTTTTTTTTTGTTGTTGTTAATTTTTTTTAATCAAATCTCTTATTGTACCCAAAGGTTTCTTTATAGGCTTGCGATTACCTCATCTTTGTTTCAGACAGCGTCTGGTTTAAAAACAAAACAACAAAAAAGAGAAATCTTCTTGCATGTTTATAGTCCATGAAGAATAGGTGAAATCCTTGGCTGTAGTAGTGTGACTGCCCAAGTTCCCACCTCGCTTCCCTGCCACTCTGTTACATTATCTCTGTATTGTTCTAGCTCTTATTAAAACATGGGATATTTCACTGCCTTCAGAGCAACAGCCTTACATCCATCAGTAGTTGTACCATTCCTTCTTTCTGCTCTTGATCTTACAATATAGGTTGATCCTGCATGAGATAAAAAATGCCCGTGTCTGTTCATCAGATTCTGTCCCTGTAGTCACAAAGCATGGAGATGGCCACCAACCACCACTTTAGTCACCAGCCCTAGAATCAACCTGACTGCTGGGCTCAGAGGAAAATGGTGCAGAAATAGCTTTTATTTCCCATGCTCATGTTTCACGCATTTTCTCCATCTTCCTAAAGCAGAGGACTGACTGAATGATACCTAATTTGGTAATTACTGCAGATTTTCCATCAGGAAACTGGAAACTCATGAATCCACATTTCTAAAAATGCTACCTCTGTACAAAATGTATTTATATGCATTTGAACTCTGTATTCTCATTGTGCTTAGAAGTGGGCTACCCTATCTCCTAAACAAGAGAAGGCTTTGCAGAGTAAGGAGGAAAATCCTATTGACATGGTTTGAATAGTCCCATGGATTTCTGTTATTTTGCTTAACAATTGCTTCCAAAGAGTCTCAGATACCCGATGCTATTTGTTAGGAGCAAATATTGTTAAGACTATTGTGCTTATGTTGTCCTGCTGCTGTGAAAATGGCCGTGGGATTGTTACCTTTCACCCAGGTGGTCCCCACTGATGGCAGAAATGACCTTGATTTAGTGGCTCATCTGAATGCAGGCAGCTCTGACTGTGTGATGGCATCCCCCAAACGCTCAGCTGCGGTGTCAGCATTGGACACAAGCCCATGTCTCAGTCAGAGATGTGCATCCCTGACCTTCTAGTGCACAGGCAATAGTGCTGCCAGCCGTGTTGTGCTGACAGGCAAAGGACTTGTTTTTGGAATCCAGAAGTGAAGAAATTGAGCTAAACACAACACAGACTTCTACTGATGAAAAAATGCAGCACTGGACCCCAGACAATCTTACCTTCAGTTTCCAAATTATTTTCTTTTCCAGGTTTCTGGGAGTGATTTACTTCATTAATGCAGTGTGATCTGTTTAAATTTTATCCCAGAATGAGTTCTTTTAGCTGGATAAAAGCCTTTTGAAAAAAAACTGATTTATGTCACCGTCACAGCTTTAAATAGAGCAATTCTGGTTCAGTGGCAAAGTGGTGGGGTCAAGGTCCTTGGTCTGCATTTTCTAAGTGCTGTGTATGGATTTGCATGCACACAGCTTGCGTTAGCACTAACACAATTTGTGCATGTGGCCCCTGTGCAGTAGTTTGGGAATGTAGCCCTCAACAGAGAAGATATTTACAGCACTGAAGCTCATGTTGGGAAATATGAACAGCTGTGCTCCAAACAGAAAACACACATCTGAAGTAAGACAAGCATACTGAAAATGATGTCCTGGCAGTTAACGTTTTTATTTATACACACTGCTTGGCAAAACTGAAAGGAAGTATCATTCTTTCAGGATTAATATCTTTTGCAGAGCTAATAGGAGGAAAAAAAAAACTGTCATCAGAAAAGATTTTTGCTGATTATAATTTTTTTTTTTTTGCTGCAGTTCCTGTAGTGTTGGTACAAAAGATATATAATTAATAAGTAAAAGCTATGTCACTCTGCTAATTATGTTTTACTAGCAGCGAGATGGCCTCTTTATACTTTTGAATACTGAGTTGAAATCATTCCTCTAGAGCATATATTGGCATAGATTTTTAGATTTTAATGTTTTAAATTTTCAGTTCTAATTTCTCAGCACCTGCTGTGCACAGAAAGTGAGCACCTGAGAAAGGCATTATCCATCATGCTGTTATAGGAACCTTGTATTTACTTGCACAGTGTCTAGAGCTGACTGGTAGCTAAATCCACATCAAGTTAAGAAGACTTTGCAAAAAGAAATGTTAATTAATTTTAAATTTGATGGATGGAGTGTGTGCCAGTGCCTCAGATTTCCACTGCTGTGCTTCCCTGGAGTTGACCTGCCTGTCTGTCACTGAGTCCCTGCCGGGTGACACCTGGAGGGTTGGAGGTGTAGTTCCAGTGATCCTCGTGCTCAGGGAGCAAATAGAGCTTTTGCAGGATGTGTGATAGTTCTCTAACTAAATGGACCCTGCTAAATACCTTACTTTCACAAACAGTTTTACATGTGGAGAGGTTTGGGGTTGAGAGGTTTTTCTTTCAGTAACGCTGATATGGCAGAGCAGTTCTTTTTGATATCAGGTATCAATCCCATTTTGCAGATTAGGAAAGGGAGACCTTGAGGTTGTCATTTACCCGAGACATAAAGCAGGTCAGTAGCAGGGCAGACCACAGCTCAGGCCTCCCGAGTCCAAGACTCCAGACTTTCACTATTCTTGTGGGGCAGTGGGCCTGTATGTCCAGGGAATAATTTCTGTTGCCAAAAGGAGAACTAACTGGTGGGTGGAAGGCACAAAAAGCAATTTAGAACATAGACTTGATAAATACCACTTAATTAGTTTACATAATGAATTTTGGAACATGGCCATCTGTTAGACTCCAAATTTTGGATGCTTCTTTAGTATTAATATTTTATTTCTTAATGACGTATTAGTTGGTCAGGGTGAAATATATTATTTTCCCTAGAGCTAGTTAGAAAAAGATTTTTCCAATAAAAATCATGAAGTTATAATTAAAAGAGAAAAATACTGTGGCTACTGAAGTAGAAAGTGGGTGTTCTGCTGCCACCATTACTGCTATGTTAGTTCAACTGACTGAAATCCGTGTGGAGGGACAGGAAGGTTCTAACCCTGCCGTGGACAGCACAGCTGTCACTCTCATGCTGTGGACAGATTTCTTGGCTTTTTTATATGCTTATGTACCTTTGAAGCTGACATAGTACTAGTAAGGTTGCAGAGTCAAGGTTCACCATGAATAAAATCACTTGTCCACTTTTGATTCAGACCTCTGTGACGTATCCGTAGTGTGCATAACAGGATAACTTCAGCCTCATTCATTGTCCAGATTTGACCATTTCTGGTGCCAGGTGGAAATGCATAAAGAAGTTGCTAGGACTGCTGCCTTATTCACTGAGGAAATGAAAAGCTGTGAGGGATTCACACTACAGGAATGGAAGGCAAGGCTGTGACAGTTCAGCATTAATGCTAGCTGCTGAATTCTATTCTTGCCTCTGTTGCAGAACTTCCATGTGATTCCAATCTAATCAAGCCATGTTTTTACTAATTGTGTGTTTACTTTCTGAATGCTTAGTTTGAGACCCTTGGGTCTGATTTATGAAGCACTGATCTTTCACAGAGATAGCTCAAGTCAATGAGAATTATTTGAATATACAAATTACCAAAGAATTCTAATTGCTCCAGGTTCTCTGTGTCAGTGAGTAAATACTTCTTAATTTAATTTATAACTTTCACCTAAATTTCTCAGACCCCTTCTGTTGAAGAGGGCTAATACAATGGTATTTGAGAAGTGAGGAGCTATTCTAGGTACTGAATGGCATCCCAGGCAGGAATTAATAAGTCTCAGAGCAGGGTGTGAATAGTGCCCAATAAATGAGGCATGGGGACACATTGACTAATAACAAGAAAACAAAGGCATTGAGTAGCTGCTCATTATGTCAGTCAGTGCAGGCAGGGGTCCAGTGGAAAAAATAGTAGGTGGTCGGGTAATTAAAGACAGTATCATAATGCATGCACACAAGGTTGGCCAATTAGGGCTGTGCAGCAACCCTAATTCTGACACTTCCCTAAATTTTCAATGCTTGATTTTACACATTTAATGTTCCCTAGCATATTTTTGGTGTATTTACATATATACGCTCCCCCATTGCCTCCTTCATTGCCAAACTGTTAATTGGGTAGAACTACTGAGAAATGCAGTTGGATAAACAGGGGTTTGCAGTGAACCTTGGATATCGTGCTGCAGAGCAGGAAACTGCAGGCTGTCAGAGCTCTGAAGGGTTTACATCAGTGGTGATGAATTTGGCTTCTTTGCTTAATTATTTTTAAGAAGTTAGTTATGTTCTTGGTGCAGTCTCTTTTCTTACTCACTGTATTACATTATTTCTAGTTCTTCTACATGACTGATGGTGTGGATGAAACATCTTTTAATGAGAATGTGTTTCTAAGACTCTTCTCCCTTGAGTGTGAGCGGTCTTTGGTTATGGCCCTCATTTAAAACAATAATTTTATTTCACTCATTTCTTCTTTTGGAGACTTATTATCTGCAGCTAATACTTCAGTTCTGAAGTTCAGCTTTTTAGTTGGAATTAACTGGCTGCATGATTTGGAGCTTTTTGGAATACCAGTGAAGAACAAGAAACATAAAAGTGGAAAAACTGAGAGACTGGGAAAGAAGGAGGAGGGACAGGAAAGGAGATAAGTTTTATTGAGACTTTTTGTGTTGTGCATGCAAATAAATTATTTCAGTGCTTCAGTGGTGCTGCTCTCCTGAGCTGTGCCACTACAATTGCTCTGTAAGTGGTCTACTGGAAGTAGAACTCCAATATTGTGAAATAGGCCCTCACTTGAATACCAGTCTGGCCAAGGGTTGAGCAAGGGCCTTGTGGAAAGGGACCACTGGTGGTGTTGGTGATCATCAGTGCTAGTAATAGCATCAAAATGCAAACCCAGGTGATAGATACAGAATCAGAAAGCAGAAAAGCTCATCCTTTTTTTGTCTTGCCCTCTCTAGATACTCATAACTCAATTAGTTTCTTTCCCTTTCCTAGGATTTTACCTGACATCATGGTGACAAGAAACCATGAATGGAGGTGTCTGCATTATGTATCAAGTCATGCAGAGATCATCTTTAAAGCACTATTTGTACGTTTTCCAGAACCAGTTCTTGGACTTAGATTGAGATGGGCTATAATTAAACATTGATTCACAGGAATTAGGGGATTTTTTTTTTTCCTCTTTGAGGAAATGAATTTTAGTACAGTCATGGCATAGTATAACTTTGTTTTTACGTCAGAAAATAAGCTGCAAGTAACCTTTTACTTGCACTTAGTGCTTAATATTTATTTCAGTTTTCCAGTGGTATTGTCTTTACTTGCATCTTTTTCTTTTGATTGTTTAGCATTTATTAATTCTAAGGCTGTGAAAGCCTTTCACAAAATACCTGAAGTTGTGTCAGAAAGAGATGACTACCTCTGAAATTATATTGACTCTTTTATTGCAGTTTTCATATCAATTTTACCAGACTTTTACAAAACTTTCTATTCTTATAAACCTCTCTCTTTTAGAACCTGTATGGAAATAATTTGGCAATTAATTATATTATAGCATAGCCTCATATTGTGAAGTCTTTTGGAATTTTTTTTTTAAGACAGGTTTAGTACAGGCTCTGACAGTCTTGGCATATATGTAAACCACAGAAGTTTTTCAGAACCTTTGTTATTTTGAGCTCAAAATCTGAATTTCATGACCCATTTTTTCACTTTTCTAGTTAAGGAGTTGTAGAGTCACCTTTTTCTGTCACCCTGTTCATGTGAATTAAAATCAGAAACACAGAGAACATAGATAGTCAGATGATAAGAGAAGGATGTCAGGTCAAACCAAAGGACGTGCAACTTGTCCAGAACTCATAATATCATCTGCTGCTACATTTGGGCTTCTTCAAGAAGCTGTTCTTGAAGTGTCCAAGTGCTTTCACCTTACATTGTTTAAAACTTGCTATCTCAGATAGACTAGTAGCATTTAAGTGCTTATACAGACAGAAATGACCTCTGTGAACTCTTTCTTTCTCTCTCATACTTGTTTAGCAAAACACTTCAGCTCATGTTTAGCCCCAGATATATTCAACAGGGGCCTCATCCAAAACCAGATAAAGACATTGATTTTTCATGTGTTTTGGAATGGATCCCAAAGCATTTAAGCACGTGCTAAATTCTGTATTGGCTGAATTACCTCCAATTTGTAATAGATAAAATTTTAAAGGGAGATAGTCAATGCATGTACACTGAAGGCAGTGAAGCCAGGAGACATTTATACTGCATGAGGATTCCCTAAATTCTCTTTCATTCTTTTTTCTTTTTTCTTTTTTCTTTTTTTTTTAAACAGTTTGCTTCTACCGCAGAAATCCATGATTTGGGTTGATTTCCTGCTGTACTTTTCATCCACAGTAAGCTTCCTTCTTTCCAATAGCAGGATGCTCACTAAAGTATTTCTAACATGGTCCTACTGTGTGATGGTTTCAGAAGGTGATGTCAATTGAAAATATACTGTACAGGTGGCTTATTGTTTAATTTATTATAACCGTCAAATCCTTTCCTTCTTCTAGGTGTTCCTTCCTTACTGTTCTTTCCATACTGTTCTTTCTGAGCCCTTTGTAAAATGTGGGTTTTATTTTTCAAAATGAACCCGGATATGTGTGGTATTTACAAATTTTGATTCCTGGGTTAGGTTGATACTTATACATTGTAAATTTAACAAAAAAATCCCCAGTAAAACGAACCAACCAAACAAAATAATGGAAGTCGGCCCGTATGAACTGTTATCCTTCATTCTTTCCTGTTTTGGTGCAATTTGGTGTAATTACCTGCACTGTGGATATGAAGAAGATGATACTGTTTGTGTTCTGGCACTGTAATACTTTGCCAGTCTCGTGTAGTGATTGCATAGAGCTTGCTGATATTTTGTCCCAAAACTGTGATTTCAGCTTTCAGCAGTTTGGTATTTAAAAGCAGCCAACTGAAATCAGCTGTCATGGACCTGAGTCTTCCTCTTCAACTTTCTGTGCAGACACAGCTTAATACTTGTTTTATGCAAGCAATAAAAACCAATAAGATACAGTTTGCAGAGATGAAAATGGTGAAGGCTTGTTTTTTTTAAATCTATGTGCTATTTGCATATCTAAGACAGATATTGCCCATCATTGACAGAAACTACATGTTAGACTGGAAGTTACCCCATTATGTCTGAGGAAGGCCCACTGGCTAGAATAGAGGTTTGCAGTTCATTTATTTCTCCTTAGCAGAAAATTTTTACTATCCTTTTCTATTTTTATGTTTGACTTTTGTTAGATGCCCTGATTCATTTTCTTTGTAATGGCAACAAATGGTATAAAAAAGCTTAAGTGGTTCTAGTAGGTACACATATGGCACTACACATACTCTACAGTAAAACCTTGAAATGTTCTTTTTATAGACATCCTTGCTTCCTTGTCTGTGGAAAGATTTACAACCAGCTCTGTTTTCCGTCTTTCTCAATGCCATGCTTTCCCACTTTAGGAATCAATCTGTTAGATGAAGCAGTATCAAATCAGTTTTTGAGATCCAGAAGAAATATGTCTAGCCTTACATCTTTTTCTTTGCTGAACGGTGAGAGGATTTCAAGCAAGTTTTTTTACACATGGTCTTCCTTTTTTTTTTAAAAAAAAAAAAAAAAAGAAAAGCCCTCCTGACTGATCTTTCCTGTGAGCAGAGCTCAACTGGGGTTGATCATTATATTTGCCTGTGGGTTTGAGTACTCTGGAGATCATCTAGAGCAACCTTCATTCCCAAAGCAGAGTCAGCTAGAGCAGACTGCTCAAGGCTCTCTCCAGTTGCCTTTGAATATCTCCACAGCATCTCTGGGCAACCTGTTCCAGTGTTCAGCCACCTTCACAATAGAAAAGGGGTTTGTATGTTTGAATGGAATTTCCTGTGTTTCTGTTCATGCCAGTTATATCTTTGCATGTCACTGGGTACCACTGGGAAGAATTTCCTTCCACCTTCTTAGCTCTCACCCACCCCAGTCAGGTATTTATACCAGATCTTTGAACAGGACAAAGTCTTTGTCTTGCCATTAAATGCTGTCAATTCAGATTTGCTCCCCTGAGCCAGGATCCATGAGGTACATTTGCTAACTTTCTTTTAGACTTTGGCTCCTTATGGGCTCTGCCGTCCGTGCCTGCCTTCTGCCTTGTTAAACTTCTGTTCCCATTTCTTCCTCCCTGCATCTGTCTGGGGACTTTCCCCATTGGAGAGAGCAAATGTTACACAGCACAAATAAAACTGCACGAAAAGGAATGTTTCCTCAAACTGCAATACTTTGGGATTTGGTGAACGTAAGCAATAGCTCACTGCAGGAATAATGCTATTGATTGTGAGAGGCCTATTCAGAAGGAAGTGCTACTTAAGGTGACAACTATTAGGCTTAGAGTCCAAGGGAGTGTGAGTTATATGCCATTTGTTATGCATTTGCTCCAAGACTAGAAAAATTTATGTTTCTTTGACAACTTTTGTTTCTTTGATAACTTATATTTCTTGATAACTTGATATCAGAAGTAACCCCAATGGCAACTCCACCAATTCAGAAATGGATATGGCTGCCAAAGTTCAGACTCCTAAATTTGAAAATGAACCCACAGACAGACTCAGCATTTTCCACTCTGTGCTGTTTATTGCTTCTTCATGGGGGTTGTTTCATTACCCTTTGTCTGTACCCTTGCATACCCCTTTAACAATACCACCTGTTTATAATGGAGGTCTTTTTAAAAAGTCCATCTTGGTTTAAAGGATATCTGTATTTAGAACCATTTTTCCTGTATCATGCTTTTGGAGAACAGGTATTTTTGTGCTCAGCAACAAGGATAAAAGTAAAAAGTGCCTTTGTAAACCAGAAGCAGTATCTTCCTTCAGCACAGCAGGTTTTCAGCTGAAACTTCTGCAGTCTCTTACCTTCCTATTTAGATCTCTCTGTAGTGGTTTACAATTCAAAGCACAGATTTCTTATTTCTGCCACTGGCATAAATAGGACTTCAGGTTTATGTTAGTATTAAAGGAGAATGAAGTACTCTGTTCCTTTTCCTGTGTGTGCATAAGCAGACTCATACAAAGTTGGGTGTGAGTTTTGGATTTTTTTCTTTTTTTTCAGTTAACTGTGTTATAAATTCTGGGCATAGGAGTAATCCTGCTGAAGCAATAAGTAAATAAATAGCAGTCTAAGGGTTGCATCTTAGAGAAAATCTCAGCATCATTGTGCAGAGTAGAGTGACCTTGTTGTGCTATTACATTTCATATTTGCAAGTGTAAAGTCAAAGATATCACACAGAAAAAAACTGGCAATCTGATTTTCACATCCCACTGCCAATAATTGAAGCACATCAGCACTTAAAATCTTTCTCAAGCCTGTACTTGTTGTTTTGTCTTATAACCTTTTCTTCCCATTGTAGCAGAGCCCTTGGTGTGTAGCTGTGAACGTGGTTCTGTTTCCAGTGAGCTCAGTGTGATTGCAGTATTTGCTTCCCACACAGGAAATGTTGTAGACAGACAGATCTCTGTCAGAGAGAGTTTTCAGGGCTTTAACTCATTTGCAAATGTTGAGGCCAGTCTGTAGTTCTCTGGACAAGTTCAGCTGTAATGATGGATGTGGGAATCTACTGCAGCAGAATCTCTGCATGTGCATTTCCACTAGTCTTGGGGTTTGTTTGGTGATATACTGAATATCAGTGATTCACAGTACCTCTGTGATGCAGGGGGCATCAGAGATTCCACACAACACACTTATGTTGTATCAAGGGTTATTGCCATTAGAACCCCATATCTGTTTTTACAAGTGATACAGTTACTTGATTAGCATGTAAACTTGCAAGAGCTTGGAACTAAACAACATGTGAAATGCAAATTTAATCTGTGGGTTTTTTCCTAGGCCGGTAGGCTCATTCACCTCGCAGTAGTTTAAAACATTCATAAGTACATTTTTATTGACTACATTGTCAAAGTTTGCAGTCACAAAATAACATTTCTTTACCATAGAATGTATATGCTGCCTCTGAAGTAAACAAACATATGTTTGCCTTCACAGGAGAATCCCACCAAGGAACTTGAGAACACTGCAGGCTTAGCTTCTGTATGCAGAAACTTTCTGCAGAAGGTTCCTTCAGGGCTTCATTGCCCTTGAGTAATTTGTGGCATCTGATTCATTTTCCACTGGCAGCTCTATATGAAGATGATGCTAACAATATGGCAAAGATTTTGGAAAAGTGTCAGTGAAGAGCTGATCAGAAACATGAGAAAATGCACACCCTCAGATTGACTTTAAAAACAACATTCTTTTGCGCAGATAGAAATTCTTACTCTTGAAATACACATTAAACCTGCAGTCAGTGTAGACATATCACTTGTGATATGTACATCAGGCAGCTTTTTTAGAAGTAACTCATAGAAAATATTATTTATTTAAGCGACCTTAAAAGCAGCTTCTAATTGCTTATCATTTGACAGAGCTTACAATAGAAAAGAATTTGACATCCTCACTCACAGTGAGTGGTACTTTATTCCACAATTACTCTTATTCTTCCTACTGGGGAAAAAAAAAAAAGGATGACAAGTCTAGAGCTATCATAAACTAAGAAGAAATACAGCTTTTACTCAAAGACAGCTTCATATCTACTGTTGTCAAGAAGCAGGGGTTTGCTAGAAATGCTTTGGGTAACATTTGAATAGTTCTACAGGAAAGAAAGGTTGACTGCAGTTCTTCCACTGAATTTAAGCAGAATTTCAGCATAAATCTTAAAAGACTAGTGAATACCTGCATTTCAGTTTCATTTTGCTGTAGCTCAAACTTGAAAATCAGAAGCAGATGACACTGTTTTAAAACAACTGTTAATAATGAGAAAAACGTTCTTGACTTCCTAAAATGTTGGAAGTCATTATTATTACTGCTACTGCATTATGGATAATCCAATTTGTTCTCGTTTTACTGATTTCTCTGTCTAGTTTGTCAGTTTGCAGGTTGCTTTGCTAGTACATGAGTTCCACACATGCACACACATCTGCCCAGCTACCTTTTTGGTGAAGGATACCTGGATATCTACTTTCCATTTGGAGTGGAGCACAGTGCTGACTGGAGGCTATTCCTGTGCAGTACAGAGCATCCCATTCTTTCCTTAGTGTCACCCAAGAAGGCTGAGCTGGGAAGCACTGTGTGTACATCAATCTACTCAAATTCAGAGAATCACAGAAAACAGGATAAGAAAGGACTTTGGGAGTTGGCAAGTTTGTAATTGTGCCCCTGGCAAGATTGTTTATAGCTATGTTTTCACAGAGAAAGCTGCTTAAAGTCTAACCCAAATCTATCTTGCTACCACCCTGCTCATGTAGAACAGACGTGGAGAATCCTTTGCAGCATGTTTTACATATTTGGAAACATTTATCACATCTCCTCCATTTTCTCTTCTCTTCTCTGCACTAACCCAGTTCTTCCATTGCTGGGTAAGTTTTCTAGGGCGTGGATTATTCTTTTTGCTTTTTCTGGCCTTTCAGCAGCTGATCCAAATCTGTGCTCAAGTCAAATGCCCAAACGGAATTTACTATCAGTGCTGCTGAATAGAGTGAAAAGATCATTTCAAAACCCTTTATGTATGTCTCAGGATTATGTTTGCTTTTTTAGTTACTAAAAACTGTATTGCTGATTTTGGTGCCACTGAACACACATTTGGGACTTGTGGCTGCCATTGTCAGTGAAGGCTGCCCCACTTTAGAAAGTTAATTAATCAATTAAATTAGCTAAACATTTATGTTGCTGACATCTGACCAGCAGAACAGATGTATCTTTGTTGGAATAGAAATCCATAGAAATCAAAGGTCATGCTCAGAATAAGATTATAGCATCATGATCTCATTACTTGAATTGGGAGGGGGATGTTGAGATTAAAAAGAGAGAGAAATGGAAGACAGTATACACCAAAACTGATATTGGTTACAGAGCAAATGCAAAAGGCAGAAATTAGAGGAGACATGCCTGATTTGAACTTCAAAACAGTGAAAATAGCATTTCATTTCTATTTTTATTTCAAAACACATCTGAGAGAAGGAATAATGTAGATGGAGACAAAAAGAGACTTCTAAGTGCTTTTCTTTTCAAAATTTGTCCAACTGAGAGATGGATGGCAGGGGATTTTATGCCCCAAACAGCACTTATAAGTGCTTTTGCTTTTTCAATACCGTCCTTAGACTGAGAAAGGGAGAGAAAGAAGCAGACAAGGTGCCCTGACACATCACTTCTAAGTGATTTCTGTCCCAAAAGTATTCAAAAGACTGATAGAAGATTTTTTTTTCTCTGTTGGATATTTATTTTGTTCTGTGACTTGGCAGAAATGAAGTGGGAAGATGAAGGGAAGCTCTCGTGAATTTTTATTTCCCAAGGTCAGGAAAACAGAAGTCAGGTTTTCTCCTCTCTCTCTTTTTTTTGTTTTTTGTTTTGTTTTGGTTTGGTTTTTTGTTTTGTTTTGTTTTGTTCTGATTTGGTAGAGATGCTGCAAGGCTTCTTTTGAGGAGCTAAGGTAAAAGTAAAATGGAATTATTTCCTTCCTGTTTTGCAACAGTAGTGGCAGTGAAAAAGATAAAAGTGTGGGCTTTTATTTTTAGCATAGATCAAAACTCTGTGAGCTTGTGATTAAAGCAAAAATAATCCAGTAGTCTAAGAAAAAGAATAGCTCACCTTAAGTATTTTGCAGCATCAGAACCTTAAACTGACGTGACTTGCCATTGGATCACCCAAAAGTATTGTGGAGAGACAGAGTATCCTCAGAGCTGAACTCAGACCTGAACTGCACACAGAAAATCTCCCCGACCCTGAAGAACATGTTTCTTCATTTATTTCTTTAAAAAGGGTTGTTTGCACTGTTTTATAAGGTGACCTAACCTTCCACCTCCTCCAAAGTCCAGCAACTGTTGTTGTACAATACAATTACACTATAGCTGTACCTTTTCAAACCCACAAATCATTCCTTCATGAATCTGGCCTCTTACCAGGCCTTTTACCTCATGTTCAGGCAAGAAAATTTGGCAACCCTATGGAATAGATGCACTGCAGGTATATTACTGGGCCAGGCATTCCAGACAGCTGTCACTAATTGGTTTTTCTACCAGAAATCTTCAGAAATTAAGCTTCTCTGGAGCTGTTTGAATTTCTAGGTGAAGCCAAACCATTCTCCAGCTGCAACCAGGATTAGGAGTAGTTGGTTTCCCATCTATGCTTCTTCCTTCAAGACAGTTGAAGATTTAGCTCTGTGTTCCTGACTACTTTGTAAGAATACAAAGCCCTGAAATTTGGGTTCTGAATTGCCCTGTATGGGGGGTAGCCAATGAGTTATCACTGGAGAAACACAGAATACTCTGTGGTAAGAAAGACATGCAGGCTGTTAGAAGTTGGGAATAATAAAAGCAATGAAATAAAGAAGTATGCCCTAAAGGTGTGTGTACATAAGTTTCTGTGTTGAGCAGGGAAGTTCTGATGTCCACATTAAAAATGCAGCAAGATTGAAATTCGAGTTGACATATTTACAGATGCAACCACGTTTTCCTTTGGCAGCAAGGTCAAACCAGATGTCTCTTTTATCACGTGATATGGCAAGGAATCTACTTTGCACCTTGAATACTTCTGTAAGGCTTGGAAATGCCTATGGGACTGTGTTCCTGAGCTCCAATGTCAGCAGGTCTCCTGTGTGTGTGCATGGCAGGAGTTACACTTTGGACAGTGCTCTAAGTACAAATCAGTACCTGCATCAGAGGCTCAGAACAGTCATAATCTTTTCTTAAAAAAACCCCCCACCCTCCAAGGAAAGTAGGCTTTTAAAGCAAACCAACAAATTAAAATGAATTTAAAATAAATATTCACCACAATCAAAAGATTTTTCATTTAAGAATTCTAAAGATTTTCTGAAGAAGATGAAACATCTCAGCATGATGGAGAAGTTTATCCTGCAGATTAGCTGATAATGTGATAGGAAATAAGAACTAAGGACAAATGGTCAATTCTTACTTGGTGTCAGGAAGGCAGAAATAAGATCCCAAAGGATCTCTGACAGCTCTTCTCTGATCTAATCTGCTGGATTCAATGTTTTGTTTCAACAGTCTCATTCCTGGATGTCAGTGGGATGGAGGTTTTGGATTGGTGTCACAGGAAGATCCTAGCATAGGCATTCTATGCAACTTCAGCTACCAAAGAAATATTTCAGTCTAAAAAGGAAGACACCTTGCAAGTCCAAGGCTGAATGTGTGTTAAATAGTGGGGATGGGAAGGGTTTACATTCTTTGATTTGTCACCTAAAGGTTACCTAACTTTCTTGGTAAAAGATTTGGCCATAAGTAGATCAGCATATGTGGGATGATGAGGCAATGCTCATGAGATCAAGGCTCATCTTGGCATTCCAGTGTGAGCCAAAATGTTAGCTAGCTCTTGCCTGGCATATGTTATTCTCCATTCTTTGGAACAAAACAAACAAACCCCAAACCAACAAATAAACAAAAGCACAAAACCAAACCAAACCAACACAAAACTAACTCCCCCCCCCAAAAAAAAAACAAAAAACAAAAAACCAAAACCTAAACCCAGAAACAAAAAACAAACAAGCAAAAAACCCTCCCAAACCCAGAAGGAACTGCCTGCTGACAGAGGCCTTGAAATATTTAGCCAGTAGTCTGATATTCACATGCTGAATGCAAGCCAAAGAGTTCTTGCTTGTGGAACAGTATTAAATACCTGACTGTAGCTTTAGCAGTGAGGGTGATTGGAGGGATAACCATCTCTATTTGGCATGGCACGCTGCAGAAATTTATTGTTATGTTTTATGTATTTCTCACTGTGGAGCTCCTGTTCCAAAGTATGTAGCTAAGCCTAGTCAGGGAGCAAATCCCAAGTCGAATTGTCTCATGCATGAAGACAGACAGTTTGCAAGGCAGGAGTCATTAGAGGGAAAGGATTTTTCGTTTTAGTTATGAAACTTAATTTCTTTTCACTGTCTTCCCTCCTTTGCCTCTCTAAAATACTGATAGAGGTTATAATTTCTGACAGTTGATGTAAGTAGTATCCAGCATGTAAGTAGTATCCAACAGCTGAAATGGATAGTGTAATATTGTGATGGGGCCTATCACATAGTGACAAGATTGGAAGGTGCAGCTGAAAGAGTGTATAATTTGGTATAAATGAGAATCTTGAGTCCTGAAATAAGAGAAAATTCAGATCTGCGTGCAAACTTCACAGCTCTCATACAAGTCCTGAATTTCAGCAATGATCGCTGGGGTGGGGGTTACTGAACAGCAGTGTGTGATCAGAGGCACAAACGAGAAGGAAACCCTTCCTCAGCAATATAGCAGAGTACCAAGCAAGCACATGGATTTTAATCCTGCCAGAAGATGGGTTTGTCTCGTGTTGCTTCAAGGCAAATCCTGCCTCTCCTGTCTTGGAGTGCTTTTCACCTCTGGCATTAGTGATGACTACATCAGACACCTGTGGTCTCACTGCTGCTGGCTGATTGATCACACAGGCAAGACAGAGAAACAGCCTTACAAACCTTTAGTCATTGTCCTTAAGTCAAGTATGTTTTAGGCATTAAATTTGACTCAATGATTTTAGAACCATGGAGTGCTTTCTCTTGGTTTCAGAGTATTTCAAAACTAGGGAAAATTTTTGGTGCATATCTATACTTTGTTGGTTTGGGTTTGTTTCGTTTGTTTTTTTTTCATAAACCTTTTTTCAAACAGTTATTTTGGTTTCTTTTCTTGAAGTTTTTCCAGCTGCTGATAATGTTCAAAATACCTCTGTACTGTGTGGGATCAAAACAGTTTTGACATTACAATAAAGCACAGCATTAACTGTTTTGTTTCAACAATAAAATGGAAAATAAATGAATAATTTTGGAAAATAATTATATTATCAGATAGGCAGGACTCTGGAATTAATTTGTGGGGTGCATTGGTTATCTCCACAGTTAATTACATTTTTATTTGTAATGTGTTTATGAGGAAGTAAACAGCAATGTGTTTAATAGTCCCTGTGTCTGGGTCACCCAAATAGTGATTAATCCACCCCACATCAAATGGTTTGTGGGCAGAAGGGTGTCCTGTGAACATCAAGGCTTGGCAAGATAACAGCCATGCTCTTCACACTGAACTTCTTAATCAACAGGTAAGAAGCAGAAATGGCTTGTGTCTGGTCAGCTATCCAGGAGCAGCAGCCAGATGCTTTGCCCTTTCCAAATGTACTCTGCAGAGGAAGGAAGCCGTGCTCTTGTTTTGCCCATTAGATAGCATTATCTCTGTGGAATGCCAATTCATATCTCCTTGTGCCGTGTGTGGTTCTCACATATGGGATTTTAATAACCTTCACGCTGTGCTGTGAATTCATAAACAGGGCAGAGAGAGGAAAAGCACCACAGGACTTTATTTTTTAATTATTGCTCTTTTGAAAAACAGGGTCTGCAGGATTTTTGCGAGGGTCTTGTGGCAGAACCAGCAATTGTTTTGCTGCTGCAGTGGGGTTATTCCAAGGGGAGGGGATAAATACGGTGTTCACTTATGATACACTTTTTCAGAATTGATTTTCAGTATCCTGCATTTCGTAGCCACAATAATTCTGCTGTATTACAATTGGAGCTGTGGAGGTCTGATTGTATGGCAGTTTTTCCCGTTTTTCTGGAATGCACTGAATGTTTGATTTCTTGCAACATACCTCTTCTCCTTCTCCCTCTCCTCTGTCTCAGCCTGTGAAGCCACAGTTTACTGCTCGGTGGCCTATTCATGCTGGATCAGTGGGTTTTTTTCTTTCTTTTTATCTCTTGTCCAGCCCCAGAGTCCATTAGAACTGCCACTTCTGCATCTCAGCCACGTTCCTGTGCTGGTGAAGGCACCACTACTAGTTAGTAGAGCTAAAAATAACAAGAACTCGCAGCATTGGTCTGCAGGCACAATTTACTATTTATCATCTTGTATTCACTGCTAACAGCCTTAGAAAGAAGACCTATGAGGAGGACTCAACTGAAATTCCTAATGTCTACAAATATCCTACAAAGGAATGAGCCTGAACTGTTTGATACACTCAGTCCAGCAGTCCTGGAGTTAGTTCACACGTGCCAGGAGGGAAATTGTACTCTGTTGCCTGCCCATACCTGGTGTCACACTGCCTGGAATGAACCTGTGATGATGGTCTCAGGTTATTCTGGATTCCAGTCTCGTAACCATGCCTAATAATGTTTTATCTGGAATAAGATTTATTAGGTGTAGGTTCTGTGCAGGATTATCATATGACATGCAGATCGAATCTTATCCTGTTTTCATTTTAGGAACGTTTCTCTCTCCTCCTGTATTTTCTGTGACTTTTTGTGTGGCAGGCAGTAGAAAGAACCAAGAACAGACAAGAAAAAAAAAAAGAGAGTAATTTTTCACTAATTATTCAATTTTCAATATTTTGTTGTGGTTTTGGGTTCTTTTATTTTGGGGGGTTCCCCACCATGTTGAATAGTCCTCACTATTAAAAATATGTGCTGTTTTTTTCACTAAAATTCACGTAATTTCCTTTTAGTTCTCTAAGTAGTAGAGATGTAGAATTACTGAAAAAAGTATTTTGGAAATAACCTCTGGAGACCATCTTGTCCAACATCATCTATAAATAAGATTAACATCAAGGTTAGGTCAGGTCTGTGCCTCTTCAAGCTTTGAAAATCTCTAGGGATAGAGACTACAGAATCTTTTGGGTACCTGTTCCAAAGCTTAATTGCCCTCGGTTACAAAGGTGCATTCCTTGAAAAAGGAGATTATTTTAATGGGATATCTGTAGCCCATCATTATCTTTTCCTCAGCTCACCTGCCTTGGTCTTTTTTAGCCACCAGAACACCGTGACTGTCTGACACTGTGCATGGTGGGGTAGCTGAACACGCGCACACACACACACACACTCTTCTTCAGACTGCATCTATAATTCTGCAGTTGTATGACTCAGAGAGAGAGATGCCAAAACTTTCACATTTGCTTTGTAAATATTTTCTCAGAATTAAGTTAATACATCATCTAAACCCTCCATCTCTCTTTCGCTGCTTTTAGTTTTGTTAGTACATGTGTACATAGATGCGCTTTTTTTAAAGTCACTAAGCAGGCAAGAGAACATAGAACTAATGTGACTGTGGAAAAGTTTTCCAACCTATACTGTCTATAGAAATGAAGAAATGTTGTTTCTATGTGAGCCAAGGTTCATTGCTGTCCTCTTGGCTTTTCCCTCAGCATAAGCTGTAACCTGGGCATTTCCTTTGGATTAGTATTTTATAATTATTTGACTTCAGTGGAATTTTTTTTTGACTTAGCTGCATACTCTAGTCCCTCAGATCTGTGTGATAGTGAAGTGGAACTTAGCCTATCTGGTTCCCAATGTGTGGTTGTGAACTGCTGATAGCTTGAGGTGTAGCAGAGCCTGGAGCAGCGTTGTTCCAGAAGGAGGAGGAAGGGAGAGGCACAGCCTGTTTGCTGTAGAAGGCAGTTATCAGCCTTCCATTATCTCTTCCCTTTCTAGGCCATCAGCTGACGTGTATTTTGCCATATTCATCGTGCCAGGAAGGCACAGCTGTCAGCAGGCAGATGCTGTCAGAGGGCACTGATTTTCCCTCCCTTATTGCTGCCCCCAAGAACCTGTTTTGTCAGAACCGTGGTAGTCACTGCTGGATCAGTGTGAGTTACAGAGCCACTGATGAGCTTAGGTGTTGACCTTTAAGATTGCTTTTCAAGTTTCAAAGATCCTGCTGTCATTACAGTCCTTGGAATCACAAGCTACATTAAAGTCAACAATTTAAAAAATCAAAACAAACCAAAAAACCCCACACAAACTCTGCACTCACAAGCAGGTGGAAATGTAGGATCTGGTTTAACCCATTTGATGCCAGCAATAACAGGAAGCTGACATGGCCCCCTAGGTTTCCATCCCAGAAACAGACTTGAGGTGGGAAACAGTTTTAGTAGTAACCAGGAAAGTCCATATAGCACAGAACATCAGTATTTGTGCTCACATGCAAAGAAGAAACACTATATTCTGGCTGTGTGAGTAGATAGCTTACATCAAGAAAATATCCTGCATCCTTTTCACAGGCTGAAGGTGAAGGGCCTCTGCTCCTGCCCAGGGAAAGGAGCAGCACCATGATCTTGTAATTGCAAAGAATATTTTTTTTGAGCTGTTTCATTTTATGGTCCCCTGTCTAAATTTATTCTTCGGTGTAGAGTATGTGTTGTTAAGACCAGCCCTGCACAGATTCTCACCCCAAGTTTGACATGTGGCATGAGAAACTTCCTTGGTGTTTCTCTTGCTGGTGTGCTGAGTGTGTTTACAGACAGAAGACTTGTCCATCTATGAACTGTAAATCCAAATTTCTTTTCACAAAATTCAAGACATTAGGTGAAGTCTCTCTGAAGTCTCTGGTGATGTCAGTGGGAGTTTTACTTTTAACTGTAATGGAGGCAATCAATGTGCCATACATTTCCCAAGAAAGTCAGGTACATTACAGTGGTATTTTTCTCTTAAAGATGTATGAAAATGAATTTCTCTTTTAAAAATTTAAATTATAGGTAGAAGAGCTGTATGATTATAAGTAAACATTTTGGAGGTAATGTTGTTTATATCTTACAGCTCTGTCATTGTCAGGCCAGATTATAGCGGAGAAAAAGATTGATTGGGTTTATTATTTTCATCTTTTAATAAGATTTTGTTTTGCAATTGCTTCTGGCGTGTTTCACCTCATAACTTACCACCTCATTTGTGTGTGTGTGTTATTCAGCACCTCAGGCCTTGGTCTAGTTCTGAGTTCTGTGATGAAGATGCACAGACCTGCACAAGACCCTGTTGACTTCAGTGAGATTTGGCAGAGGCCGCTGTGCTCAGGGGCTTTTCTTCAGCCCAGGTTTTGAAGTGAAGGGGAAGTGGGACTGGTGTGGGATGTGGCAGTAGCAGAAGCTGCTCTGTCAAGCTCCATGATTAAGAAAAACCGATACAGAATGATCTTTGAATTATTTACAAATCGTTTCACCCCGGTAGTTTCCACTTGAGGGTGCTTACCGAGTTATTGCAGGTATTGTTAGTCCATGGTACAAACTGGTGTCTGCATGAAATCTGCACTCCTTTAAATATGGTTAGTGGACATATGCACCAAGAATATGATGTAAAAGCAATCAGAAGGGAGTATATGTACAGCAATTTTTACTTTTGAAACAGACCTTTAACTTCAAAGTCTTGAAATATGCAGCTCTACTCCAACAGCTTTCATTAGTGACTTAAGAGACCGTAAAATAAATCTCCCTAATTATTTAAGCAGAACTCTCCAATCCAGTTTAAATTTCTGTCCTAGCACCCAGTGCCATAGCATTTGAAATTTCAGATATCTAAAAAAATTACAATTTAACCTTGTATCTTTCTGGAACAAAAAATGATTTTATGATCCTGAAATAAAAGGTATTTAAAACAATTCAATTTTTGGACTAGGGCCTTGTAAGTGAAGTTTTAACCTGAAATGACATTTTTACAGAAGAGTTTAAGCATTTATACAGTCATAAAATGGTAGAGCAAATATTCCCAAGATACCAATGAGGGGAAAATAAATGAACGTGTCCAGAAGCAAGTATGTCTTCTCTTTTAGATAAGGCATCCTGCAATTAAAAACACCGGACTTAGAAAGCTTCTTAAGGCTTATTTTGTCAAATGAAAAATGCCACTGTTTTTAATGCTATTGTAATAAACCTTATTGTTATTCCTGGCATGGATATTATTTTTTTTTTAATTTCAGAAAAATGGATAATTAGCATTTTAGCTTATCACTTTCCTTCCATGCATACAAGTAATTTGACAGATAGACCACCAAGAGAGACAAAATTAAATAATAGGTCTAGACAGCATGGAACTGAAATAAATTAGAGGTTAAGCTTCCAGCCTGTTAGGTGGATTTTCATGGGAAAAAAGAGAGGGGGGATACATAAGGTAGTTTTTCTGACAGTTTTTGCTACTTAACTTAATGTAATTTCTCCATTTAAAATCCCAAATAAATTGACCTGAAATAAGACGTGCACTTCATATTAGAAGTCCCTTAATTTATTTGTGAGTCCAATTTTTTTCAAATGTTTGTAGATTAGAGGCATTCCTGCATCTGTGATTCAGCCAATAAGTTCCTAGATAATGATCCATGATTAATGGTGAGTGCTGATAATAGGAGGTTATTAGAGAAAGCAAACTTGGAACAAATCTGCTGTATACATTATATACTTTACCGCCATCTGTGGGTATTTATAATAAATACAAATTAAAGTCAGTGGTTGGAGTAATCGATGTTTTGCGTACGTGACAGAGAATTCTTTAGAAATAGTCTTATGGTAGGCAGCTTCATAGTGAGAATTCTTGTTAATTTTTTTTGCACAGATGCTTATTATTACTTGCAAATTAAAAGCAGTTTTTGTGGAGAGGGGCCTTTTGGCCTTGGTTGCTTTCAAGGATGTCACTCTGAAGTCCACTCTGTAAGGAAGGATTACGTGTTGCGTGTTACCTCTGCTCTGCTGCCACACACGTTATTGGATGTAAGAAATTGGTTTTGC
Source organism: Manacus vitellinus (assembly GCF_001715985.3). Lineage (NCBI taxonomy): Eukaryota > Metazoa > Chordata > Aves > Passeriformes > Pipridae > Manacus > Manacus vitellinus. The sequence goes on along the minus strand of NW_021940737.1, from coordinate 2,860,330 downwards.
CCTTTTGTACTGAGATTCATTGGCTATTCAGCCCATGTGTTAACAGGACATTCCTCCCTTTTATGTCTCCTTGAGTTGTAAGTGACATTTTACCTCCTTGCGTTTCGTATTGTTTGCCGAGCAAATATGACTGTATAGAGAAGAAACTATTTTTATCTTATTGCCAAATGCAAAAACCAGAAAAGAAATGCAGTATAAACATAGAATTTCAGAAGATAAAGTAAAACTAAACATTATGATACCGATAACTTGCTGAATCAAGGGATGTGTTTTGCTGGTAGTAAATATACTCTTGCAAATACAGTTTTGCAATGGAATGCTAGAAGGGATGCCACAATCAGGTGATTGTGTTGTGCTCTGAGTTGTGTATGATGTTTGATGGACAGTGTCTGGTTTATATTTTGTTTTTCTAGTAACTTTTGTGCTCAGAATTCAAGAGTCATCATGTGGTAACGAGGGCAAGTGAGCAATGTGGTGGATGTCAAGATAAATGATTTATTGGATTGAGCATTCAGCAAGCAGTATTTGGTTGGAAGAATTCCCAGCTTTTGAACTATTACACAGTCATGATATTTAAAGCCTGTATATTTGTAAATGGGTAATAGATGGAGTGTCACAAACACTCTGGTTATTTATGGTCGTCAACTAAACCTCTGGGATGAAATTAGGAATACTCTAGAACTAGTGTAGTTAGTTTGGTTTCCCATTTTGAACTGCTGTGAAATTAATTTTTTCAGAGTGAATGCTGTTTTAGTTCCTACCTTGTGACCTTGCTGTATGGGGTGTGCATGATGGGGTTTGTCTCCTCTTCCATAACAATTCAATCCTCAACAGTGTTTGATGTGAGCATTTCCACATATGTTCCTGGGGGTACTTGTATTTTTATGCTGGTTTTTTTTTATATGCCAAAGAATACTCTGCTTTTATGTGCCAAAGAATATTCAGTGGATCTGAAACTGTAGACATCTCTGTGCCCACAGATGTCAGGGTTTCCAGTTACCTACAAACTATACTATTAAATCCAGGAATGAAGTATCCATTTGCATCTGTCTTCTGCTTGGGCAGTTGCAGTGTCAATGAAAAAAGCTATTCCCTCTACCTAATCCTGAGTTATCTGATTAACATGTCTGATGAAGCTTTCTTCACAACAGTTAGAACTTAACAAGCATGTTTAGGTGTTTTGGTTCTTCTCTTTTGCTAGATTTCTTTCCCAAACCTCTTGGTTTATCTTCCTGGCTATATATCAGTATTTCACTTTTTCTCAACTCCTCCTTCCCCTTACATGTGTGTCTTTTAAACACTAAGCTGGATTCTACCTTTTCATAGGTTTTCTGAAGTGTTTTCTATCCCTCTCTTCTCTTTTGGTATCCTGTTTCAGTTAATTTCTTCCTCCTTTAGTGACATATTCCTGTTAATAAGAGCATCTTCTATTGACTGAAAGGGCACACACAGGACAGGAAATGCCTGAGGGCAAAACTTTCTTCACCTGCCGCTCTCTCAGTGCCCAAAGTCCCTGTTGACCATCCCTCCTCCAGTGCTCTGCCTTGCCTGGGTCCTTCTGTTGTACTTGAAGCACTGAATTTGGCAGCTCCCTTCCTCCGTTAACCCTCCATGTAGAGACAGAGCAACTTCTCATGTTCTTTATTTACTCCCTGCCACCTTTCTATTTTTAAGTCTCTCTCTTTTTTTTTTTTTTTTTTTTTTTTTTTTACCAATAGAGCTATCAGAAGTCTTTCCACAGTTTATTATTCCAGAAGAAAATACTGGTGTAGGCTCATTTGAGAGGTGTCAGGTTTTGTAAAGTTTCAGCTGGAAGTTAGGAAGACTGAAAAAATGAAAGGAACTGTTCTGTTAATGTGAACTATCATTCTTTCACCTTTTCGTAATACAGAAAAGTGTTCAATTGAAGGAGCATTTTAATTCCATTTTAGAAAATTATTTGTTATTTTTGAAAAATAGAAAATTAAAATATTTTGATGAAGGTGGAACTAGTTTTACTCAAATTTTGTTTTATGGGATTGTCATGAGGGGTGTTATCTTTAACTTTTTGATTTTTGCCTTATATTAGAATAGAAGAAAATACATAAAAAGAGTTTGTTCTTTATAGGTTATATATTTGACTCTGTTTCTACTCAGAGTTTTCTCACTTATATTTGAGGCATTCATTTTTCAGCTCTCAATAGCATGAGGTGTACTTGATTCTTGCTTTATTTCAAAGCTGCCTGTACTGTCCCCAGTAGCAGTGAGCATTTGCTCTGCTGTATCTGGAAAGAGGTGGGAGCTGGCATGGAGTTGTCTGGAGCTGTCTTAAGAGTGAGAAAGATGACACTGCATCACTTTGCACTGTGATTCGTGTTTGGAAGGTTTGAGTTTGTGGGGTTTGGGTTGTTTTTTTTTTCCTTTCCATGAGAAGGAGAACTAAACTGCTTTAAAAATACACTTGCTGCTTGAAAGGTTACATGGGGTAGGCGACTCTGGCATGCAAGTTTCAACCTCTGCCCAAAGTCTGAGCTTTCTTTGTTCTTCTTTCTCTTCAGCACTGACATCAGGAATCCATAAGATACTTGCTCAAGCAAAAGGCTGGTACAGCCCCTTTAAGGAGCTGCAAATGAAACAGCAGTTCTGTAACAACTGAATCAGTGTATATAGAAAGAATTTCAACTATGGTTATTTATTCAGTCTCTTACTGTAGGATTAGTCCCATTAAGTGCCTTCTATGCATTCCCTTCCAATTCATTCAGTTTAAATAAAAACTTCCTGCCAGCAGTCATGTACATATCAGTGACATTCATCTAAATAAAATATCCCAAGCGCTTGAGTCTCAGGAACAGTCTTATGAAGAGACACATCATATTCTATTTATTTGGAAATGGGATGCATGTTGATGTAGTGCTTATTTCAAAATAATGTCAAAATGTTAAAATCTTTATGAAATCTTAACATTAAATTTTATGAAGACAGAGATGTTTGCTGGGATGTGAAGCTGAGGGCTAGGACCAAAATCAACCGCTGAAGATAAAAACCCCCACAATACTACCATAGAAGGGAAAGGGGAACAACCACAAACTCAGGGTCATAAGACTGTGGTTTTTTATCATTTTTATTTTTACTGCTTGATGTTAGTAATATAAGGTGATTTATATACAGTGCCATATTAAATTGATAGCTCTTGCTGGGTGAACATACAAGCACTATCTTTCTTTTCTTTAAATGTGCTGAATTTTGTGTTGGAGAAGCCTGGCAAGTCTTTTCTCCCAGTCAGGGGTCTGAAGAAAGTGAGTAAGTGTAGATAAAACCAGCTTGTTTAATCACTGAAACACAGGAAAAATTAAAATACATTTTTTGCTTGTAAAGTAGAGAAAAGCAATAAAAACAACGCCAGACGGTTAATGCCTCTCTTGTACCTTTCATTTCAAAGACCTCAGAAGAACATCAAGAAGAATAAAGGCAAAATCTATTCCCTATTGGCATCATTATAAATGTTGTATCCTCTAAAACTCCAAAGACATCCAAGAAGAGTGGAAGAATAAATGGCACTGAAATAAAGAAAGTCTCTCTGGAGCTTTGTTCAATCGGCTTTGTTAGAATTCACTCAAATAGGATGATTATAAGAAAAGATCTCATTTGTTTCAACATTAAAGGAGCAAATTAATATGTGGCAAGCTGCTAATAATTGCCTCATTATGTAGTGAATGGGCATTGCGTCCAATTTACAAAATTACAATGATATTGTTAAAGTAACAATTGGGAAAGTTTAGTCTGAGTTTCCTAACTCTCTGTGTAATTAGTTGTGGGATTCAGAATGAAACAGAGTTGGTGGTTGGAGTGAGCTCTCTGGTGCACCACTGGCCTACAGTGCTAAGAAGTCACAGGAGAAATTAAGCTTTTATTGGTGGAACTCCATCTGCATAGGTCCTGAGCTGGATTTGGTCCAGCTGAAGAGTAAATCTGACAGTCTCTGCTGAGACTGGAGCTGGTCTGTCAGGACACTGTTTTATTGAACTCCACTGACTTGGGTGAAGTCTTGGCCAAGTGGTTGAGAGACCTGGCCTGAGGGGCTTCAGCGTGGGATTTCAGCAGACCTGCAGGTCTGTGGTGGAGAAACTTGGTGATCCAGGATCTGTGCCATGGGGAAACCCACCCGAACAAATGGTCCTGTAGCTGGAATTTCGATCTCTTGGTGGAGACATTTGAAATGGTGGGGGAGTTGTTTCAAACTGGGCAAGTAAGCAATTTTCCAAATATTGAAATCCTACGTAGAAGAGAATCATGTTTTGTGACCTACTTAAGTTAGATTTGCTTGTGACCTTTTCTAATTCTGGCTGATTTTGTTATTTAATGATTTGACCTTTGATTCTGTGAAGCCACTTCATTACTAAATGCAAAGATTTAATAACTAGAACTATTTGATAAGTGACCTTTATTACACAGCTATTTCTCTTTGCTAGAAAAATGGCACTGTTTTGCAAGTTCTAATTCACAGTTTTAATTATCTTTTCTATTGTCTAAAAGCTTGCACAGGAAATGGAAAGGTCAGACATTTCATTTTCTTTACTGATTAAAATGTAAGCTTTCCTCAACAGTTACAATGTCTCATTCAGGCAAAAGATGGGACAATTTGTCAGAATCATGCCCAGCTGCTCTACCGAGGACTTCTATCTACATCCTCCTGGTCAGCAACAAAATGAATAATTTTTTAACAGCAATAATAGCTCTGTGGTGTGTAGAGGTGAAATAATGTCTAAGTACATGAAAAGAGAGCAAAAGGTGAATGGTTTCCTATGTTTTTTTTTTCTTTAACTCATATATCTGTGATGCAAGCGAATAAAGATCTTGTGAAAGTTAAGCCCTGAATTGACATTCTCGGCCCAGAGACCATAAACAGAACAGCACAGGTTTCCATGGGGTCCTGCCAATCTGTATCAATCCTGTTGCTGCCAAACCATCTCTACGGATGAGAGGGCAGCCTGGACTGTCTGCCAGACCCATTTTTGGTTTATCTGATAAGGCTGCTGCTGAGTTAGTGTTTAATTGCTGCCCTGGTGTTTGTGATGCAGACACCTCTAAACAGTTGCTGTTAATTGCAGAACAGATCACCAAGAAGGCACATTTTCTCTATTTTTCCAGTTTCCTTCTCTCTGCATTCTGTGTAAGAATTGTCTTTCTGCTTCTGTTCATCATTAATACAAACAATACAGCAAGTTAAATTGAAAAGTGGGTTTTTCATGCAGGTTAGGGCTATCATGGGCAACCTGGCTGCCAAAAGTTTACATATGGGAAAAGGATCTGAGGTATGTAGAACTCCAGAGTGTGAGGTGAGGGGGAACAACAGCACATCACTCCAGCTCCTCAAGGATCATAGGGAGCTGTCAACTGTGTCCTAGTTCAGTAACAGAAGCAGCACCAGCATCTACCCAGGGACTTTACCTATCCAGCCCCTCAGGCACCAAAATCCCTGTGCCTGAATGGCTCCTGGGGGAGCCACCTGACAGAGTACCTACATTTGTGAAGTTTTTGAGTCTTAAAGGTGATATGACAACCATAACTGAGCTGGGTTGTAGTAACAAACAGGAATGTCGTGTTAAATGAGGAAAATGAGAAAGTTATTGTATGTGGATTTTTGTGGATTAGTGGAACTGCCCCTTTTGTCCATGAGACTCAAACCAATGCCACTAGCTGCTGGCCTGTGTCCACAAGGAGTTCAGTGAAAGAATATCGGTGTGTGTTTTCTCATATGTTGAGGAAGATGATGCAAAAAGATGATGAAGTCAGTGAGTGATTCTGGAGTCAGTGGAATGTCTGTCACGGGTGCCAGTCAGTCTCCTAACTCTCTCTGGGATCTGTTGGGAAATATGCATATTGGGACATGTAAAATCTCTCTACATTGTAAAAGATATTTATTCTGAGATAGGGCTGGAAGGGGGTAAGCCTCTGCCTCTGTTGAAGAAGAACAGACTGTATGTTGACCTAGTGCAGGCATTCAGTATTATGAAAGCACTTTATAAATTGGAACAAGATAAATGAATCACAACAAAAGAGCTAGAAAACCAGGGGAGACAATTGCAGGAGTGAGTGTACTCAGTTTATTCGAGCAGAACAGTTAGACTCAGTGAATAGAAAATGTGCAGTGCATTTCTAACTAAGGTCAGAAAATCGAATAATTCCAAATTTAAGAGAGCAGCTCCATTGTAATGGAGAAGGAAGAATTTTTTTGGAAAAAAAAAGCAAACCAGCGCTGAGATTGAGACAAATTTGAATGGAACTGGATTCTTGACCAAATTGGCTTCTCCTATCTAACAGTTTCATATTCAGCATTTGTTAGTTTGAAAGTTCACCCTGAAACCTATAAATTAATCTACTGGGACTTTAACAATTCACTTCATGTTAGGATATGAGTTATGCTCATGGATTTGTTTAGGTCACCCAGCCATGTCCTCATAATGTATCTTAGAGAGAATGTCTGTAACTAAGCAGTAAACAGAAAGACTTGTGTTCAGCTGCATCTCCTGGGATTTCATCCCTGCTGTCAGAGAACTGTGCAGGACAGCCCTCTAAAACTACAACAGCTAAAAAAACCTGCATGGTGTTCTGTAAAGGAAACATTGCCAATGCTTTTGCATGCTATCAGGAATCTTTAGCTATTGATGAAATGAGGAAAGAATGTTTTCGTGAACCATTCACATAGAGAAATCAAATCAATTACAATAAGGAAATCAAAGCTTTGAAATTGTGAGGTTTATTGCAGAAGTCTTGCACGATGCATCTTAGTTCACCAGAAGATATTTCAGCTGTTACAGTTTGAGTCACTTCAGATGTTTATCTCCTGTCCTTATATTACGTCCCCTTATCAAAGAATTTGATGTTTTGTCAGCAACCACGTCCTAAGGTTATAGCGGTCAAATGTAGCCAGGATATTCATCCACATCAGCTAAATGAGGTGTGATTGTGAAGAGAAATAACCACAAGTCTGATCAGAAAAGCACCCAGGATTCTGTCAGACTAAATGTTCGAAGAACGTGAAGGGAATTATTCCTAAAAAGTATTAAACTGCATTCACTGGCTCCCAGCTGCGAGTATGACAGAGGATCAAGTCTGTGACCATACAAAAAATTGTAGGTGATCTCTGGCCTGAATGATCTTCTGTGGGTTTTTTTGATGGATTTAGTTTTCATTTGATTTAGATTTCTGACTGAACTTCTCATACAATCCAATTTAAATACAGGGCATTTCCTTTTAGTCTACTGGTACCAAAGAACTAAAAAAAAAAAAATTACTCTTTATACTTTGACAAATGGAACATCAGATAAGTCCCTATATCTCTATTAGATAATTTTTTCCTATTTTCAATTTGTTCTGGAGAAATAGCACCCTAGAACATGATCAGGAAATACTGTCTTTGACTTCAGTTTTCCGAGGATTAAGTTCCTGGTTCATGTGTCACCAGTCCATCTGCCTCTCATTTTTCATGGGTCATAACCACGCTCTGGAGAGAGCAGCGTATTTCTCTGTCTACATGTCCTTTCCGACTGCAGGATTTCCATAATACAAGATTGCTTTTTAGATATACATGTAAATCTTTTGACTTCTGTCACAAATTTTGGAACTATTCATTCAGACACAGAAACACAGTCAGTGTACAGTTAAATTTCCAGCATTACTTTTTCAGTCTTTTTTTCCCTATTGTTGACAACACCTTGTTAAAAGACAAGACATTGATCTGAGTATTGTTTTCTGCTGCTCCTTTATTTCCTCGGGTTTTTTAGTGGAAAGAGTAACATTTAGAGGGAAAAAGGAATGATTATTTGTATAGTTGACTTCAAGGTGGAGAACAAAGGCAAAGATTGGATCTGCCTATTTCACTAGAAAGGTTTGCATTCAGAGCTTTGTAGTGGTAGAGTTTTCTAGCAGCTCTACCACATGGGGATTGTGGGTTTGGCGTTTGTTTTTTTTTTTTTTGAAAGAGGAGCGTTGCTATCAATTTGTTGTACTGTACCTGCCTTTCTGTTAACTGAATTTTCAGTCTTCATGTTTCACAGAGAAAAACTTGCCATGTATTTTTGTTTCCTGTCTTCCAGCCTCTACAGCTTGACTGTGACCTCTGTGCCATTGTTTCAAACTCGGGACAGATGGCTGGCCAGAAGGTGGGGACCGAGATAGACAAGTCCTCCTGCATATGGAGAATGAACAACGCTCCCACGAAGGGCTACGAGGAAGATGTTGGGAAAAGGACAACCATCAGAGTGGTCTCTCACACGAGCGTGCCTCTCCTGCTCAAGAACCCCGAGTACTTTTTCAAAGAAACCAACAGCACCGTTTATGTGATCTGGGGACCTTTTCGAAACATGAGGAAGGATGGGAATGGCATCGTGTACAACATGCTGAAGAAAACTGTTGACAGCTACCCCAGTGCCAAAATCTACGTGACGACGGAAAAGCGCATGAGTTACTGCGACGCGGTGTTCAAGAGGGAGACAGGGAAAGACCGGTAAGTCCTCAGTGTGAAGAACAGTTACAGCGTTTGACAAAAGATACATGAGAAAAGGCCATGCCGGATGCCAGCAACTAAGTGAGTCCCCAGATACATTTTTAATGGATTGTTATATGGTTTTGACTGTTATAAGCACTTGATGAGGCAGCAGCTAGGCCCCATTTACCCCACCTACGCTACCTTCTGTTCGTTCCATTTCTGTTGGCTTGAGTCCCAAAAATATTGGATATCTTCCTGAAACGTTTTCAAAGCTGTGCGTTGTTTTCAGCTCAATTTACTATTGATTAAGTTGACATTTTATTTGAAGAGGATAATCCGACACAAACAGCATTTCCAAATACACAACCTTGGGATAATTCTGGATATTGTATTTTCTTCTCAGTTGAGAGTCGCTGTAGCTTTTCTTCAAACGCCGACCTCGGGGTCATGCATTATTTCTCTTTCTTGGTGAAAATGGATTATCAGTGATACTGTAATAGATTTAGGTTTTTACCAGAATTATACTGAAATTCTATTTTCCATGTCCAAGAATTTGCATTTACGCTGCTCAAGTGGAGGCTGTAAGGGATGGAAGTGTGAGGGCCCCTGTATTGGCTGGCATGGTCAAGGTAGAAATTGGATTTGTGGAATTAAGACCACAAAGAGCAGGAGTTTGCAACCGAGTTGCAAAAATTCAGATCATCTGTGTTTTGGCAGGGAAGAACACCTGTCACACACACTCACTTGAGTTAACTGGGAAGGAGTTTTCAGATCACTGCTGTGTCTTAATATTTATTTTTGAATTTGCGTGTCATGAATTTGAGGTTGTAAAGGACTGCAGCTATTCTGACCAAATTAAAAATATAGATATTCACAAACAGTTAAATGCAATCTGAACTTTTGGTACCTTTTAAAGTAGAAGAACTTGTTCTCTCAAACTTGTTTCACTTTGTTATTAAACTGTCAAAATTTGGTTACAGTTGATTTTTCCTATTTTTTAAACTTTGAAACATAGGGAAGATCCTGCCTCTCATCTTCTTCACCATGTGCACGTGTTGCTGCTGTGATTCTGGAGTCAGAGGGAGCTCATATATGTCATAAAGTTGTCAAGGTTATCATGGCTTCTTTAGTTTAATTGAACAAACTGATGAAGAGGCTAATAGAGGAAATACACAAGATCCATTCTTCAAAATTGACCTTTAATAATCCAAGTCATCCTGTTTACATATTAATCAAGATAAATATGATCATGGGCACATTACTACACTGCTAAAAATAAATTTGTTTATATTTATGAGTCAGGTCACAGCGACTTTACAATACTTTATCAAAATCCCTATTGTGAGACCAGCCCTTGACAAAAATCTCCTATTTTTCCTTTGAAAAAATCTCATCATTCAATGTCAAAGTATCCTCATCTCCAGCCTAATCCACTCCTCTTCAACAAATTAACACATCTCAAGCTTTATAGTTACGCAATTAACACAATACAAATGCTTCTTTTCATGTCAAAAGCAGATTGAACTTCGCTTCTCCCAGTGCTTATAACTTAGTTCTTAAGCAGCCTAAAGTCAAAGTGGCCCGTGTCCTTTCTCCTTAAGCTTCACCTTGTGAACAGTGGTAAATTTTTAAGAGCCTGCCTCATGGCCCACATCACATGGCGTGTGTATCCCTTTGACACTGTGAAAAACCCACCAGTTCTCACAGTGGCAACCAGATAAAATCCTTGTATCTACTGCAACTTTCATTTTTAGTCCTGCTTTTCCACATCAAATACTTAGTGATGTCTTTAACATCATTTAGTTCTCTCGTCAGCCAGAAACAAGGGAAATGATTGGTGTGTCACCAGCCAACACCTTCTGTATCTCAAGAAAACATCCTGCGGTTCCCTGCTAATTGGGGACCTCAGTTTGGAAACTGTTTCATTTTCTGTAACATCTTCAATTTGCAGGACCTGTCTGCTGTTTCTAGGGAGGGTCATGAGGTTATTAGACGGATGTGGCATTTGTGGCAGCAGTAAACGGAGAACACAAGAGATTTGTGGGCGATGAAAATAGTTTTGTGCGTTGTGCCAGGCTATTGTGATGCTGAGGCAAACTCAGGTTCCTCAGCCAAATATTCCTTTGGCTCCTCAGAGAAACACCAACCTTTGTTTGGAATATTAGATTGAACAGTGGTCTGTTTCAGCATGTTCCCAGCAAAAATTCTGGAAGGAAGCCAATTTCAACTCATATTTTAAAATGTACTGAGTGGATTGCAACCACATCTATTTTAGTTTAATCCTAAAATACTGTCTTTAAATACAGGCATATTGAGATTGCAACAGATTTCTAGTCTGTCGAGCTTTAATGAGCTTTCTGTTTCTACTCTTTGAAGTGCAATCTTTTTAGGTAATGAGTGGGACTTCTCAGTAGTTTCATCCTTGTAGTGCTGAACTTTTTAAAGGGTGTTGTGAGAAGCAGCTGACAGGTATGTGCTGCAGTCACTTCTCTACTGCAGAAAACCACAGCTTTGGTATTGACCAATGGTTTATTGCTGATGCATGGAAGAAACAAGAATTGCCTCTAAATAACTTCCAACAAACAAGGTCGTGTATTTTGTTACGAAGCATTTTTTTAATTCTACAGCAGTACAAAATACCCTCTGATATGGGCTATCCATGCTGGATAGTTAACCTTGCATGCACATTAGAAATGTGGGGGACACATGTTCTTTCTGAGAGTCTTTGTTAGTGAAGCTTTTGAGTTCAAGGTGGTGAATGCTCATCCACTTTGAATAATTGTTGTACATAAATAATATTCATTACCAGACATTCAAAATTTTTCATTAATGCATTTTACTTGGTACTTCCCTAGAGGGAGCATAAAGCTGGCAGCTTCTTCCAGTTCTTCACAAATGTTTTGTTGTATTATATATATTGACTCAAGTGAAAGGATTTCAAGAAATATTAGATAATTCCTAAATGTGGCACCTTTGTATGTACCTCAATTGAGATAAGTGGTTCTAAAGCCATCTATATCTTTGCCATGCATTACAAATATAATTCAATATGGTATAATAACATTTAATTGGTAATAACAGAGAAAACTGTAGTCTTCATTAAAGCAGCAAAGCTAATTCTGGTCTGATAAAGTGCACTGAGCATCCCTAAATAGGTTTTAATTAGCTGGCACCAAAGCTGCACCACCCTTAGGGAGGGTAAAATTAATGAAAACTAGCAGCAAATAGATCAATGCTACTGGATGTTATTGCCTTAGGTGAAGGTGATGAGAAGGAAAGGAGTTTCTTTTAAGGATCATTTAGAAAACAGTCTGCGTTAAAAGTCACTTTCAAAAAGCAATGCTAAAATAAATCTGTGCTCATATCAGTGAAGCAGTCTAATGTTATCTGGACTGCAGACTCCATTTGTGTTTATACTACAGACACCTCAGGCTGACCACTCAGCCCTGTGCCTCCGAGCAGGGCCTCTGGTGGCTCAGCTCCACGTCCCCTCTCGGGGCTGACTGTGAGATCAGACCACTCCTGCCCTGCTGCACGTGGAGGACACCGAGCCCCAAAAACCCAGCCAGTACCGAGTGTTCTGTTACTGCTCAAAGCACAGCTCAACTTGGTGTTTGTAGCCACTCTTCTTGTAGGTAACTAGCAAAAAAGAGCTTTGTTGCCTAAAGAAAATTCAGGGAGAAAAAAACTCTGAGGCAAATTAGTTTTGGCGGTGAGATAAGGAAAGGGTTTTTATTTGTGCCTGGGCATAAAGATTACATGTCCCTTTGCACAGATGTCACAGTTTATGATATTGCCTGTCCAATCCCAGATGTTTCCACCCTGTGGCTTTTACCCTGATCCACCCCCATCCCACCCCTTGGGAATTGGGGCCAGGGGCTTTTCAAGACCCCCTTTTCATCAATCACAATCTTCTTCAGAGTACAGGGGGCATATATTCACCCAGTTCTTGACTGTACTTTTGCAGTTTAGGCCAAGGTACAAGTGTTCTCTAAACAAAATAGGCCTACCTTGACAAGAGACTAAACATTTCTACTGGAATTCAGGGGATAATTGATATGGGGAGCATGGAATGGGGTGATAAGGTTGGGAAATGTGTGTAGTTACTATGCTAAGGGTAAAGGAATAAATGCTGCTGCTTCTAAATCTACTTCTACTATATAACTACTTATTAAGCTTATAAAAATTAGAAAACCAGAAAAAAACCAGATGGACCTTAAGGCATCAGCTTGCTGAGCTCTGCTGAGGAGATGTGTTCTGAGCTCCTAAAGTTCCTGTTAGGAGATGTGAGATAATGTTCTGAAAACCAGCCAGTTTGGTAGACAGCTGACTTTCCACACACACTCTTAACTCTGACAACACCCATCCCATACCCAAACAATTCAGTTCAATTCAACAGTGGTTTTTTTGAGATTATTGGCTACACACACTTGCCTACAAGAGGCAGGTTCTCCGAGCCACATTTGCAGTCAAATGGCTGTTTCTGAAAGACTTTTGGAAATATCATGGACAATTCTGAAGAAACTAAATTGCTTTTGTGCTTCTCTTCAGATTGTTCTTAGTTTCCTCTGTTCATGCCAGATGGTGCTGGGTTGTGTTAGGTTGTGAGGAAGCTGTTTTATCATTCAAACAGAAAGATGGATCATTCTGATCGTTGACTTCTGTGTCAAGATTCAAAATTTGGGGGTGTGCTTAACCTGCTATTTTACTCAGATCTGCTCACTAATTATTTAGTGCTTTGGTGATATACGAGATCTATATTTTATCTCTGTCATTTAGAGCTAGCAAATTATATTAATCTAAACTTTGGATTGACACTGTGAAGACAACTGCAGTCATCACAGTTTCACCTTAGCTAATATGTGGTTTTTCATGTGTCTGACTAATCTACATGAAGCTATAGTCTAGCAAAAATGTCAGTAAAATGAATAAATGAAATTACATTCTCTGAGGCTCAAGTAGCTGCAACTTCTATTGTTTGGTGATATTCTCTGTGAATTGAGGTAGTAAAGCTGTCAGTATCCAGAACATCAGAGTTTTATGCCATCTTTCTGCTTGTTGGCTTAAATGAAATATTATAGTAATGATATTTTCACTTGTGCACTCACTTACTTATACATATTGGTTTCCCTATCAAAACTATTCAGAGGAAATATGAAATCTTGGCTAGTGTTAGTTAAAATTTGCAGAAAGCAGTTTTTAATTGGGAAGCTGTGAACATTGACACTGAGCCTGGCTCAGAGTTAGATTGTGGCACTTGGGAAGTACATCCCATCAGTGCTTTGTATTAATGTACTTTTTCAGAAAAGAAAATAGAATTTCTGGGAGATGAGTAGAAGAACTAAGGAATATCGTTGGTTTTAAATGACAAAACTCTTGGAAGGAAACTTCAGACTGACAGAGGAAATGTATAATGCCCGTTGAAATATTTTTAAGGACAAAAATGAATTGTAGTTTACATTTTGCTATAGTCTTTATCATGGTGATGTGGTATCTACTGCTGCACCAATAAAGTCAGCAAAATATTCTCAACTGTCCTTGAGCATCACAGCAAACCAAAAAATATGTGTTTCATATAGGGACCATTTTTCAGGTACTTGATAATGGATCTTTCTTGAACCATTGCTTGGCACTTCCATTCTTTCTTTTTATAAAGTAATTCCTTCAAAAAATGCTAATGAATTTGTCGATCTTAATTCATAGAGGGTTTAAATAGTTTCATTGTCACAGACTGCTTTATTACCTGAAAAAACAAGGGTCTAAAGCATGAAACCTTAATGAAATAAATAGATTTTTCATTATAAAACACTTAAAAGCCCAACATCTATTGCTATTTGTGGTCAATCACCAGACGGCCAACAACTCTTTTGGGGTTTATATTCACTCTTCCATTTCCTGGTAAAACACCAGTTGTTCCTGAGCGTCCTACATTGATTCCCTGCAGCCCATTAGTAACTGCATTTATATTCTTTATGAAGATTTTCCTAATTAAGATGAACATTTTTCTCTATTAGGCAGATGGAACTCAATAGAAGAAGTCTCTTCTTTATTAACAGGCCAGCAAATGCTGTACAAAGCACAGCACTTCTGTTAAGAAATACAGCTCCTACTACATTACACTAATTACATAGTAAAGTGAGACTTTATTAAAAAATATCAATATTAGCTATTATTTTGTAATAAAACTGTGGCTGCATATAGATTGGTGTGGGCTTAGAGACCTATTGATTCTGTGGTGATTGCTGACTTTACCCATAGAATTATTTCTTTTCACTTAATGATTTAAGACAAGAAATATATAATCAGGCCATACTCTATCATTGAGCATTTTCACATGATCTTTGAATTTATCCAACGTCTATTGCTTTTAATTTATCATGTATTCTTTAAGTGACCCTGAATCTGTTTTCTGCTCCTGACAAGCCATATGTTAAATCTTTATACAATGTTTGGCACGGTCCTAATTACATGCACAGCTTTTTCATCCTGTCCTTTAAATATTCTGCAGCTTTCATGATTGAGAGCGTGGCTGATATCTCTCAGAAGGAGCACTGGCACTGTGTAGATGGGATTCTGCTTCGAATTTTGTCGCATCCCATGAACATACACCTTTTGAAAGGGTGATGTCAGTCAGTGACTCCCACTGTGTACTGCAGTGCTTCCAGTTTTGCTGCTGCTGCTGAGGATATTTCATGGTTGCAAAGGCAAAAGTCTTAGAGGGAAAAATTAGCAGAAGCACAGATTTTGAATGAAGCCTTTGGTGTTTGTAGGACCTTTACTGGATCATCTACTGTAGTTCAACGTTTTTGATTTTTCAGATCACAGTGTGTAAAACAGACCTTGATTTTCCTAAAGGAGCTTAAAATTTTGAAGGAATATAACTAATCTTTTTTTTAAATCAAGAAATTAATCTATTTTTTTTAACTCTACCTTGCTCCCAGCTGAAACAGTTGTCTTGAAGACCACAGAGTGATTACCATTGAAGTTTATATTTACTACCAGTTGTGACACGGCAGTGCTTTTGTGAGATATATTAAATAGATTAGAAAATAAATATAATGTTGCCATTGCTTTAGTACGATACCTGTTGGTTACTGGTAACTGTGGGGTTTCTAATGGAAGCTCCCTGAACTGCACTGAACTGTATTTACAGTGTTTAGTAAAAGACAGTACTACATTCAAACTGCATTAGATGCACCAGGAGGTTTGTGATATAGAGTTGCTGCTCAAGTGAGGATAGCAACTTTAGGAGACTTCAGGGAATAAACCACTACAGTGATTTCTTGCTTCAGATAGAGATGAGTTCCTACACATCTGTCCAGCTGCTAGTTAGTCAAACTTATGAGAAAATGCTTTTATAAGAAAAGGTGTATGAGAACTAGTCTCGACTATCTTACTGAGTGATACTTAGCAAAGATTGTCTTCTCAAAGCTTTTTACAGGTAGGCAACACAGCAAAAGAATAACTGTTTGAAAGTGGAAAAAGTTTATCCTGAATTGATGTAGGAGTATTTTGCCTTAAACTGTAGAAAAATTAGTAAACAAATTCAGAAAGGAAAATTTAATTTTCCATTAATCAAGCCTATGTGAGACCTCACAGACATAGATGTGAGAAAAACGGGGAGGGGACAGTGAACTTTCTGACTCACTGAGTTAATTTGGAACTCGCTGTAGGTGCTTGCTTGTGCACGTCTTTAATATCTATTATTACCCATGTGAAGACAAAGCAGATGTTATACATTGGGGTTTTTTTGTGTCTGTTGTCATGGATCCCACGTAAAGAATTCAGGCTGCAATTTCAGAACAGCAAAACTGTACAAATCTATCTATCTATCTATCTATCTCTCTATGTGTGTGTGCATGTGGATTTATAGCACATGTCTTTGAAGGTAACTCAAGATTCACAGCTGTACCTCCTGGAGGAAATGGTGTGCTGTTGGGATGTGCTACAACCTGCCTTTAGAAAACAATCCTTGACTACATCCTGTGCAGCACTCAGATTCTCTGAGCTCTTCACTGTGAGGCAGCCATGCATTTAGAGAGTAACATGCACAAGAGCAGCATGTACAATTTTTCTCAGAGATTCACATCTTCAGCAGGTTTTGGAAGTTGTAGCAGTCTGGAAAAACTTAACTGTAGCAGTGGGGATTTATTATGAATCTTGAATCTTATGTCTTCCAACAGTTTGTGTGACATCGCAGATATTACCAGCGTGGGGCTTAGTTTGGGTGTGAAGGGGAATACTTTTTTCACGCAGGTGTTCAAAGATTCAGCTGTTCTATTTTCAAGACTTTGTAAACAATTCCTGATTGTGGTAGCATTCAGTGCAGTTGGGACTGTGAACCAGAGGCACCACTCATCTCATAACCTGAGCAGTTAGTATTCAGTAAACATGCAAATTGCAATAGAAGAAAAGGTTTCTTACTGCCTGTGTTTGTTCTTTGCAGGTTTGTTGTTAGTACCCCATCCTGATCTTTGGAGACTTCTTTTTCTCTGTTTTTGTTTTCAAAAGTAATTCATCCCAGCACACATATCCTCTCTGCTCTGGTCCTACTGATTACAAAAAGGAGACATAAACTCCCTGGATAATAACATTCTCTACATGACTCATTAAAACATTCAAAGCACAGGATTTGCTGCAAAGATTTGAAAATTGCTGCAGATGATGTCACTAGCGTAGAAGAAGTCAGAGAAAGGAAAGAAAGTGACAACAGATGAAATTCTGAAAAACAAACAGCATGCTTTTATCTTAACAATAAAAACAAAGATAAATGTCAGAAATATGTGCTCTGTGTTCAGTTTGCTCTCCATATGTTGTTTCAGAATTTTTTGTGAAGAAAATTCATTAGAGTTGCTAGTTCTCCTGTCTCCAAAGAGTGTACCACACATTTTCCATGAGAGTACTTCTGAAAATATGGCAGTTATCACTTAAGCCTCAAAATGCCTTTGTGAGGCAGAGAATATTCATCCCCTTTTTACAACTTGCCTTCCCTGAGAAAAGGACTCTGGGGGAAAGCAGAAGCTATTGCTGTGCAGAAATTCATGCCCATAGGGCTTTTTGGATGCTGTACGTTCACTATGAAGGCATTTCAGCTTCACACAGTGCTAATTTTGGGGTGGAGTGGTCTAGAACTGCAAAATGGAACAAATTTCTACTGCTTTATAACCTATTTCCAGCCAAACATGATGTTCTAACATTTCCTTCTACGTGAAATTAGCGGTAGTCCCTTGAAATTTTACTATCAACCAAAATATTAGGAAAAGAAAATAGTCTGAAGAGTATCTGCAAAGCAGTATTCCTCTAAAAGAAGAATTTCAGTTTCAGTTTTTTCAAGTATTATTTGTTTTCCTACTGTGTGTCCATCCCTTTTAGCACTCTTTCCCCACCTTCCTCTAGTCCATTAAGAAATGTGATTGGTGTTTGTCATGTGTTGCTTTTTCTTTTATCAAGAGAGAATTGTGTCTTTGCCTGAGCTTAGTGGCTGTGGGTTTTTGCTCTCTCTCTCTCTCTCTATGCTGCTCTGATTTTATATAAGTGATGACACTGCTGAAATATGTTTTGTATTTGGAGTAGAAGAAAGCAGTGGTCCTTAACACCTTGGGGCTTATTTCAGGGTCTTAAATTGCCTTCACCTCCTCTGCCAAGAAAGCACAGTATTTGACAGAGTTGGATTTCAGCCTCACTGTACAGATTGTGCCAGGGATTCTCAGTTGCAATGACATCCCGGGGCCTTCTCACCCCTAGGGGTATTTTGAGTCTTGTTCGTGGAGTGCCTTGAGGATATGAAACTTCATTTAACTTTATATTGGATGTCCCCAGGATATCTTCAAGCTTCATGTACTGCTTAGATCTGTCTAATCACTTCCTGCCAAGCTACACTGGTTTGCTTGGTTAGAAGGTGGGCAAAGAATGGATGAGTAACTAAAGCCAGTTCAGTGCTTATTGGTGGGAAATAAGAGTATTTCAGGCACTGTTACTGGATATGGTTTAGGATGGTACTTGAAGACGATATATTGAAGGAAGGCTTATTCCAGTTTCCCTTCCAAGTTTTTAATTTTGTATCCCTTGAAAGTTTCCCTTTTTTTTTTTTAAATAATAACCACTGGTGTCATATAAATTTGGCCAGTTACAGGATAGCAGTAACTAGAGCAGCTCCAGATGTTTTCCTTAAACTTTTTCTCAGGTCTGTGTACCAGGCCTGAGAGTGGCATATATTATAAATATTTTCTTCGTTAATACTTTACATTTTTCCCTGAGGCTTTCATACTGATTTCAAAACCATGGTCATCATTATACTAAAACGGTGGCATTAATACATCAGTCTTTGTGGGTAGATTTTAATATAAAGTTTCAAAATAATTGCCCACTAATATGAGAGGTGGAAGTATGTATAGTATTCTGTTGCTTGTAATGTAACCATTAAAATAATAATTACATGATAATGAAAAGACTCATTATGCTTTAGTTTATCTTTGAATAAAGTTAATAGCTAGTGAAAAGGAAAGGTTATGTCTAACTACATTTTACAGTCCTTTTGCACTTCCTGTAAAGAGAACATTTTGCACAGAATTGTAGATTGGCATGCTTCAGTACAGTTTGTATCCACTCTCTGTCTGCTTCAAAATATGACTGTTTTAAAACCATTGGTTACAAGTTCCTTTTTATCAAATGGTACATGCAGTCTTCACAAAGAACATTTTTGAAATTAAGTTTTCAGAGCAAGTCAAATTTGCAACACGACTGCATTGAACAAAAATTTTAAAATAAATTTAGATTTCTCAGGTTTGAAATGTTAGAAGAATGAAGGCAGCTTGACACTGAGTCAGTCAGTAGGATACTGTCTCTCTTTATAGGAATGAGAAATGTCAAATGTATACATTATCTATCATCTGTGGCAATTTTGTGTTAGTGTTGTCTACAAGCCAGCAGCATTGTCAGGCACAGGAGAAAATTCCTTTTCTATTGTATCCAGAGGTGGAACATGCAAGAACAAATAGAAAAACAGTGCTTTGACAAAGAAATGTCTCCTTTTGTATGGTGGGATGTATGAACTCTAAGTTAAAAGTGTTTAGTTCAGGAATGCATAGATAGAGCTCCCAAATTATCTTAATGGCAGGAACAGTAATTAGAATTGAGACATTTTCATGGTTTTATATCCAGATCCGACTACACTGATTTTTAAAGATCCAGTAAGATTGTTCTCCAGTTTTTAATACTTTGCATATTTTCTAAACATGATTTGGTTGAATGTTACCTTTAAATGTCAAACTCTTGGAAGTGGGAATTATATAATCTAATCCGTTTCACTCCAGAACAGAATTAAGAGATATGAATTAAGCAGTTGCGAATGAATTAGGCATTAAAAATGTAATTGCATTGATTTTTCTAGGTATTACACCAAATGATATCAATAGAAAATGTCTTTGGTCTAATAGTGTGATATTTAATTAGTTTATGTTAATTGCCTGCATTTCAGAAACAAATTACTTGACTTCTTTATTCAATGAATGAATGAATGACTTGGCCTTCTGCCATTCCTCCACTGCCCAGTGTCCTGTCCCTGGACAGCCAGGGAGTGCTCCATGCTGGGAGGTCAAGGTGGTGAGGGGAGCCACAGGCACAGCCTCACCACTGCCAGGACACCACGGCAGTCTGACCTCCTCACCAAGCAGGTAGAGCAGCTTTTCCTCTCGAGGGGAGGAGACTGTAGACTTCCTACCACATTCCCAGCTGCTCTTGCCCGTAGCTGATGGGAAGGCTGAGGCATCTCCAGGCTCAGGGCGTGGGGTGCTGTAGAAGAGAGTGAAACTGGAGGCCAGCTGAGTTGGTTGGTGCATCCAGGTGCTGGATTGTCTCCTTTGAGGTGACAGGTCTTGTGTATTTGCAAAGGTGGGGTTTAATTTTCTGTTCCAGTGACCTAAGTGATGGGTTGAGTTTGTGAGCCACAATGTACATGGGTTTAGGTTGTTCAGAGCCTGGTTACTGTCCAAGTCTCTCTTTGGGTTCCAGGAAAGCTCAGTACAAAAGCATACACTGTCTGTGAGTCTTGAGGCCTGGCCCCAAGCAATTCTGGAAGCATTTCAACTTTTTTACCTTCTCTTACACCTATCTCAGACTCTCCCATTTGGATTAGCTAACTCAAATCAGAGGCTGTAATGTTGTCACTGTGCTTTGGTCACAAACTCTTCCTCATTTGTGCTTCTCTTTAATCACAGAGTCACAGAATTGTTAGGTTTGGAAGGGACCACTGGAGATCATCCAGTCCAACCCCCCTGCCAAGGCAGGGGCACCTGGAGCAGGTGACACAGGAACTTGTCTGGATGGGTTTTGAAGGTCTCTAGAGAGGGAGGCTCCACATCCACCCTGGGCAGCTGTTCCTGTGCTCTGCCACCCTTGATGTAAAGAAGTTCTTCCACTCATGCTGAGGTGAAACTTCTTGTGTTTTAGTTTATGGCCATTGCTCCTTGTCCTGTCACTGAGCACCACTGAAAAGCTTCTGACACCATCCCCTTGACACCCACCTTTGAGATATTTATATGCATTAATGAGATCCCCTCTCAGTCTTCTCTTTTCCAGACTAAACTGGCCCAGCTCCCACAGTCTCTCCTCATAAGAGAAGTGCTCCAGACCCCTCACCATCTTTGTGGACCCTCTCCAGTAGTTCCTTGTCTTTCTTATACTGAGGAGCCCAGAACTGGACACTGTGCTCTGGATGTGGCCTTGCTAGGGCCAAGTAGAGGGGGAGGATCCCCTCTCTTGACCTGCTGGCCACATTCTTTCCAATGGGATACTTGTTTGCATTTTACATGTTTCTTGCTTTCCTTCAAATATTTTTTTCCTTCTCTGACATTTTTTACTGATATTTTTGGATATTTTTTCCCCCTTTATTTCCTGTCTCATTGTGACTATGTCATCTATATAACTTTCTTCTTTCAGCCTTTTATCCTTTTATTGTGAAACATATTGCCTCCAACACACATCCTGTTTTCAGCACAGCGTCTTTTAAAACAGCTCACAAACCTGCAAGTTATCTGATGAAGAACAGCTCTCCCCTCTGTGCCCTTGCCCTTGCCCTTGTGCTTCCTCATTCACTTGAATCCTGGAGCAGAACACCTAAAAGTCTGGTCTGGAATTGCAGATCTCAACTCAGTACATCCAGTTCTTAAAACAAAAACAAAATACCACAGTGGGACGTAGAAGCTGTGCATGATTATTTATTGATGATTGTTGGTTACAGGAATTAAAACAGCAGGGAGCTCAGATTTTGATCAGAAACCAAGTGATTTTTCTGTAAACTTTTTATTGTAAAATGTGAGCATAATATAAACCCGTTGTGCTCCTGCTGTTAAATGTTAAGCCCTGGCATGACCTGCTGTATGAACAATGCATGTTCCCTGTCACACAGGTATGTAGCTCTGGAGATGTGAGGTGTGTGTGAGGTCCATGTGTTTTTGTCTGGTTTTTTTGTAAGCGCTTTTCAATTATAACAGTACAAGATAACCAGCCTGGCAGTGATTTTTAGGTCTTTATGTGCTACAGATATAATATGTTAGCTTTTAGTTTTTGTAACATCACCAACTGCTAGGGGAATTGATGTTTAATACATTTCTAAATAAGTAAAACTAAAGCATAAATAAATAATGCCTGGTTTATTAGTCCAGGTGTTTTCAGCATTGCTGAAAGTGGTTTGATGACAACCACCAGCACTGGCAGTGGAAAAAAAACCTTATTTCACAGTGATTATTATCATTATAATAAACCATAATTGAAAGATTACAAAATTGATTCTTTTAAAAATTAATGTTGCATGAGTGAGCAGGCTCCGTGGTGTTCAGAGTTTTTCAGTGTTGCTTGGAAGGAAAATGGCTTATTTTATTTCCTGGCAGAAAACTGCTGATTTTCAAACAATCGCATTAGAGAAAACAGTCCCAGAGGGTTACAGGAGGCAACAGACCTATGTCATTATGCTTTACCCTTTCCTGATGGGTTCGGAGAAGAGCCAGAAACAAAGGAAAGTTACATTCATTATTGAGAGAGCCTTGGGAAAATCTGTTTGGCCAAGCAATTTTGCATGAAACGAGTGAGGAAATATTTGACTGCAAAGAACATAAACTCCTTCCATCAATATGCAATTTTCTGGATCCATTTGTCCAAACGATTATTAAGAACAGTTTCTAAATTTGCAGTACTTTACAACTTCAAAGGACTGTGAAAGCATCAACTAGTTAAATGGATGGAAGTGTTTTTTAATAAATAAAAAAAAAAAAGACCAAAGTCATTTGTAAGACAGTTTAAAGTGCAAAGTATTGAAAACAGCAGGAAACCTGAGGACCTGGAGTAGCAATCATCTGCCCCAATCAGGAACATGGAAACCACAAATTTATCTTTGATGATTTCCTGTAAATATGCCCTTTGAGGACAGATTGCCCTGCCCAGTCTTGCGGAAAATGCTCAGAGTTACATCTCTTCTCAGCGCAACATATGGATCTCAGCAAGCCCTGCTTCTCCATTTCCGAAGTCATTCTTCAGAGGGAAAAGTCTGAGCAAAAACCTAGTGAAATACTCTTGTAATAATGCTGCTTAGCATCCTTCAAACCTGCTCAGTCTGACTGGAAAACTTCTTTCTGAGTTGTTGTTTCTTTTTTTTTTTCCTGGCCATTTTCTTCAGTAAGATCTGCCAAGTTTTCCAGACCTGTTATCCTAGTGGAAGTGGGTTTATTGATGTTTCTGTTCCCTTCAGAATGTCTCACTTTTACCTAGGACACACCAGTACAAATAGCTTTCCTCCCCCTAAGTGTGTAGCAACCTGTGCTACATTTGGGTCTCTCTGAGTGTCCTTAAGTGGACTCTCTGTGAAGGAATACACCTGCTCTGGGAAACTGCTGGCTCTTCTCCATGTTGGGGATGGCTTGTGCAGATGGGGGGAGCCTGGTCTTTCTTTCTTGCTACCTCTCTGTAGCACTTTGCCCCTTCTGAAGTTGTGTTACTGGGTCTGAACATCTGGAATCTGGGCTGCAGCCAGCAGTGTCACATCTTGGTGGCTTGGGCTTTCCAGTCAGTGCCATATCTCACATTTTTGAGGCACAGACATCAAAGAAGCCCAAGAAATTGGGGTTAGATGTGGCTTATTCATTCCCCAAATATATCCTGAAGAGTGAACATGCTATTACATTTTTAAGCTGATGTTTATGCACAATTTCACGTTGTCCAGATAGTTTGCAGTCTCTGAAAAAGTTTTCTGTGCTTGAATTTACAGTAGACATATAATTTACCACATTTTGTATGTGTACTCTTACTTGATGACAACCTCCTACTGGCCCTATGTAGTGTTTTATTAAATAGAGGGACAGTTCTCAAGCTCATCCTTCCAAGATTGAAATCAGTGTTCTTTCACTGGTTAGATTTCATTAATATTATTTAGCATTTCATAATGCATATAATCCACAGATATTAAAGCACTGCAGGACATTAAACCAACTTTAGTTTCCCAGTTTTCCTGATTGTAAAATTCATGCAGGGAGTCATTTGTCAAGTTGCACACAGGTGTCATCCTGCAAGGCTGAGGCAGAGCTATGAAGATATCCTTCAGTCAGGGTTCCCAAATTGTCCCTGACATGCTACCCTGACATTCAGAAGGCATAAGTGTGTATTCTTACCTGTGCAAGTTCATGCTCACCTGGGATTTTTATAGGCAGACAGAAGTGGAATTTCTTAAAAGAATTCACTAGAAATTGCATGTTTCCTAAAATCCTGTATGACTCCACTCAGCTCTTGTGTCTTGGCCTCTGTGCAAAGATAGGCTTGTATTACTCAGCAGAGCCTTGTTTAAATATAGCACTTTGCAGGAGGGAGGGGTGATCATTAGATTTGGGAAGGAATATTACAAGACATGTTGGAGCACTCCATATTCAAGCAGTTGCTTTCTTACCACTTCCCAGCAGTCAGCATTGCCCATCAAAGAAAATTGCTAAATAGCTCTGCTACATCATTCTTCATTTGCATTAGAAATGGCTCTAAGCAATAACAGGATTACAGCCAAAAAGTGCCAGCACTTTATCATTCATTTATTTGATTTAATATATAGAGTTACCTATTTGAAACAGCATTTACTTTTCTTGAGCTCTTCGTAAAACCCACTCTGAATGGAAGTGTTTAAGGTAATGACGACTCCGATTAGTTCCCTTAGAACAGCATGACTGGAATCAGATGCACTACTTCTCTTTTCATTAGACACTTCTGAGCTGCTATGAGTGATCTTATAGCATGAGAGGAAAGAAATTAGCTGAAGAAAACCAGATGCAAATAGTCCACAGCATGCTGCTACTCTTCTTGCTCAGCATAGTAAACTGTAAGCTTAGGAGCCTTACAGGTGGCATTACTAGAACCTGATGCAGACTTGCATTTCAGGAAAGGTGGAAAAAAACCATGCTTGCTGTGTGCTGCAGCTTTTCCTTCACCTGCACTGTGAATTGAACAGTGTTACAGCTTCCTCTGCCAGCCATTACCACCTTCTTCCCCTCTTCTCACAGCCACCAAATCCCTGTAAATCCAAGCCTGGTCTGAACAGCAGATCGTTAATCTGTTTTTCAACGTGCTCAGCCCCCACCACAGTCAAGAGGTCAGACATTGTGTTGCACATTTGTTCACAGATGGGATTGCTACATGGGATTGCTGCATCAGGAGCTCTCTTCTAAGAGAGGAAGATGTTTCAATTAATTCTAGGAAATTTGAGAGCTGGCAGCTAAGTTTTGCCAGTGTTTTATTCCTGCTCATGTTTCTTGATTGTCAGTAACTACTATTTATAATCAGTGGACATGGCACAAATATAAGGAAAAACATTTTCCAAAGCAGCTCCTTGAACAAATAGCCTGTATTACATCTGAAAATGGAAGAGTTCCCTGAGTAATTTAGGCCTCTTGAATTTTCTTTTTTCTACTGAAGTATCTGGAATTCCCATGAATTACCTGGGAAGCAGAATTGGGAACATGACTGTAGGATGTTTGCATGAGTTGAAGAAGCAGAATTTTTCTGGTAACATTCATCTAAATCTCTTCCACTTTTTTTCCTGAACATGATTATGAAGTTCTGCATCATTGCTGGTGTTGCAGGTATCTTAGTATTATAAAATGCTTGTAGTAATAAATAAAAGAGGAACGTGCTGGGCGTATACTGAAGACTGAGGTTTTGCAGTATATCCTCTCCATGTCTAAAAGCAATGTAATATCACAGCAGAACTATTCATTTAATATGTAGATATTGTGGTTTAAGCAGAGAACATTGTTTCTAATAACTTGGTCTCTCCACCCATTCATTCCTTTCCAGGCTATCTCAGAGTGAACTTTGGGAGGTGTGATAAATTTATGATATGAACATTTCCTGCTGTCTGCAACTACAGACAACAATTCATCTTGCATGCAGTTGACCATCTAATAATAGTGGCTTTCTGTCCCTGTAAATGGAGATTAGATTCCCAATGTGCTTCAGCAACTTCTATCCTTCCTCCTCTGAAAATTTTAGCTTATGTGTAAATAGCCTAAATAATTTGAGTGCCCATAAAAGTGATGGACTTATGTCATACACCAGAACCTGGTGAAACCTCTCCAGTTCTGTGAGTTTGCTGTAACACTGCTGTCCCAGGCCTTGGCCTCTCTCCTGAGCAAAGACTGCTGGTCCAACTCATTTACATTGGATTTTTACTGTGTGCACGAAACCCTGCCATGGACTGGTGAAACTATGAGGTTGTCTAATCTAGATTTGCCCTGGGCTGTCTCTGGGATGAAAAACTGGAATAATTAAGCAATGTAGAGGTTTATTGTTTAGTAATTTTTTTAAACATTTTTAAGAAATCTGCAATAGCAATATCTACAGTTCAGTCATTGCTTCAAAAGTGAAAGACTCCAAGGCATGACTCAGACTCTAATGTGCAGAAGCAGTGAATTGAAAGGAGAGGGTATGATAGCAATGTGATAGAGAATCTCAGTGAAAAACTTCCTGAGAAAATACTGTTTAAAGTCAAAGTTACGAAGTGAATGCTTTTCTACTGAGGACAAAACCTATTGGTTTCAAATTAAAGGTTCACACAAAAGTTATGTCTGATGTGCTTGATCTGCAGTAATTGATTCCTCTAATTCCTAGAGGAGCCCTCACCACTTAAAATACAATTGAACTCTGCATTACCTTGAAATGTTGTAGTTTAAGTTGTATCAGCCTAGCACTAAGCAGTACCAAGTGGGCTACAGATGCAAGCTGAAAGTTTAGACCCTTTTCACTTCTTTGTTTCATGCCCTTTGAATGCTAAGCAGTTGGATCAGCAGCCTTTCCCACCCTACTTCACAGATGTTTTCGTTTCTTACATTCCTGCGCATGGGAACAGAGCAGGAGAATTCAAAATGCTATGGTTTGCTTTCATTCAGACTGGCTTATGGGCTGGGTTTTCTTTTCTGTGTTCTTGTCTGATTCTAAAAAAATCACCTGTAATCACCCATGTAATATCAAGGCTAATATAACAGCCTGATTTTCATTATTGTTTGAATAAATTTTCAGGAAAAAGTTAGGATTCTGCTGAAGCATTACCTTATCTATCAGAGGAAAATGTATTTATAAGCCACTGTACAGAAGCTTATATGAAGATAAGTTGAATCTCATCATGTGATCTGTACTGTTATGGATTATAGAAGTACTGGCCTTACAGAATCAGTTTTTAACATTATTAGTGGCAATAAATTTAGTCATCAGTTCTACAAAAGAGTCTGGCTGTAACTAACAAACTGTGTGTGTCTGTATTTGTAACGACTGCCTTGATAGTTTCACATATCAGTTCAATAAAACATCTTCCACTCCGGGGAGACATTTGGGCAGGAATATCTCAGTGACATTCTTGCCATTCCCATTACCATCACTATGCACTCAGAGTAAAATATGTTTTAAAAATTGATTGGGTATGTATTTACAACATAGATCATAAGACATGTTTTTTTAATGGTGAGGAACTCCCAGTGATGCATTCTGTGATCTGTAGCATTGATTTGGGTTCTTTGATTTTAACGCTACAGAATACTGTCATAAAACTTTTAGACCCTTAATGTCATAGGGTGCAGCTTCTTGACACAGAATGTTGATGTAAAAGGTGATAGCTACTGCAGGCAAGAGCTTTCAACCCAGTGAAAACCAGAGGCTTGCATTAAACATAGTTAACTGAATTTGTATTCTTAACATATTAAACATAAATATGCAGTTCATTGAAATGACATAAGGCTGAGATGTAATGCAGGTAGACTTTGGCAGTGTGGAGCATACCTCATTTGGTTTAGAGACTTCAGGCAGTTGTCAGGAAGTGTCTTTGAAAAGTATTTTTCTGAAAAAGTTATCCAAAGGTAGGTGAAGCAAATTTTCTACCCCTTCTTTATTGACTAAAGACAGTCTAGATGACTGACCTCGACACCTTAGCTCTTGATTAGCAAAGGAAGGTGAGGTAAATAATGGTTGTGTGTTATATCTTCTAACAGGTTTGTGCAGTTATTTAGCATGGTGTTGTACTTAGTTCGAGGTTTTGGTAAAGGCATGACAGAGGTGGTTTGTTCTTAGCACAGCAGAAAGTTCAACTGCTCTATTGTATTCTTTTCGGTCTGATTCCCATCCTGGTTCTTAAGAATTACTTGTTTCTGGCAACAAAAAACTGGGTCTGAAACTTGATTCCATTCTGGGTCAGAGGAAAGAAAGGTGACATGGAAAGGTGAGTGTCACAGGTACCAAACAAAAGGTAGAAGATTGGCCAGATAGCAAATGTAGGAGTAGTAACTGTGAAGTATTTTTCCATGGATGTGGTTATAGTGAACAATATTGCAAAGCTTTTAATTGTTTTACAGAAGTCCTACAACCATCCTAGGTGTATTAGAGTTCACTTGGATACAGAAAAGTCTTGACATCTCTCACTGCAGTGAGATTACTGTCCAAAGTTATCTGGAATCCTTCCAGTGCAAAAATTAAGTATAGAAATGGCTGAAATTGTTTTGTTAAATTTCTGTGGTGACTAAACTCAGATGGAACAGTCAAGACAACAGCACTGTTGGCTTAAGTATGTGAGTATGGTTGGCAGTTTTAGTTGGCTGCCTTTCTTGGGAAATTTGTTCCTCCCACTGGCACATTAACATTTGGTCTTCCCAGTTCTTAGGGCATCGTTTGGACACAGACTACTTTTTTCAAAATTTACATTTTCTTCTTTAAGAGAAGGGGGAAAAGCTAATTGTATTTGGAGGAATGCCTTTTCTTACTAACAGGTAGACTGAAGTATCTTCACTGAGAGGTGCGTGTGTGTTCAGAAACTCACATTTTAAGCCTCTGGAACACCAATAGGTTGGTAATTTGGCAACACCAGTGAGGACAGAGCTTGCTTTCTGTATAGCAAGTTCTCTCCTGACCTTGTAATCTTACCCTCTAGGACTTACAGAGCTGTAGCTGGGTAAGACTTGCCTATAGACTCTTGTGTGACTCTGCCTAACACAACGTCGTTACCTGTTTTCCCCGTGGGATGTGGGATAAAGGGCAGAGCAGTGAACCCACTGGAGGGAGTGATAGAAAATAAACTCCTTTTGCAAAGGACTAAGACACCTTAAGCTGATGCTCGATTTTATTTACAGTGCCTGTTCAGACCTGTGTCTCTGGGACTAACCTTTTGTGGCGTCTGCCGGCCGGGAGCGAATTAACTTTCCCATTGATCATGAGCAGATTTTAGTTCTGGATATTACTATTACTATTCCAAGTGTTTCCTGCTGCTGTTAACAAGAGTGTGCCCACTGGCCAGGCTGGGGCCTCAGGAAAGGCAGTAATTTCTTGTGGCATCGCTGCCTTGGGCCCCTCATCCCCATCCCCTCAGCACGCAGAGCCATTGCTGGGTTGTAGCAGCCAAGTGAGTGGCAGCTGCCCCACAGTGCTTGGGAATACTTGAATCTCCATCACCTTCCCATGCTTTAAGGAGCTTCAGGTGTTGCCACAGTGGTAGGATAGTTGAATGGAGGGGATCCAGCTCTGGCAGGCTGTCTTTCATTGTTCCAGCTGTTCACAGCTGCTCTACAGCTGATTGAAAGGGCATTTACTGCTCTCATGTGAATAACCCTGAGGGATCAGAAAGTCAATTGTGCAAAGCACCTACAGTCAGTACCAGATGTGTGTCTGGGAGCCACTGCAAAGGAGGCTGACATTGAGAAGAGTTTCTTGGTGATGTTTTAGGGACTGGCAGGTGGCTACAGCAGCTCACGAGAATTTAGGGCTGATGAAAAAGGGTGCAGAGGTTACTTAGCACACAACTATTAGGATTTTAAAAGCTCTCTTTGCCCCTCCTTTCCAGAGCAATACTGAGTATCCATCCCCTGTAGTTTTCAGTCTGTCAGTTCATCTGTGAACGAAGCAAATGTTACTTTAATCGTAGTTCATTAGTTCCATCTGGTGCCAGGGTGGGGAATGGAGACCCTTTCTTACCTTACAAAACATTATATACCTTTCCTGCCAAGCTGCTCTACTGAATAATATTTGGAGCCTGAGGCTAACTAAATGTAAAGGTTTGGAATTGTTTCTCTGTTGGTCTTCCCACAGATGCATGTTTGGCTCCCTGGATCTGACCACTGTCTAAAGAAATTAAGACCAACAATATTTTAGTTAAAGCAGTAGTATACCATATGCAAGGCCAGAGATGCTCTGTGTGATGCCCACAAAATTTGGTATCTGTCTGCTTTTTTTCTTTCTCTTTAATCGATAGAAATATGATTTCCCCCTAGTTCAAAGGAAATTGAATTTTCACATAGCAGGGGAAAACAAATGCCCTTCAGCATTGCTATCAGTGAATTGGGGCACCAGATGTCTTTTACACGGGTCCAGCATATTGTCTCTCCATTTCCAAGTCACTCTTTTATGCTTCTATTTATTGTAGGCAATTATGCTTTGACCCAAAGACATAATCCTAGTGGAATTAAAAATCATGTGCCCTCTTTGTATAAAAAAGCTGAGTCTGATTTTATGAAAAAGAAATGCAGAGAATGAATCTAGTGGGAAATTAGGCAGTAGTATTTGATGACTGTAAATGTATTTATTTATAACAGCTAATCTTGGTGGAAATGAAGAAATAAGATGAAATAATTAACTTTACTATTTATAAAAGAGTCTCTTTTATCCACTGTGAAATACAGTCACCTCCAGGATGAAATGCAATGGCTGCTAAAGAGCATATAGATATTTAAGTGTGAAAGGAAAGAACAAATGTGCATTTGACACAGTGGGGAAAATGCAGCATGGAAGGAAAACATTTTCATGAAAATGTTGCCCCTTTTAGTTGAAAACATATTTTAACTGGCTCTTGTAATTATTCAAACTGGAATTTGATCATAAAAGTAAAATGACTCTGGCCTTGCAAAATGCACTCTGACATTTTTAATAGCTTCAATACAGAAAAAGCACTTACTTTACAGTAAAATAGAACACTTACTCTCAGAAAGATAAAGAGCTTCATTTTCCTACCACAAAGACCAGTTTTACTGATGATGTCACTGAAGTTATTGCAGACTTAGAACAGTGCAGGAGGAATCAGGACCAGCAGCACTGGGACAGAGGTGAGAGTGCTGCTCACTGAATTAACCACCCTTTTCATAAGCCCAGAGACTGAAGGAATAACAAAGAGACTGGCTGGCTGTTGATGAGTTCTCTGACCATGTGCAGGGTATCCCGGAGCTCCAGTTAAACCTTTATATATCTCCAGAGGGAAAGAGGATGAATGATACAGCAAAGAGCACTTTGCCAAACAAAATAGAAAGATCCATGGGATTGCTGCACTATTACAAATGTCAGCATACAATTAGGAATCAGTCTATATATACAAAATGTTTTACTGGGCTTCTTGAGTGAAGTTTACAGATTTTAACAGGAGACCTATTGAAACATAAACTGCTGCACCATCTGTGATACACGTACTCAACAGTTCTTCTGCCTAAATTAGATCACTAAATTTAAATACAATATATGCTATTTTATGTATAACTACTGCCCTCAAATCAATCCACGTTCAAACAGTAATATCTAACTTACATGCTGACTGAAAGTCGGAGGGAGGGTCTTGATAAATTGTAAAAAGGCAGCAAAGTGATTTTAGTATCATAGTATCATTGATTAAATGCATGAAGCTAACTAAGAAAATAATCTGCAAGGAGAGATGTTGTGATAGCGGTCACGTTGTGTCATCTATTTGTATTAAATGCTAAGGGAAGAGAGAGAGAGAGAGAGAGAACTTTGAAGATTTGCTTTTCATTATAGTATGAATTGATGTTCAGCTACTAAAATGAAATAGGTTTGCATAAGAGTTATGACTGTCAAAAACCATTTGGAATTTCATTCTGTGCAGAGAAATTAAAATTTTGAGTGATTATGTGAAAGACTCTTCTGAGGCAAGATTATAAAACCACAGCTTTCCCTTGTTACTGGATTTTTTAGATTAGGTGATATTCTTACTGTTTGTTTTATCTCATCTCAAATACTTTTTAAATGACTTGCTGAATTAATATCATATTAAATTCAAGAAACTATGGTGATGGAACAATATACTTGAGATTTTAACTGCATATAAAGATATTCAAAACTATGGGTCATACATCTAATGCAAGTTAGCCATCTGGGTGTATACATACAAGAAATATTTATTTCAGTTTATAAAAGCAATCTAATTGAGTAGACCAGACAGATACACCATTAATTACATATTACAATACAGTCTGATCTGATATCAGAAGCAAAACACTTGAAATTCAGAATCTCTTGACATTTTTCACTCATTTCCATAACAATCAACCACTCAAACCTCAGTTCTGGAGGAAATTATGATACTGGAAAAGGAGTTTTACAGTATGCTTTCAACATCCTGGGTTCAATTAAAATGGAAGAAATCACGAGACTTGTCCTTTGAACAAGCATCTGCAGATGAATGTGTATGAGTCCCCTTGGCATAAATTTCCCAGATAGGCTTAACTAAATCTTGGAAAGCAGAGCAATTTTGAGGGGTCTCAAAGTTATGACAGTTAGATTTCACAGCTATGGTATTTTACAGTACTTGAATATTGCTAAATGGTTGCTCGAGTTCTGGGCCTATTATTGTAGCTGCATTCTAGAAATAGAGATTGTGGCCACACTGCTTTATCCTCTTAGGAATGTTAGAACAATCAGGTAGTAGAATTCACTACAAGATCCTAATGGGCATTGTAGCCACGGATCTGAATGGCTCATCAGTGAAGAGCTGTCAGTCACACCATAAAAAAAGCACGGGTAATCTTTTGTGCATTGAAAGCTTTTAGCCTGTTTTTTGCACTGTTTGCAGCTAGCATCTGTTTTAAAGGAAACAATAAAACAACAAAACTGCCCTCTTGATGACGGAATCAATTTTTTTTTTTTTTTGCATGTACATAATCAAATGTTGAGATAAAAGTGCAAAATATGTGCAGTCCTTCGAATGGGTGCCCACTGATAGAAATGCACTTGTGTTTTCCTTTCTGAAGGCTTTTCTAGACTTGTAGTAACAAGCCTGACATTTTTTCACTGGCCCACAAGGTCACAGCTTCAGTCAGCTGTCTTACCTTGAAGTCCCACAGTGTGTTGGTTTTCTTGCTTTTTGAACTTTGGCTATTTGGTGCAGTCAGTACTGTTGGGGGGGAAAAAACCCACCAGATGCTGCAAGAAGATGTCTCTGGAAATTGCACATGAGCTCATCATTGCATCTGCACTGACACGTGCTGGGGACCTTCTCCTCTGAGTTCCTGTGTAGATTCTTGGCCAGGAAAAGAAGCTTGTTTGAGGTGTCTTAATGCCATCATACCCAGGTGTCCCAGGCTGCAGCTGAGCTTTCCACAATGGTGAGATTTAAGAAGGATAAAACCAGAATTCTATTAATTTGTGATCTTCGGCTTTCAGAGTTTGCTTTCTGACTGTTCTCTGAAATCATGATGGCTAGGAAATCTTTTTGGTTACAGCAAAAGTGGCACCTCCCATCTAGTCAACTGATCCCACAAAGCAGGGCTCAAAAAATGGTAGATATTGGAGAATTTACAATAAAACTTTGTAACCTCATAGCCCTAGGGTCTTGCCATTAGAATAAAAGACACATTTGGATGAAGTTTTCTGTGTTTGTGTGAAGTGCTGTAGAGGATAAGACATCCTGGAAAATGGTTTTGCTAAGCTTTTAATGTAACAGCCCAGATTTGATTAACTTTCCTTTTTTCACTGTAGAGTCATTTCAGTCAAGGTTACTGCTGGCTTTTCCCCTGGACTCTCGGCAGAGGCAATGAGTGAGGCAGGCACAAGCCTGTTGAGAGATCCTTGAAGGTTCAGCTCAGATGCAAAGGTTCAGCTCCCCTTGCTCTTCAGGCATGACTATGCAAATAAATTTGCATTTCCTCCCCCAAGCTCACATCCCTTTCATCTTAACTGCAGCCTCTTGTAGGATTTGCTTTATTGGCTTGCAGCCAGCGTCGTGTCCTGTAAAGGCTGAGGAAGGTGTTACAAAGACACTACAGCAAAGCAGAACATTTCAATCCAAATGGGGAAAACTCCCTTGGAAAAAAATGGACTTTAAATAGCTCCTCAAGACAGTGCCCCCTCCACTCTGCCACACCAGTTACCAGTGATAATACATTATAGAAGGGACTGATAAATTTGTTCCAGTGCTGAGCCATCAATACATTTCACCAGCAGTGGCTTCTTTCCTTTTTATCAGCTCGGCTGTGTTTGAAAGCTGTGTACACAGATGACAGTTTAAGTGATACTAAACCATTACCTCTTGGATTATGATCCAGGCACCTGATGAAAGAGAAGCTAAAGTGTTAAACCTTAGGAAGGGCAAATGCATACATGTATGCAGTCAAAAATACATTACTGCATCACATCCTGAAGACAAAAGTAACCATAACCAAACATGAAATACACCATATTATTTTTCACAGACTTTGCCAAGCAAAATATAGAGGCCTGTATAAGAGGCTTTAAAAAAAATCCTATTATTTTCTGGAAATCTTCAAATGCTTACTCTGGGACTGTACTGCTGAGATACTGAATTGGCATTGCCACTCTGGCATTACTGGGGAACCTTGGGGTAATTTTCCTTTCATACCTACCTTCCAGGATGAATTGGTCCTTTCTGATAACACTGGAGACCAGTTGAAACTGAAAACCAGTGTCACATACTTTAAAGACTACATCTCAGTGGCTCCTGTTGTCATTTATGAAGCTTACTTGAATTTCAGCTAAAGCAACTTACTGTAATTTTTATGTGTCTGTTAACAGCAAGATACCTCAAAAAGGCTGTCTGAAGTTGACACCTTAAGTCTTCATGTAGAAACCTAAAATATACCCCAGTTTTTCAAAGTATACATGCAGCAGTTCCTGTATTTTAAAAACATGGTATTTTTTCCTTTTATTGTCACTCAAAAATAAGATGAAAATTAGGATAATAATTATACAGGAGAGTGCATTGATTGCCAGTGCCTGGTGCTGGGTACTGAGCAGAAATGTGCTCTTAAATATCCAAGCAATTAATTTGGAGATAACATTTATTGATTGTGTAGAAAGTTCCTACAAGTCAATCTAAAGATGTATTGTTATAAATACAATAGTGAGCTTTGCACTGGATGTGTAGTGAATGTAATGTTTTTTGAGTGATCCCAATTGCATTATTTATGCATCAAGTCACCTTAGATTTCACAAAGATATTTTCCCTGGAGGATTGAAACCATGGCAAATAAAAGCTTGGTAAACCTGGCCTTTGATAAGGTGACGCAGTGAGGAGGTCGCTGGAGGATTTATTCTTATGTAGTTCTTTCATCTCCAGCTGCAGGTTGTCTGGGCCCCCCTCCCCACGTTTGTTGGCACAGTTCTGACCCAAGTGCCTCCTCTCTGGGGTGATCTTCACTTTCAAGCCTGTCAGACCTGGTTTAGAGAAGAGCGACTGCAATGTGGTGCAAAGACATGGAGTCCAAATACCATTTAAAGCCTTGGGGCATTGACTGGAGGTGTTGGAGAGTTGCCACTCTCAGTGTGCATTCAGTGCACCTAAAACTTGAGCTTATCCTTCCCAAGGTGAGGACTCTTCTGTAGCAGGCCTTGCCACAGCGGAATTGTGGTTCAGGAGTTCGACAGCAAAGTCAAGCCCAGATTTCAGCCCTTTCCTTACAGAAGTATTCTGGAGAGTTGGACTGTGAAGGTTTCTTTCCCTTCCTGCTGTTATAGCTTGCTGCTTTCCTATACTGAATAATCTC
Source organism: Manacus vitellinus (assembly GCF_001715985.3). Taxonomy (NCBI): domain Eukaryota; kingdom Metazoa; phylum Chordata; class Aves; order Passeriformes; family Pipridae; genus Manacus; species Manacus vitellinus. The sequence goes on along the minus strand of NW_021940737.1, from coordinate 2,824,585 downwards.
TACTTTGGGCAATATCCATGTTTAGCGCAGCCCTACTTGTTAGACCCTAGATGCGCAGCTGAGAGCAAAGTAGCAGCATTAATCTTCACAATGAAAATGTATTTTGGGACATTAGCACACATATGGTGAGGATTTTTTAACCTACATTACTGTATGTAACTTTGCAGCTTAATTAATCAATTAGGATTAGTGCAGTTTGTAATCAAGTCCAAGAGTGATTGATGCATGCCATATTAATTGCAACATTCACATGAAGCATGTCATATACACAGTCATTTTACAGCTGGATTTCACATTGGATTGCTCATAAGCACTTAATGGCAGGAATATTTTAGACTTGCAATCAGGGAAATTGTATTGCACAATATGCTTTATATGTTGTACACCCTGCTTAGATAATAACTCCTCCATCACTGATGTATCCTCTTGCTCCTCCCTCCTGGTTCGATCGTTGGCAAAGTAGTCCATTTTCAAAGGCTTTTCTTTGCTGTGGAACAAGAGGTATAATTAAATTGTATCCCAGTAGTGAAGGTTTCTAATGATGATGAGCCAAAACTAATTGTATTGATTTGTTTATTACTGGCTTAGGAAGCTCATCAAACAAATGGACTGAAACTATTTCCATATTCTTATCTGTTTGGTAAATGAGAAACAAATAACACTTCCATATGTCTGTTGCATGGTGTCACGGCATTAATACTAATTCTGAAGATAGGCTCAAGCACAGGGAGGGAGGTTATCCTAAGTGCAGTGTTTCTACAGCTAAGAAATACCACTTTTTTCCCCCATTTGTGTCCTGGGATGAGCAAAATGAAGATTTTTTTTTTCTTTTTTTTGTCAGAGATGTTCTGGTTGCCAGAACTGGGGAGTAACAGACTATGCCCAGAAAGTAAAAAGACTGAGGCAAAAGAAAGGAAACTGGTATCATGTTCTTTTCTCCATGCACGTTTGTTCCTTGACCTCTGGATTAAAAAAAGCTGGATGAATAATGTGAACTAAAAATGTCTATAAATATTCATTTTAATTTTTAAATTAATTTACTTCCCACTCTCACATTAACTCTGCAAACAGTCAAGTAATCACATCTGGTATAAACGTTTGCAGAAAGTAAATTTCTGTATTTCATGTATGAGTTTTTGAAGGAGCAGAGTTTTCATTTGGAATGTGCAAAAATTCCTATTATTGTTCTCCCAGTTGTGGCCCAGACACAAGTTTCTCTGTCCTATATGAAAAATTACTTTTGTTACATAATGACTTAAAAATGCTGGGCTTTTTATTACTAAATATTTGTGATCAATTTATAGAGCAAAAGGCTGTCCAGGTTGGTTTAAGCAGGTGCTGATCTAAAACCATTGAAGCCAGCAGTAGTTATTTGTTGTCTTGAGTGTGTTTTAGATCAGTCTCCTCATGGATGCAGCTGAGAAAATACAGAGCTAGGAAAAAAGACTAAGCTAATTGCGTAAATTGTTATTTTAATTGAATTTGGGGGACTGATTGTTTTGATGCTGTGAAAATGTGGATTCCTCCATAGTGACACGGTTACTTGTGCTTTGTTTTGCTCTCACAGTAATACAAGGAAAGTGGCCACCCTAATCAATTTAGAGCCTGAATGTACTTCCAGTGGAAGCAAAAGCAAGCTTTTTATTCTTCGGAGCTGTGTAACACGAGTTAGAACTGCTGTTTATACGTGTGGAACCATCTCGTTCATTTTCTGAAATACACCTTCCTCTTGCACTCAGCTGTGTGTTTTCAGTTAGAAATGTTTGCCACATTTCACATCTCATATGCTGTGGCAACTTCTGTTACCTAGCAGGTTATGGTCCAAAGAGGATTCGGTGTAGTTGGAGGGTGAATTACCCTTTACATCCCTTGAGAAGCTGATCCTGTCAGTTTGGCAGAGCATTGCTCCAGCTGCTGCACTGCATATAATGTCTAGACTGTGGATAAGTTAATAACACTAGAAGTAGAGCAAAAGGCAGAGGGAATTATACAGCACAGTTATTAAACTTTGACCTTTATGATGCTTTAAAATCATAAAACATTTTGAAATAGGTACACTACATCCAGGATAAGCAGTACTGTTGGGAAAACTGCCTCTCGATACAATGCACAGCATTTTTATCAGGATCTCTCTTCATATTCCAGTTTTTGTACCCAGCAATTAAAGACTGGTAGTGCTGCCTTACTTCTAGTTATGTTGTTTGTGGAGATCTGCTGTTAAAGACAGAATCTGGTGTGCTGGGATGTAAAGCATCACATCTTGTCTCTTCTGCCTTTTGTACTCCCATTGCACAGCCATGGTGCTTTACAGGCTTCAACATTAGGCTCACACCCTGGAGCTGGTGAAAGGGGAACCAGCTCTCCCATTTTGCAGATGAGAAAACTGAGGCACCTGATTTTTTAAAAAAATTATTTATTTATTTATTTTGTCAGGCAGAGAGTCTTGTGGAATAATGAAAAACAGAACTGAAGAGATTCAAAATCTTACTCAGAAACTTGCATTAGTACACTTGGCTTTCTTGATTTCTCTGTATTTACTGGGGAGAAAGCCTCTTTTCCCAGACGTTGGAGTCCTTCTGAGAGTCATCCAAGAAGGAGAGGATTAACCACAGAGGTCAACTTAGGGGCTCTGAGTTGCCTTGTGAAGCTGTCTCTCTTTGGTGGCCGTAGAAAGCCTGGGGAAAAGTGTCTCAATTAAGCTGTGTGAATATCCTCTCTCCCCATGCTGTGTCTTGTGCTATAATTAGAAGGCAGCTTTTATTCCCTGTTTGTTGCACTGATATGCAAGGGAAGAAACACAGGTATCAGGGAACAAAAAATTCAGACTCTAGATCCATGATCTAAGCCTATCCCTTAACAAATGTGTCAAAGGTAAATATTTTTCAGAGTTAGGATTTAGATTTGGCTCATTTTAAAGATTCAAGACCCTTTGGAAAATGTGAACATTTCTTGGTTTAGGTCGCATACGTTGCTGTCTTTCCTCATAAGTGTAGGGCTGAATAAGCACACACTGGTCTCTGAGTGACAGAATTCATCACCACCCATGAAAGTTGACATTCACAGAGGTAAAAAAGGTGCTTTTTTGCGGCAACAAACCCATAGTGCTTTTTTTCTCAAGCTGTCTGAAAACCTGCCCATACAGTTGTGTGCATGGCATTATTTTGTTTAACATTTACAAAACTTGTGGAAGTTTTTGCTTTTAAAATGGTAGGTGAATCAGAGGTCTTGAGAGTACTAATAAGCCAGTCCTGAAGTAACCATTTCCATATTTCATGTCATGTCATTTGACTAAAGTTTGAGTTCCAGAAAAGCAACCTCCCAGCCACTTGGTATGCAGACATTTGTTTGTGCCCTCCGGTTTCTAAGTTTTGCTCTAAAACTCAGCTCTGTTGCTACTCCACACTTCAATAATACAAACTCTGAGAGCGTCTTTTTTTCTTTCACCTTGCAATAGTAAAAATATAAACGTTGAGATTGGTCCCACAGGTATAAAGAACATGCATTGAGTGCCAGAGTTCCAAAGCAGTAGGAGAAGCGCTCAGCAGCAGGATGGGAGCAGCCAGCGCTTGCAAGGTCGGATTTTCTGCACGCAGTTAAAAGGAGACAGTGGCATTTCATTTCAGAGCTATTAGAAGAGCATAAAGCAAAAACTTCAAACCCTTAAATAACACATTCGGGGTTTTTTGCCTTCCCTGTTTTTGTGCTTTTGCGTGGCTTTCATGTTTTGCAGACATGAGCATTGGAGTGCAAAGCACTCTTAGAAGTACGTGTGGCTGTTCCCTTTGCCCACTGTACCTCAGAACAGAAGAAAGGTACTGGCAGTGCCTCCTTATAGTACTGAGGAGCAAAAGAGAGAGAAGTTTGTCACCTGTCAAGGCTGTGTGACGGTAACAACCCCTTTGTGGCTCACTGGAGAGCAGCAGACATTCCAGGGAGAAACTATCCTGTAGAGCAGACAACCCCGTGGCTGAGATACCAGCTCCTTATGGTGCTTATTCCACAAACATTCCAGGAAGAAAAACCCTGGAGATGGGTTTACTGTCAGCAAAGACTTACAGGACTCCCACTACGTAAAGGGACACTTTTACCTCCTGTTGCCCTAGCAGCAAAGTAAACAATCTCCTGAGTGCTTTTGAAAATCCTTTCTTTTGATGCTAGGATGTTTGTAAATATGCAAACAAAGAGGGATGAGAGAGGAGCAGGCGTGTCAAGGGATTTTATTTATGAAGCTATTCACAAATGCCTTTTGCTCTGTTTACTCACCTTTTCCCTTAAGGAGAAGTGGATAATGCCAAGGATTTTTATGAAACCAGCTGAAATTCTAACACAGCACCAAAGCCCAGAATTTTGTTGTTTGTTGTTTTTTTTTAATTTCACTAAGATTGATATGCTGAGCATGGGATAGAGAAGGAGACATGAAAAAACAAGAGAAAAAACCCTGAAGGGGCCCTGAAGGCCAATTAGAGATGGCAGACAGTGTTTTCATATTTAGATTGGCCTGAAAAGTAAAACACTTCAAGTTCATGGAAGCCTGTGAAATGAAGGAATCAAATGCTATTGTTTTTCCATTCTTTCTGTCATTAAAACGAATCTTCAACTGGACATATTATAGCTACTGTCAGTGGGAACAATTCAAATTCCTGTACCCTGCAGGTAAAGAACCCTAACTTGCCTCTTCCTGAATATATCCTCGTGGACGTCTCTGTGAGGCTCTCTGGTGCAGTTTGCACAGTCACAGTCTCGTTCCCAAGCCCAGCAATGTTTCAGCATGCCCAGGGCATCACAGTGAGCCTTGGTGCAGACTGGGTGACACAGTGCTTGAGGACAAGCCTGGTCTGGAGGTGACCTGTCCTTTTGCAAACCCAGGAGGATTCCCTTGCTTTCAGAGCAGCCTGTGCAAAACTGAAACCTCACTTTCCCAGTGAATGAGCCAGTGATGATTCTTTCCCCGTGTAGCCTTCACTGACTTTTTCTGATAAAGAGCGAACACCAATGCTTTACCTTCCTGTGGCAGATGAGAAATCTTGGTCTCAAATCTCAGATGCCTGGCTCTTTTCTTCTTTATTTCTGTTCTTACCCAGCCTTCTCCTGACGACTGTCCAGCTTTGCTGTTGTAGGTTGAATAATTCAGGGGGGAATGAACTGTGAGTTGAAACAAGTGGACAGTGTTCCACCACTTGTCCGCTTAAGTTATTCACAAACTGCCTTGAAATAGGACCTTTGCTCTGTATCTTAAGTGATTGCAGTGTTCCAGCTTGAGTTATGACTGTATAGTATAGTAAGCAGCTGTGTTCAGTTTTAAATAATCAAGCACAAACAATTTTTCCTTACTGTATAACTGAACAGGTATTCTTTCATTTTAAGTGCTATTTTGGCCTGACACTAATGAGTCATGTCATTGCACTAAGTTCTCTTAAGCTTTTTTTTAATGTTTCTTCAGTGCACTTCACATTACTGGTTGCCTCCATTAATTCCACCTGCAGTTACCAAGTTCTTTTAAGCCAAGTTACACATTTGAGTGTCAGAGTCAGTGTCTTATTTTCTAAAAATCTTAATTTCCCCCAAACTTCCGTCAATAACAACTTTAAAATCCATTTGCAATGTAAATGACTCAAAGTATAATCCATCCTGCTGTGTTCCAGAACACTTCCTTCTTGTTTAATTGCCATAGACACTTTAGTTACTAATTAAGCTTTATTGTTTATGATGTTGCATTTCATTAATAGTTGTGATAAAAATTGCATGTTCCAGCAGATTTTTTGCATGTTAATGCCACTAGTGGAGTAGAATTCAGAATTGATGGGAAAGAGTTCATCTCAGAGGTCTCAAGATTGCACTCTTAATAATCTCATGCTGAAACTGTCCCACAAACACGATCTTCAAAAAGGAGGATGCATGTTTGGAGTCCAGTGTCTTTCTCTTCTGATATGGTGGAATAAATTAAAGCTTTTTTAATTGTAATGAAGATCCTGGAAATGACATCACAGTCATTTACAGAAGAAATGCTTCAGATTACATATATAGGTTTATATATATTTGAATGGGAAAGTGAATGGTTAGGAAAATTTGGGGCATAGTTTGAACTAAGAATTTTTTAGGTTCAGGAGCTACTAACCACATGTTAAAGGTCTGTAATTAAAAGATTTAAAGGCTGAAGATTTAGCTCTAGGTACAGGATGGGAATGGGAAGTATCTTAGATGGAGGGCAGCCAAGAAGTCACCGAACAGAAAATAAATAACTTAGTTCTGTGATGAGGAAGGTACCCTAATTTCTGAATGGATGAGTTTTGCACCTCCCAGTCTCATGGATTCAGGGAAAGGATCATTTAGGTCCAGCAGCTGTGAAGACATGCATTATGGGACCTCCCTGTGCCCACTATTTCATCGCCCTCCACAATACCAGTATGGCCCATTAGCTTTGGTTTTACCACTGGTAGTACTGAAGTAGTATCTGGCCTGTGTTGGATCACCCAGAGAAAATGGTGCAATGCAGTATTGCTGGTATTTGACAGTACAAAAGGCCACATTGATCCAAGTTACTTTTTACAGCAGAGCATGTTTGTACCAGGATCTTGTCCCAGTGAAGCTGTGTTTGCTTCTCTGTGCTGGACAGAGATCCTATCCCTTCTGAGAGTCCTCAGGGATGAGAGCGATGAGAATGTCACTGCTGCTTCCCACCCTAGAAAAAGGAGCACAGGCAGAGGTTTCCCTGGAAGACCCACCCTCAGTGCTGGATACAATTACAGAACATTCTCTCATTTCCAAATTTCAGCTGCACCTGCACTTGGTTAAACAGGTTTGGCAATCTCAGACATTATTTCCTAATGGAAACTGAAGCTTTCTTTCAAATACAGCAGGTAGAATCCTCCTATTCCCTGCCTGGGCCAAGTAAAGGTAAAGAACGTAGTCAAGTGAGACAACTAATTTTGTATCCTCATCCATACACTGTTGCTGCAGGCTTCAAGTACTCACTGGTGGCACATTCAGCACCACTGGCAAGATGCTAAACAACAGGCACAGTCTTAACAAGAAGTTCCTTTTCCTGGATCCAGAGTAATTCCTCCAGGTTGAACTGATCCCGTGAGCAGAGCTGGACACTCTGCCAGTCTGCAGTGTGTGCAGTACAGGATTTGTCCTGCAGCCAAACAATACATCTCCTTCACATCCCCATCTCTCCTGATGCAGCCCTTTCAGCTCCTGGGGAAACTTTGATCTCCTAATGACTTGCAAGACTAAGTTGGCTGCGTGATTAAGAATGATTTCTTTTGTGCCATAGCAGAAAAAGATTTCAAATGGATGTGATAATGGTATTGCATTCAGCATGTAAAGATCACTGAATGTGAACGTGGGACAGAATGTACTTCTGTCTCACAGAAAATTGCATTTAGAACTTGTTGCTACTTTGCTGCTTTTGTAATAATGCTTCAACCTCAGACCCTGGATCTCAACATAAATATGTAGGCGTTTCACACAAAGGAGTCAGAGAACAGCTATTATCTCTCAAAAGCTGAGAAACTCTGGAAGGTGCGTTTAGACATGATGGGATCCTTCCCCTTCTGACTCCCAGAAAGTCACAAAAGATACTGTCTTGGAAGAACTAATTTTTAAAGAACACTTTATGTAACAGGATTATGTCATGATGGTTTCTGCACGTACTGGCAAGGCCACAGATCTGCTGCAAGAGTGAAAGAGGGAGAACTGGGGGGAGAATAAATGCTAGGTTAGGAGTTCTTTAGCATCTTTAGGACTTTAGCATTGCCCAAAAGAGATACTAAGTGTCACCACAAAATCATAATTACTTTTCAATTGTCAGCCATTGTGTTTAAAACACATTGAAAATAAAACTAAGATTTATACACTTAGGTACCAAAAGTTAGCTGTTCATTCCCAAGTTTGACAGTGAAGAGATTTCCCAAGGTGGACCTGGGATTTCTGTTCCCACAACTGCATGTTTTCCTTGTGAAAATCTTCCCATTTAATAAAGAGCTTTAGTTTAAATTAATTCTGAGGTACAGCAACTTCACTGGTAGCTCCTGGGTAGTCATTACTTTAGAAGGTCAGGCCATTTGGATAGACATTTCTTGCATTGTTTTATTACTGTGCAGACAGGAGACATGGAGCTTGTTTGCCCTTCACTCCTCTAGCTAAAGTTAAACATCTATATTTTGCATTGCACTGCTTTGTGCTACACAAGTGTATCCTTAATTCAGAAAAACAGAAGAACACTGAGCATTAAGCAACCATGTCAGTTTTCTGAATATAGCATGATTCTTATAGGTCATGTTTGCAATACACTCAAAATAGTGCATAACAGAGATTGCTGCTGGAAAAATAATAAATCAAAACCTCATTTTTAAGTTGAAATTTAAGGATTAAGAAATGGCCAATGACACAGCTTGTAGAGTTCTGCTTTGGAAATTATATTTATTAGTTTGCAGTGAAATTGAATTTTGGACTGTCAATAATTCCCATGAAATGGAAATCATATTCTGGCCCTGCCTTTTTGTTCCTGCACATCCTCATCGCTCCCAGAAAGTCACCTCATGTCATATAAGCTGGCCTGACCACAGCTCTTCTCTTTCTGCTGGGAACTGAGTGTTCTACATCACTGTTAATATTCCGCAAAATTAGAGTGCTGGCCAGTTTGCCTTGTCCGGGCTGGAATGTCACTCTGAAGTAGAGTTATTTTATCTCTGCTTGGCTTTTTAGATTTCATCAGATTCCTAAAGAACAGTTGGGGAAGGGAAAAAAGCAAACTTTTTTTTAATCTTAATCCAGCAACTCTGGTAGCTAGTGTAAGATGTGTTTTAAAGGCACCAGGACTGTATGTTATGCACACAGTTTATGAGGTTATTTTTTAGTATAAAAAAATCCAAAAACATAGTGAGCAGGAGCAGAGGCAGTTTAAGCTGAGATACCTGCATGTGGATGTCCTTATCCATGCATATATCAAATTCATCCTTGAAGATGCATTCTGCACCACCTCGAACTAAAGCAGCTTCCCAATTTGAAATCCTCTTCTCACCAATTCAAATCCCTTTCTAATGCACAAGGTAGTTTCAGTTTCCCACACCAACCATCCTCTGCCACATTTCCTTGCTCGTATTTCAAAAACTTCTAGAAGCTCCTGTGGGATATGGGTCGTGCTGAGTGTAGTTTTTCCTCTTTCTTTAGGGAACAAAGTGCCACATCTCTTTCATACCTCGAGCTACCAGCAGGTAGGGTCCCCTGATGCCCCCCACGGGCAGTTCAGGTAGGGTTGGAGCTGAGCCATTGGACTGACAGCAGAGCACAGACTTGTGTTTAGACAGCGTGAGGAGCGTGCAGTGACACCCGGGAAGCTCCGGAATGCAGATAGGTGTGACATTTCCATTTTCACAGTTTCCCGGGGAAGCAGCAGGCCAGGTCCTTGTAATGAACTGGTAAACATCACGCTGCATGACATATGAAATTCATTTCCTAGGGCTCGGGAGCGGAGCGTTAATGCAATGCTCCCCACCATGTGATATTGGTACGACGCTGTGCTCTGAAATGTTCGTGTCCCGGTCGTACCACGCCACTGCGTTATTAGCCCAAATCTTGGAAGACAAAAAAAGACGAGAAAGCAAGTTAATTTCACTTTTGGTTTTCGATTCTCGTGCACTGTAATGGAATGTGAATAACCTCATTACCTGTACGAATTTTGTGTGTCACATAATGACCTCTATACTGGAAACCAAAGTTTGCATAATTGAGGGGAGGCTCACCTCAACAGTGTTGGAATTCATTAGCATAAGGCTGAAATAATGCTAAGAAAATAGCATTTGATGTCACCTCTTTAAACTGAAGCACTAGGTGTTTTGTTTTCCTTTGGACTTCTTAAAGGTATATGCTCATGATGGGGAACATAACTTGTCTTACTGAAGCTGGCAAATAATGAGAGATGGTCTTGTACCTCAGTGGCCCTTTACATAAGAAATGGAAAAGGACTGTTCTTATGTAGCTTTGCAGTTCCTTGCAAATACCATTGAAGTACGTGTTACTTAATAAATTTATTTTTATAGGCTATGTATTCATATATTTATCTTGACTTTTAAGTGTTCATCCTTCATGCTAGGCTCTCTGTGGTAATTAAAATACACCATAAATCATACCCACTGTAATTACCAAAATACACTGTCATTATCTGTTGATCTTTTGCGCCTATTAAATAACTACTGGGATGTTTCAAAGCTGAGTTATTTTTGTATTCCTTGAGACAAACCTACAGGAAAGTGTTGGTAATTCACTTAATGTTGCAGCATAGATCAGCTCTGGAGTGTTTCACATCTCCTCCCTCTCCCCACTGCAATGTTATGGCAATTCTATTGACTATCATTCTGTTAAAAATCACGTTTATGAATGACACCTGAATCCCGAATGCAGTTCCAGCTGATGACAATATCCTGTGGTATGCAGTTATCGAGGATTACTCTGCAGGCAGCTACTGCTTTCATCCTGCACTTTGTCTTTACCATGACTGCAGACAGAAATTTTACATGAATTGAGGGAATTCAAACCTGAGTTGGAAAAAAGAACAACTCTTATCTGAAACCTGCAGGTAGTTAAACCTACTCCAGTGCATCTGCTCAGAATGAGAGAGAGTTGTGAGCCCCATGGTAATAAGCACAAGCAAACAAAAACAATCTGAAAAATGGCAAAATAGTTCTGCTTACCTTCGTTGAAGGTATAAGTATCCATGTGTGAATGTTTGTAACGTAGCCTTGGAACAAATGCAGCAGCCATTGCTTGCTGCAGCACTTCCCAAACGTTTCCCTTTTCACAAGTATTAATTCCAGCTAAAACACAGGCACCTTGCCAGATCTAATATTACTAACTCCATGGTTGTGTAAGAAGTATGAGGGTGCAATTTGCTGTAGTGTTTTATCAGAAATCGAGGTGAGCCCAAGTGGAATTATGTAGGTGTCAAGGTTAATTTTCTTACTCTTCATGCAAAAAACATTACCTGAGTTTCCTGCAAACTTCAATTTCCAGTGATAGTAGTATCTTGCATCCGTGGTTGTGTGTAATGTAGCAGTGTTAAATTCTTGTCTTCAGAGATTTATGCAAGTCATTATTTAAAAATAGAGATCTAGGAGTCACAGCTATTTAATTAATCTGTTCCAAGGAAAGCTTGGCCTTTCAGGCATCCTAGTGATGGCTGAGTAAGCTTGCAATCCCATAAAATTCTCACTTCTATGTTGTTTGCTTTTTTTTTTCCATCTTTTTTTTATATAAAAATTAGATGCTAAACCAATCAGCTTATTGCAGACACAGTTTTCAAATATTTGCATGGATCTAGTTGAGAATTTGACATAAAATGGAATAATCAGTGTACCTTTCTCCACCATGGACCAAAGATTTGCCTTGCATAAGCCTGTCAGGAATGTAACCAGACAGGTATTGCTTTCAGATTGTATATTATATTAATTTACCACTGCAATAATTCAGCTTTATTACTTGATATTACTGTGTATTTCCTTTGGTTTTTTTATGAAATGCCTTGGCATCTATTTTCATGCTGCAGTTAATTTTAAGAGCCCCATGGCCAAACCTGAAAGCTGACCAATTGTTAAAATAAGACCAAGAAAATGTATTCTCTTTATGTTAATGTTGTTGTAATTCATACAATCACTAAGTAGAAAAGTTAAAACCATGTAACCATAATAGCTTGATTGGAAAAAGTAATTTTCTCATAATGACTGATAGAGTGAGTAGCAGTAGTCCCCAATTCCCTGTAAACAGAAGTAGTAAGTAATCAAATGGCTCAAGTCCAACTAGCAGAATTGTATTGGTTCAAGATAATCCTTTGTAGGTTAATGAGCAATTAATTATTTTTACAGTCATAACAGTATGCACAGGAATACTCCACTCTTCATTTGGTTGTAGCCTGAATGACACACACCTTCTGCCACACCAAACTGGAGAAATGCACTTCACAGGAGTGGCCAGATGTCAGGATATCCCTCCCAGCCTGAAGTACAGCCTCTTTATTCCAAACACACTATCACCCATTAATTTTTTTTTTAGTTATTAGTAATTCTAGGGAAGAATTAAATGAATTATGGCCTTTGAGATGCATGTATCTATAAATTTTTCACCCAGAGGGTGGGTGGGCACTGGAACGGGCTCCCCAGGGGAGTGGTCACGGCACCAAGTTTTCCTGAGTTCAAGAAGCATTTGGAGAACTCTCTCAGGCTCGTGGTATGACTCTTGGGGTGTCCTTCATAGGGCCAGGAGTTGAACTAAATGACCCCGGTGGCTCCCTTCTAACTCAGCATATTTTATGTTTCCATGATTTTATGAACTGTTTGGAAATAAAATATTCCTGGCAAGAAACAAGAGACATCTTACACCAGGCAGGCCCTACGATGCAGAAAAGATGGATGGTGCTGCCCTTAATCAGTTTTATGTCTCGCAAACTCTAATGATACCCCCTCAATAATTGCTAGTTTTTATTCTTTATCTCAGCATGTCTTGTTTATCTCACACATTGCCAGTCTTTCCAGTATAAGACTTAAGACTGAGACTGTTATCTTAGACAATTGAAATTATTCAAATTATACAAATGGCTTGTTCTGACACAGAACTGTGTGAAGACTCCTCTCTTCTTCCCATGCTGTATCTCTGAGCAGTGCCAAGTGCAAACCATAACCAACTTCCCATTTAAAGATAATTTTTGTCAAGTAATTAAATACAATTTTTCATATGGTTTTTTCTTAGTTAATGCTCGGTCTTAATGATTTTTAAAGTGAAGTGTAGTACATAGAACTGTCCTGTGTTTGAAATCAAAATTATTGAGGTCTTTCTTTTGTTCTGTCAGCAAGAGTTCTCATTTGATCCAGAGCAGGTTTTTTAACTTAGTATTTCTTAGTGTCAAATGAAAGGAAGAAAATACCTCTGTAAAGATTTTTATGGTCCTGTGAGGAAGAAGTGAGAATAACTCTACTCTTGCAGAGTCCTTTTATGAGTATTCATAGACATTGTGCTAATTACAGTATGACCATAACTATCTGTAGGGAGGAATGAACTGATGCAGGTGTGAATAGTGTCCTTCTCTATCTTCTTGTGGTGTTTTTAGTCCCATGTGTCAAAGTTGGTGGAATAAGACTCCTTAACTCATATGGGAATTGGATTTGACCGTCCTTGCACTCCGAGGCAACTTACTCAACTGTGCTTCTATAGTGTCCTACACTAATATTTGGAAAGATTTCATTCCCTCACCTATCCACCAATCCACCTTAATGACATCTTCACAATATTCTTTTCATCTAGTCTCCTCCGGGAAACTGTGACTGTGAATATGGGCTAATGTTGATATCTAGGCTTATTTAATGAATTCAACTGTAATAACACATTTTCTAAAAAAAAACTGTGGAGGAAACGGGGATGCTTGTCTTTTCTAGAGTGCTAGAGGAGTACTGATATGCTGCAGGCTGCCCAAAGTAGGGGGATATATTACCTTTTTTTAATTGTAAATAATATTTCTACCTTTTTATGAAATTTAGCTTTTATCTAGTATAGATAGTCCTTCTGCTGAAAACCCAGTCCAGGGTGGCCTCACATGGAGAAATGCTTAGCTCAATAATTATGACTAAGGAGACTGACCTACCTTGTATAAATTCCTTCCATTCTTTTGTTTTATTTCATTCTTTGCTCCAGACCATTTATAACAAATCTTAAGTAAACTAATGTAAGCAACTCTGAGCCCAAAAGGGCAAGAAATGCCTAAGAATAGTAACCAGAAAATCTTTTAGCAGATGTAAATATGTGCATAAATACTGTTCGAATTCATAAATCATGACATGTCTTGATCTGCTAGTTTTAAATCATCTCGTGAAGGTAAAACTTTTAAGTTAATCTTGAAGGAAAGATGTTCTGCAACACTCAGAACTTTTTCCTGCCAGTGAATCGAGACAGCTTAGACTGACCTCTGGTTACATTTGTTTACTTTTTATTTGTGAAAAAGGCAGGGAGGGGTGATGCAAAACTCTCAGGAGTTTTGCTCCATGATTAACAGTGATGTAATTGACAGAGGAAAACAGCAACAATTCATACAACTGGTAATTAATCTCTGGCTTTATGGCCTCGTTTGCCAACTGTCTCCACATTTGACAGAGAAAGTGACTTGCTGAATGTTTAATTTCCTCTGTGACAGCTAAGGTATGAAATCAGATTTGAAGATAAACATCTTCTGTGGCTTCTGCTTACAAAAAGAGTAGCCAATTAAGTGTGCTTGCTTAGTCCTTGCAAATATTTGCCATGGGATTGACATAGGAAATAGAACATTTTTCCCTTTCTAGGTAAGAGCCTCACCTCAGTGCTCGCCCTCTTGCAGTGTTCTTGCTTTCATGGACATGAACCATGCAAGTATTTTAGTTTTCCCCTTCTTCTTTTGCCTCTGTATGTTAAAGGGCCAAATCACATGAGATGCTGACTACCTCCCATGGGGAGCTGCATACCCGAGCAAGTCATGAGCAGTTTGAAGTATCCCAGGAGATGAGTTACACCTCTTGGGATTGGTAAAACAAGTAACTCAGAGATCAGGCAGTGAGTGGTTGCAGTGAATTCTTTCCAGAAAGATTTTTCTCTGTATTATGAGGGGAACTATTTTTATTTGCATGGTTTTTGTGAGCAGGCAAACTTGCCTATCTGACCCACACCACATACTGCTGATCTACAGAAAATCTCTCCCCTCTGCTCTGCCCTGGCAATTTGAGATTCTGTCCACATTCTGCATCCTCTGGACAAGTCAAACAATCTGCAAACAAATGGACAGCTGCAGCCCAGAAAGGAGAGAGGTATTTTACCACAGAAACAGAAATTAGTGTCATGCTCACCTGCATTTGATTTTAAAGTAAATACACTTGATATGTTTCCCATTTAATACTATTGAAAGGGTAGTTTCCTGACACCATCTCATATAAAACAATCAGGATGGACTCGGGCATCTCTATATATAACAGGACTGTGCTTGTCAGAATCTTCTTTTTTATTAAGTTGGAGTTGGTAAAATAAATAAGTCTTTTTTTTTATCTTTAAGCTTTAATGAGCTTTTGGTTTGAACTTGTCATTTTTATTTGCCTTTGAGCTTTGTTTTGATTTTCCTTGAAGATTTCTGGTAACAGTAATTGTTTGCAACAGGAAGATTCATGTGAACTGACTTCCATTTTAGACATCAGTTCCTGTGAAATGAAAGGGGGTTGCAGTGTGGATGTGAGCAAAGAGGACTGATGCTTCTGTACAATGCATTTCTGCTCCAATGGTAAATATATTTTCATGATTAATAAAAAGAGAGTAGAAGTCATTGTACTCTGTTAGGGTTTTGTTGATGGCTGCTCCCCAGAATACTGAAAAGATGCTATCAATACTCTTGACACTCTGCTTAATCAAGATGTGACCCTGCAATACAACCAGACAGTGTGCTTGCTTCAGAGCTAGAACAATGCTACTGGTTAGGGGAGAGGTGGTTGTTGTTGTTTTTGGTTCAGATTTTTTTTGTAATGTCATTATAATGTAATCAGTGCCATTAAATAATATCTATTGCCACTAAAGTGCTGTTGGACACAAATAGGAAATCAATCAACTTGTGCTCTCATTCAGTGGCCCTCAGCTGTGGAACTGCATAGGTACCTCAGGGGGAAGGGCTGCACCTTGCACAGCAGACAGAATCAGATCAATAATAGTATGTTTAGTTTAGTTTTTAAAATTGCTCCTGCTTGGAATGTGCCAACGGGCACCTTCAGTATCAGATATATGGGCTTGGAACAAGAAGTTTTCAAGTGCGCCCTCAATGTTTGCAACCTGCTAAGTATTTCTATTCCGAAGGTGCTGCAGGTCAAAAGCCAAAATGATGAGAATGGAGGTTCCCCTGGGCAAACTGGAAAGACTGGAAAGAGGTGTCAAATATACAGCATGATCCTAGCCTGGTGGTGGAATTAGTTAGGAATGCTCCTTGGGATGCTTAGCAGCTTGAACAGTGGGTCATCTTGATTGGTTTGGTGCATTCAGCCTCGTCTGTACACAGGTGCACTGGTACATGGTGCCTTAAGAAATAGTGCAGCAATTGAGATAAGTTTGCAACTGAAACACACTCCAGCCTCTGCTACAGCAAGTCCCCAGTGTGTTAATGGAGTGGGATAGTCACTTCTGAAGGATTTAAGATGATCCCATTAACTACAGTGGATATTTGTTCACATTCCCTACCTGTGGGGGCAGGGGAAGGGGATTACAATCAGTAGGCACTAGCAAAGGAGAGCTCTGCTGACTGTCAGTAATGTCTTCATAGGACTGGGGAAAACTAAGCAATTCTGTAAAATTTCACAGAGTCCTGAACAGAGACTTGTGTCTTCCTTCAGAAAGTCCATGTGAGGCAAGTTTTCACATAAACCCAAAATATTTCAGATGCTCCCCCTGGGTCTGGCCAGAATGCATTTGATGATTCCTTGCAGCTGTTTAATTCCAACATAATTGCCTTTGAGATTTCCTTCCTGATTTTTCTGTGTAAGCTGCACTAAAGCTATGTAGATAAGAAGCAATCTATACATTCTGTGTATAGGAGTAAATCAAAGATTCTAACACAGATGGACAGAAGCAAGCAAAAGACTCGGTTCTTGTAATTTAAAATACATTGCAATGTGAATCCCACTGAGTTGAAATATCTAATTTCCAAGAATTTCCTGGGGCAGGAAGCATGAGGTCCCTTTATTGCGCACCAGTCCCATCAGCCTACAAATTAAAAACTAATGAAACATCTTTGAAACAATTACACACACCTTTTCTGAGTTCTTCACACAATGAATTTATGTAAACCATTCAAAGGCTATCAATTCTGGCTGACAAATATGATAATAGTTAAACTTGATGGTACATAATTGTGCTGAAAATGTGTTTTTCCCCTCTGATCACACAAAGATGGCTTAATCAACTTTCTGTTGTCTATGGGTTACAGATGGAAGGAATTAAGATTGTCTCTTTTGGATGTCATTCCTCTTGATATTGAAGCCTTCGCTAATTTGTGTGCACTCTAAAACCTTGCCATACTAACAGTACCAATTCCAATTGTTTTATTCAAATAGATCCTAAATCCTAAATGATACGTCAAAATATTCTTGCCAGGGCCTTTGAGCACTCACCCTGTTGGAGCAGAGCATGGACTATACAAACCATTGCATGAGAACTTTGGTCTGTGACAGGCAGATGTGGAAACTGTTGAATATGTGTTGAAGGAAAGAAGAAAGAAGGAAGGAATGGTGGAAGCTCCGGTCAGAAGGAGAAGGATTATGTTAGTGAGGGGGAAGAACTGAATACCCCGCATCCCCAGCTCAGCCATGTCTCATCTCTGCACTCCTCCAAATAAAAGCAAGATGTGCCCTGTGTGCAGCTGGAAGAGCCGTTCAAACCCTGCAGTACAAGCACGTCGCTCTGTTTTGTGAATTTAGTTCCTCACACCATCTCCATCCCAGCATGAGAGAAGTCTGTAAGCTCAGTGCAATCGTATCATAATTTGGATCTCTACAGGAGACTGAACTCGCATCACCAGAATGCATCAAGCCAACGTATGTGTCAATGCACAGTTACATATACACACCACAGTTCCAGGCCCATGGTGACATTTTTCAAACTAATATATCGACAGGAGTGCCAGGATATTTTTTAAGCATATCCAGAAGGAAAAAGAGCATTACAATGAGGAAGAAAACCCAGCAGAATGCTGACACCCAAGTACATTACTTAGTGTGCAGTTGCATTAATGAACCATTACTTCAAATCCCAGGTTTGCCAATAGTGTCACTGTTCGTTTATCAAGGCAGAATCATCCTGGATGTGAGCAGAATGCCTGTATAATAGATAACTTCTCAGTCCTCCCATACCATACATTTCCTTGAGCCCATTACAAAAGATTTATTTTTAAATTGGAAATTTTTTTTACAACTGGGCAGAATGAGACTGTTTGTTGAACAAATGGTGTTAAAATCCCCAAGGCTCTGACTTACTTCAATAATGACCAAGACTACTGCTTGAGCCAGCTGATGCTCTTTTAATGAGCGCTGCTTGTCAGAGGATCAAATCTGCAAGTTGCTGTATAAAATAACAGTTTTCCATGAGTTCATAAAGCAGTCTCTCATTTGAAATGGATGAGGGTGTTGTACCAATCTCAGCAGCACAAAACACTTGTTTGAACTGAAAGGGGGAAAAAGTAACCCAAAGCACGTGACAGGGGTTTTTTTTTGTCTTCTTTCTCTTTTTTTTTAATTGTTTTCCCTTTCTATGACAGCTTTGTGTTTGCATACAACGAGCTCAATAGGTTCAAGACAAAAAATGCCCTGAAATACAAGCTTCAAAATGAAATTCAGCTTTGGCCTGATTGAATACAAGCATTACAGATTGCTCATTTAGCAAACTGGATGAACAGTGAGATAAAGCCTTTTCCCGGACAAGACATCCCAAACCAGTTTTTTGCTGTTCCTTGTAAGGTTTTACAAGGAAAATCAAGAAGGGACTCTCTGACAAATCAAAATGACAAGTTCAAAACATGTTAGGCTTTTTTTTTTTTAAAGGAAGAACATCCCCATAACAAGCCCAATCTTATTAATGTTGTGTTCTGACGAACACAACCATGATTTTGCTAAGTCCATGGACCTAATTGCCTTTGAATACAACTGTACCACGTAACTCCTGTACTGCTCCTGCTACCAAAGGATTCAAAGTTAAGATCACACAGTAAAAGAACAGCATTTATAAGCCCTGCCATCAACCTGTTCTTTTTAATATATGTGTTATTTATGGCTGCAGGTTAGGTTATACCCTTGAATATCGCATTTTTCACCAGAAACAGCAATGAGTAATTGGGTACTGCAGGGTTTAATGTGCAATACTGAGTCATTTTGATTAGACCCATATTTTATCACTGGTGCTATTAACATCAAAGGGTTTTTTTGAACTACAATACTCCATACATTTGGTATTAAAGTGAATTAAGGAAATCGGGTGCTAACATTCTCAAGTTCCACAGAAGTTTTTGTCTCATGTGTATCAAACCCACCGGAGTCACTGGTAAAGTTCAGATTGTATTTATGTACCAACTACCTCTGTCTTATGAAAATAAACCGCTGAAGTTAATTCAGATTTGTTCAGAGCCTTGAACAATGTAAGTAATAAATCTTTCAGACTGTTAATTCAAGCTGAACAGAAATAGAGTCCACTTAAATGTTACTACTGCTTGAATTGAATCTTACCACCCTTGATAGGTCTGAAGATCCAAGTCTCAGTGGATGAGATCTGCAAATCTCAGCTTTGGCCACAGTAAAGAGAGAGGTGATGACTTGTTCTCTGCTTATTCAGTGACATTACTGCCCTAGCTTACTTCCTGACCAGAAACACAAATATATAATTCTATTTTCCTTTCAAAGTAACTTTTTCATTTGTAAACTTTTCTCCATTTTTGCAGATATTACATCTGGGCTGATAAAATCATGAGGCAGGAATAATAACGATTTCCTGCACAGAAAAATGTGTGTGTTAGAGCTGTTGGTTGAATGTTTCACCTCTATTAACCTCTCTTCCAAACCAGCAGGAAAGTGGGAATATTTACTTATCATACAAATTCAAACTTCGGTGCTTTTCCTGTGAGAAAAAGTGCTCGCGAACTTTGTTTGCAAGGGTAAAGTCTTGTGTGGTTTGCTGCATATATTACCCTCACTGTAGTTTTTCAAGTGATTTGATGTTCTTAATATTGGGCAGATATTAAGAAATAGTCTCACTGGTATTTAATTTTGACTTTAAAAGTGGTTAAACTTTTACTTCTGTCTATCCGTCTCAAGTTGTCATAGATTTTCCAATAGGTACTAAGCTGCTGTGTTATGAGGCAGGCTCTGTATGTGATATTTAGCATGCTGCTTCTCTTTGCTGTTCCAGAAAGCAGCCTCTAGCATATTAACTGCCTGCTTCACCTGAAGTAAAATGGGAAAGCATTTTAAGATAAGTTTTCCCTTGTCACATTTCTTGCTTGTACTGTAGATTATCAGAGCCTTTTCCCCCCTCACATGTAAGCAAAGACAGATATGGAGAAAAATGTGGTTTTTTAAACCACAGGAAGATTTTTCTTTGCTGTTCTATTAATATCTGACTGAAATAAAAAGGAAAAATTCTGAATAAATGACTACAGGTGTCTTAAAACATGTAAAATTATTTTTTAAACAGGACTTTGGCTTAAAAAAAAATGGGATCTGAGCATATGTGTAATGGAGCCAGACTCACAGAGGAAAATTACAATTTCCATGTCTGGCACCTGTCAGATTTCTTTAAGACTCTAAATAGGTTTGTTATCACTGATAACACTTACTGACTCCCAAGTAGACCAATCAAAGCCTAATTTTCAGAGGTAGATCTTAGAATCCTTTCAAAGTCCAAATTCAAAATGTGATCTTGTGTTGTCCATCAGAGACCATTACCAACTAGATGTGTTTGCACCAAATGTGGCTTTGAAGCATAGCAGTGGTAAGAATCTATCCTCCAACATTTAACAGGGAGCGATAAAGCATCTGAAGTAATACTGGTCCTGAAACTTGCCTCTCTGCTCCAGTGGTTTTACACTAAGCATTTGGAGGAGACACACACAGCCTCCCAGTTGTGATTCTGCTGAAACCCGTGGTGAGATGTTGGGAGCAGTGCTCCCTGCTCAGAGCAGGGAGCAGTCATATTGCCCTATACATCATGATTAGTCCAGGACAAAGAACAGATGGCATGAGAAGGAGATGAATTCCATGAATATGGAGTGGGTGGCAATTGTAGCTGGTCCAAGCTCTGAGACCTGAGAGAGTAGTATTGGTAAATAGTGATAAATGTGAAGGGGTTGTTTCCTGGGTATTACAAGCTACAGGAAGACAGAATGGAGTTGTCAGCTATCTGACAGCTAATTTTTATACATGAGGATTTTTTTATGGCTGCTTTTATTCTGTGATGTGTTGTTTCATTTGTTTGTTTGCTGCCAGGCATTCACTGTGAGATTTTGGGATTCCCAATTTATGAAGAGATGGCTTTGTGTGGGAAAAGCCTGGGAGACCAACCAGGGAAACTGTGGTTTCACAGTTAGAGAAGATGAATTCACAACTAGCAGTGGATGTTTAGGCCTTGGTTTTCAGGAGAATGAACATATGCAAACACATTTGACTGTCCTTTGAGTTTTGTCCCACAAAGTTAGATGTTTGATGTTGAATTTTTATTGATGATTCTTCTTCCATCCTGTAGTTATTGTATCAGGAAAAGAAGTGCTTTGAGAGTCAGACAGAAGAGGAAAATACTCCAAAGGAAGTTGGACTATTAGTCTCTCGAGACACCCAGTGTATAGATTTTTTTGGCTTGTGAAAGACACATCAGTCACACCTCCATTCAGGATCAAGTCCAGCGTGTTTCTGAGACTTAGTGTCATAGGCAACAAGTAATACCTCCACAGTGGAGAGATGACATGTTTCAATGGAGATGCCAAGGTATAGGCATGGATTAGTTCAAGTGACCTTTTCTTGGCAGATGACTCAGAAGGTGTAAAATGGCTCAGCAAACCCTTTGGGAATACATCTGGGATTTTATTCCTCTGCCCTTACAAATGAATTAATTAATTGCTGGGTTTCATCCTTTTAATCACTGTAATACTAATTTCTGTTCCAGAAGAAACCAGAAGGGTAATGATGTGCAGTTTCACAAATAGATTTTTTTCTTAGGAGAGTTTCTCTCTGTGCCTAATACATATTTTAGAGCATAATAGTTATAGGTTTTCAGAATATTTTTACTTCTCTTTGCAGGAAAAGAAAATGGGGTTCAGAGTTCCTCACAGGAAAGCTATAATTTCTGCTTCATACCAAAGAAGTATTTTCAATATTTGCAATACTTGCATTGTTTTTCTTCTAAATAATTCTCTTCTTTTGTTAGAATTTAGGAAAAGGCTATCAGTACTCTTTTTCTTTCAGCAAGATATTGCTACTTCAGCTGAGGCTCAAGCTCATTTGTGGGTGCCATATAGGTTAAAATTAGGATATTGTTTCTGAATTATATATAAATTCTGTAATGAAAAATGGTTATTTTTTTTGCCTTCAAAGTTGATTGCTTGCCCCTTCCAGAGCTGTTCATTTACATGTTTGAAAATCTATTCAAACTTTATTGAAAAGAACATTTTGTAAAAGATGGAGAACAAGAAAAGCAAAACCCTCGGGAACATCAGGTCAATTTATTGACAGGAATTTTGCACCATTTGGGGATGTGTGGTTGAGGAATATCTCTTTTCTATTCTCTGCTTGTAGGAGCCTGGATTCCATGTGAGGCAGTCCTTTTATTGTCTGTTTTGTAGTACAGTTGTACTTGTTAGTGGGAGGAATATGCAGAGTTGGCTGAGAAAACAGACCTCTGTGAGAATTTGAGCCAGTGAAGGGTGGCACTCTGGGAAATCAGCTTTCCCCATATTTCAAACCTGTGTTCAGTGAGAGGACAGTCTGCAAAGCGAAAGAGGATTTACTGGGATTTAATCTTGTCTGAAATTCTGTGCTTTGAAAAGTTCTCCATCCATTCAGGCTGGGATGAAGGATTTTCTTTGCGTACAAAAACTAAGCATACACCCCCCTTAATTGTTTATGATAATTTTTGAGGTATGTTTTTCCTAACAGGGAGACATCAGGCTTATCAAATCTGCTTGAGATTCAGGAGCAGAAGCAGACAGAAATTTTCACTTTTTAGATGGATCTTGATTTGCTTTTCCATCACATTTGCATATTACTGGTACGTTGCCCACCTGTAAGGGAGACATGGAAGAACTGCAAAGACAAATTCTATAGGTATTTGTGTTGCCAGTGCCTGTGTGTGCCATGTAGGATGTGCCCCAGCTTTTGTGTGTAGGTCGTATTTGCCAAGCACTGTTGTCTTCCCGTTGTCCTGTGTCCAGTGCATTGTTGGTGCAGTGGACTGAGAGTGGACTGAGAGTTAGATTTATCTTTGTCAAATTAGTTGTGCTTTCAGGGAGTACTTTGAACAAAACCCAGAAGATTGCTGTTTATTTTGGAGCACTCCAAAATGTGAAGGAACTTAATAATTCAGGATGACTTTATGCAAATTCAGATTCTTATTTCTTGGGCAGTCGAGGCCCTCTATCTACAAAGTCATCTGGATATAAGCACAGTAGAGTGGAAAGTCAGACCAAAAACCAAAAGAGATCACAAAGAACATAAAATTTTACACCTTTGTTTTTATGGAATTTTGGTAAAAATTAATTTGGACCAAAACTTTTCTTTTTCAAAGAGGAGGAAAGAAAAAATATATGATTTTCTAGAATGTGCCTGCTGCTATTGAATGAAAATTCATCTTAATGTGAGCCTCCACCTAACCACTTTGTCAAATATATTTTCTACCTCTTCTCATGATTATTTTTGAACAAAATTAAGCACCTAAGGCAAAGTACTGAAAAGCTCCCAGTGTTATTTGCTTAGGGAGGAGTGCTTTACTAGTGCTCTTGTCTCAAATTGGCAATATTCTGTTGCCTGTTTGAATTGTGGGGGTTCATAACCACTATTCAGGTAAATAACTTTGTGGTGCCAGGTAAAAGATACAAAGAGGTGAATTGAATGATATTTAATCATAGCTGAGTGTGCTACTCAGGCTCCTGGAGTGGCACAGAAATTACCATTACAACAATGATTTTTGTATGTGACTATTAGCCATGCTTCAATCCAAGCTTGAAAAAGATATGGTTCCAATAGTTGTCTTCAAAGGCCTTTTTGAAGCTATTTACTTGTCCTTAATGTAAAGGTCAGATATTTTGCTCTCCTCGGGTACATTTATTTTTCCCACTTTCCTATTAACAGAAAAAATTCTAGGAAGCTGCTTTTCCAGGGCTCATGAATGCACATTTCTGGAAGGTCAACGTACACATTCCTGGCTGCACCACTTGGAGACACAGCCACTTGCTAACTGCAGTGCAATGCCTGCCTGTTGTGCTTCCAGTGTCCATGGTTTGGTTTGGTCTGGTTATTTTGCTCTCAGCAGGTTGGAGACCTGCTCCATGTGCTGTCAGAACCAGGGGATCAGCCACCTCCAGTTGTGTGGTGGTGACAAAGAGCTGGAGCAGTGACATCCTGTGCCACACAGCTCTGTTCGGGTCAGGCTGCTGGGCACGAGTGAGGGTGGTACCTGAGCTCAGTGGAGATTGAGCTGAGCTGCCTGGACCTGGATTTGTCCACCCCAGTTTTAGCTTTTCTGCTTGTTGGTAATGTTTGTCCCTTCCCTACATACCTTGAATAACTAACTCTGTGAGGGCTCATTTACTTGCAGTATTAAACTGCTTAAAAAGGAACATGTTGCCAATGTATATTTTAGCTCTGGATTGCAGTGTGTTTTCCCCAAGGTTAATTTTCATGCATTCATGCCATACAGAATCGCATTTCGTATGATTTATGCACTAGCGAAATAAGTTATCAAGAGGAGATAATTTTATATTTGTAATGCCCTCATCCCAGACTCTGTTCTTAAAGGGAAACTCCAGAAATCTGTGGGAAAGAGAGTTTTAAAAACGTTGCTGGGAGAAATGAGGTTTGACTTATATCTTCATTTACTGCGGTATTTGAGGGCTGAGGAAGATAATATCTAGCATCTTTTCAAACACTGCTTTGTACAAAATACTTCCACTCCAGTTGCTTCTTACAGCCTCTGTAAACTCTGTTTAAATGTTACAGAGTCTGCCTAGTCTACATTGTATTATGCAAATTAGGGGTGGGCAACTCGTTCCACAGTATGGATAAAAAAGCATCATTTCAAACTAATCCTTTGCCTGCACTCAGAGAAACCAAATAAAAATACAAAGGTAAAAAAGAGCAAAGCTTCACTCAAGACGAGAGAAGTGACAGCTCCCTGTTTGAAGAACAGCTCTGTGGTTATGCTTGTTCAAGTAAATGGCAAACTTGAATGATCTCAATTGAAGATATTCTTTCTTCTTCTTTCACCTGTATTGTTGTTCTCAAGCTCTTGAACAATTGCTGTGATCTATAAAATAGTTTAATTTGTATTCCTACCCCCTACCAGTAAATTTTTATTTCTTACATCCTCTTACGAACAAATTGAAGGAAAACAAAGTCATAGTGTCACCACTAAAATCATTCAACATTTACAAAGAATGATCCTCTAGGGTATAAGAAGTAACTTTGCTGCTTTTCCTGGTAAGTGTGAGGAATACCCGTGGTAGATCTGATTGCAGTGTGTGTGCCTGTGGTATCTGTAAATGAGTTATACATGTGTATTGTATACATCTGCAGAGGCAGTGCATGACAAAGTGTGTAATAATGAATACTGCACAATGGAGGGTGATACTACACAGCATGAAGATAAAGGATAATGGCATTAGTCTCAAATAACAAAGCCCTGAGCAATGCTGGTAAACCTGTGAGGAGATGTAAGATGTCTTCGTTGTTTCATATGGTAATAATCTGTGTATGCATGTGGTTTTCATAATGATAGATGGATATAGAATATTATATGAGCAGTTCAAGAAGGAACTACCTGTTTATATTGAATAATTTCCATATGAATGATTTAGGGTTGTGGGTTTTCTTGCTTTGCTTTTATGATATCGACGATTTATTTCTAACGCTGGCTTCTTATCACAAGCGTGCAGCCACACAACCTGATCTCATCAGATCAAACAAGTTAAATGTAGTCAGATCCGGTCAATACCTAGGTGAGAAATTTCCAAGGTAATTCAAGAATGCATTAGGAGACTGCTCTGTATCAGTATTCCTGTCTTGCCAGCACCGAGCAGGCATCTCCCCTATTATTGGGGAGTTCGGTTGATACATGGTTCTTCATCCTCATCCTAAATTGTCCTTTATCAATGCCAGGTACAAGTGGCTCCATTTGTCAGTGTGTATGTAATCTACCAAGAACCTTTGGTGATGAAAGGTACTACGTAAGCAATGGTGCCAGCTCAGATATTGTATTTCATGTTTTATATTAGCCTTCTGCAGCCCTGCTTTATTAAATCCCAAGGGAATGTTAATTTTGAAGCACCAGTTAGGTCAGCCTTTGATTGAAGTGTACAGAGCACTGTTTCCTTGTCAAAAATAGTTATGCAGAATCAGGAGAAGTGCTGGCATATGCCTGTCAAAAGGACAAGATAAAGCAGAATTTCTGTTATCATCTATGAGATAAAACAGAATTATCATGGCTTTTTTTTTTTTTAAATTCCTTTATAAGCTGTGATTTAATTGACTTATTGAACTTAACCGAGAACTGGAGCTGGACATTGCATCTTGAGGTTTCTGTTTGCTTTCACTCTAAACCAGTTGATATAACATTTCTTTATATTTGTGGAACACCTACAATTCTACCTCTCTTGGAGAAAATATATGGGATATCTATACATGAGATATGTTATATTAGCTGTATATTATAATAGCTGAGAGCTATGACAGAGAATACTGACTCACTTGTGCTCATCAAGCTATAAGATAGGATCAGCACAGAATGAAACAAAAGGCTATCAAACCTATTGCCAGAGGAAAATGTGGATTACATACAAATAAACACAAAGTGCAAATGAAAGATGTGAGTAGGTTTATATAATGAGAAAGGGGGAGCCCAGCAAGCTTCCTTACTGTTTAATGCCATACTCCAAAGACAAATGTTATAGCTAAGTTTTCAAAGAACAAAAAGTCACGTTTTTATTCTGTATTTTTTCCTGAATAAATAGCAAAGCCATGGAACAATTTTCTGAACTGATTGCATAGAATGAGGCATACAGCAAAAAAACCCCAAAACATTATTAGTGTGATTAGGTAATCACAATTAATTTTCTTGTTCAAAGACAGTTGTCATCCACTGTTGTGAAGGAAAACCACACCATAAGTGAATTATACTCACTGCTAATAATTTGGGGATTCAGTCTGTATACTGCATCAAAATACTGATGCCTGTGCTCTGAGAACTTCCAGTGAACACATCTCTTTAGAGCAAACAGTAAAACAAAATCAGGTGTCAATCATTCATAAATCTCTTGTATTTGTATATAAATCTGGGTAGGAACTCTGATTACATATAAAGTGTACGAACACTTATAGAAAGAGGAAAGGAATGAAATCTTTCTTTGTCGATGGTGTTTCTTTCAGTTTGGAAGAAGAAATATTCCCATAAACATTCTGGATATTTTGTAATATGCACTTTTGCACTATTTCCTTCCTCTGGTCCTAAATGAGGATTTCCAAAACCTTTAAAGCCATAGACAAGTTTGCTTCTGACTTTTAAAATCGGATGTAGGTAAGGAAGTCCAATTTATACAAGCTTGGAGAGGTTTTGTTAATACCAAACATATCTGAATATGCCTGTCTTTGTACCTTTGCAGGATTTCACATTGCCTAATATAATGTTCGTCATGGTTTTAATTTTTCCTCAAAATGGATCTCTTTTATGTCTGCTATTTACCATCCTTGCCAGAGTCATTGAGCACAAGAAATGCAGTATCTACAAGATGCAGAAACTGCTTTCTTCCTTGCACTCATGTAGTATGTAATGGATGGTTTTCAGAAAGGATCTTTACTCTGTGCTTTACCTATTCATGTGTAGGATTTTGATTTCATTTGAAATGAAAGGCGTAAACCTCAGGTCTGAAAACTAATAGAATTTCTGCATTTACCTGCTGATCCATAGCCTTTAGGTTAGATTGTGTGTCAGCCAGCAGTCGGCTTGTTGAATGAAGCAATACTTTAAAACTAAAATGAAAAGATTTCTGTTATATGTAGCCTGACACCAGATATGAAGGCAGATTTCTGGTGGCTTATTATTGGAAATATTTTCCAGTGTGTCTGATAAGCAAGGCTGAACAAGCCGTGGGAAGCAGACCTAATCAGATAATGCTGACTCGCAGACCAGAAAAAAAGAGAAGAAATGTATTTTGCCTAAGTGCTATGCCTTCTCTCGACAAAACTGAGGACAAAATGGCTAGTGTAATGACAAAAGGTGCTGCAGAGAGCAGGGAGCAAACCTGCTGCTTCGTGAGGATGGCTGTTGCATGTGAGCCTGTTTACTTGTACAGATTCGTTGTCTGTATTACAGAAGGTTTGTATCTAAGTGCTCGAGTGATGGGGCATGTAAAAAGGACTGGGAGAAGGCATCAAGCTGGATCAGCTCTTCATTTTTCAACCAGTTTAGTTATTTTTTTGGAACTTCAAAGGAATTCAAGATACAGACTTAGGAGAGATTCCCCATGAGGGATCACGTGCTGTGTTCTGCTCAGACTCTCAGTGCTGCACATCCTTCATGGGAATACACTTGAACACAGAATATTCACAGGATAAGCACATTCTTAGTATGACTAGAGGAGCATTCATGATGTTGCAAGGTGGAGGACAAAGGAGGGTCTCATAGAAAATCTTAGGAAGAGTTCCCAAAGAACTGAAGCGAAAAGATTCCTTTGTTATTTCCGAGCCTGGGTATGAAGTGGTGTTTACCACAGATTGATAGTTAACACAGAAAGATATTTGACAGAGCTTTGTATTTTATGTGTTCAGATTGCATGTAGATAATAGATTATATCAAATGCAAACACAGTGCCATATTAATATTACATGACAAATGTGCATACTTTTATTTGTAGGCCTGGAGACATTAAAAAAAAATTGTTGGAAGATCCTCTTATTTCTAAATTTTTTTGAGAACAGCTCAGTTCTTGGCTTTGTACCTTAAATGTCTCTGCTCAGGGGAAAATTAATTTAATTGCATAAAACCTACTCTGTGCTGATTTTTCTAGACAACTACTGTAAGATTAAAGTTTTAAATGGATTGAGTGTCCCTATAAGAATATTCACATTCATACATGTCTGGATTAAACATGCCATCTGTGCCTTCTATTTTATTTTTCTCAATGTATATTTGGAATTCAAAATAACATTTATTTTGTGAGGAAAAAAAATCGATAAATCATTTCAGTTGTCCCACACTTTGTATAACTAATTGTAATTAGTAAAATGTCTTTGTTGGCAAGGGCCTGTCAGGCAAATAGCATGAAGAGGCAAAGAAAAAGCGTTGTAAAGAATGATGTTGTTTTTTAAACCCAATTGTGACGCTATCTCTGCTATTATGTGTGATTTAACTCTTAATTTTTAATCTGGTATTCCTTGCAGCTGTGTAGCTACTAGTGTAACCTGAGGTTCTCTGTAAGGCAACTATGGAACAAATTTTTGCCAGTTCTGAATTTTACAGGAGCCTTGAGCCACCTACGTTGTAGCAAATGGGTTGTAGCTTCTAGTTTTAGTCAATTAGCTTGGTTTAATGTTTCTTATGCAAATCTTGTGGAGAAAAATTCAGTTAACTGTGAAATCCTGAACTTTGGTGCCAGGGGAGCAGCAACAGCCTCCTCTGATGGACACTGCCTGGTGTGTGGCCTTCTAAGGAGTAACCTGCCTGCAGAATTCAGTGGCAACAAAGCCAAGTCTTAACTAGATTGATACAGGGGATCACCGAAAAGATGATGTCACTAAGAGCAATATAATATGTGGAAGAGAAATCAGAGCATTCATGAATGTGTTCTGGTAACTTGGGTTCACTGGAAATACCATATCCTTGATGCTAACTGAGTTCTTCACCACTTTTGGTAACCAGGCAGTAGCTTACACTGACGGTGAGCTGGGTAGATGATTAGTCAGATAATTTTTGAGTTTACTATTTACTATTGTCAAAGAGCTGGATTGTGAAAGACTCAGAAAATTAACTTATTTGCTACTTCAGTTGATAGCAAAGAAGCCATAAAAATTCTCTTTTAGAGCATTTCACTGCCATTCTAATAAGTATGGTAATTTTTCTCAAAGTTTCCACTTGTACTATTACCCTCCTGCAATATTCCAATGAATACTGGAATAAAATATTCTGAAATTGTCCAGTGTTGAAGGAACTGTTCAGAGGCTGGGATTATTTGCTTCTCCCTTGGTAGTTGGACAGAGGTTAGCTAATTAAGAAAGCAGTGAAAATTTAGATCCACTTGGATGGAATATAGAGAGTAAGCAAGACTCTAATATTGATACTAAACAGAAATATGATACCTATATGTGTGTGTGTTTCATTAAAATGTACGTTAAAAAAAAAAAAGAAAACAAAAAGAAATATTTTGTTCCTTTTATACTTTAAGGAAAAGTTAGTCTGGAGAAAGCTACAGTAGTAAAAGGGAATGCAACATCTGTGTTAATTAGCAGTTCATCTTCAAAGCTTGACTGATGGGTTACATTATGGCCTCTTGCAATTGAATTAAAATTCAGACCCACACAAGTTCTATTTTTACCTCCTTTTTCCATATCAGAATAATTTGTCTGGATTTACGATTTCATTTTTGCTAAAAATATTGATGTTCTGTACTCTAAAATGAACTTTTGGTTAGTGCAAATAGTCATTGGAGAGAAGAGCACTGTGGCTCCAGATGCAATTTCAGAGAATGTGGCTTTATAATGCGATGTGTTGTTAGGGATAAGGATACGTACATTCTCCAAGGAATCTGTTTCTGTTGGTTCTTTGACAGTTAAGCTCTTTGGGTCAAGGGCTGTCAGGTGTGGGTGTGTAGTGCCTGCAGACTGAGGATTCACAGTGCTGCTGTAATGTAAAAAATCAGGAATTTAGCAACAAATTAGGAGTTAGTTTTAGGATACCTGTCAACACTTTGGTGAATACCATAGTTGGGGTGAGACAAGTTGTTGATAGAGGAGGATGCACTGATGAAGGCTGTATCTGTAGAGCTTGAGTTCTCTTTTTCCAGTGAATATCTTCTGTTCAGAAATGATACTTCCCATTAGTATTCTGGCCCTCCATAACCTTTTTTTTTTTTTTTTGATGGACATCCATCCTGGTGAAAAGCAAAGTTCTCAGATAAATGGGAAATGTGGGGAGAACAATGTAACATCGCCCTCCCTTCCGTGGTGACATCAAAGAGGTGTTGCTTGAGCTACCACAAAGACTGCAGAATGTGGAAAATTTAAAAGGGTATCAGCTGCTGTGCATCAGTGTGATTTCTGTCAGCTGAGTATCTGGTGCAGTGTTCTTCCCACTTCAATAAACAGACTTAGGGTACAATCTTGTGCTAGGTGTTCTTTCATTTTTGCCATAGCAATAAACCAAAATATCCTTTTAAAAGCCTCTGCTCACACTGCAATGTCACAGACATACAATGTGCACCTTTACAAAGTGGTGTCATATTTTTGGATTTAAACATAAAAAAGACCCAATCTAATAGAAAATGTTTTTATGAAAAATTGAAGCTGCTTTCAGACAAGGTTATATGGACTGCCTTCAGCATCTTGTATTGAGAAGGTAAGAGCTAATCAAGAAATTTCTTTTGTATTCACCTACAATACATTTCACTAAAATATGCAGCTAGGAGTAGTGAGTGCCCTTTAATACAAGAAGAAAAGGGTGGGAAAGCCTCCTTAATTAAATCTCTTCGGGGATCCTGGATTAACTGCAGCTCTGTTTAGTTTATGTCCTCCCTGCAGAAAAATGTGCAGACCCAAGACAGCAAATATTGTTTTAAATGTCGATGCAGGAAAAAGGCCCTGTCGTCTTTTGGGGTTTTTTTCTTCCACTTGGCACAGTTTTTAGTTTTGGTTTACTTTTGGCTACAAAGGATGAAAATCTAAATCCTTTTCTACTCCCTTTCCCATTGTGTGAAAATATTGAACCAGCACTCAGCAAACTGGATGCAGCTACTGGGGAAGGCCAGAGCACATAAAGCTGCCCTACAGGAGACCGTGGCACCAGCCCTGAAACCTGTGCCAAGGTTTCAGGTGTCACTCCCTTTGTCACAGCCACTAGGGATTGCAGAAAGTCCTTGGCCTAGCCTAGTCCAATGGGAAGTGGGGAACAGTGGGATAGGGGTACATCATGGTGCCACAACTAACTTGCAGGCTCGAGTAGTGCCCAGGGAAATTTTGGCATTACCTTCCATTTGCTTCAACCGCTGCAAGCAGAAGGAATTGTGTTGTGGAGCGAGTGCTGTGCAGGATGCAGACCAGAAGAGTTGCATTTAGTGATAATTTCAGTCTTCCTAAGTGTGGAGTGAATTTTACTGAGGTGATTTTTGAGGAGAAAATGGCTGTGCAAAGATCCCAACAGCTTAGCCCTCAGATCTGCTGATGGGAATTTAGTTTTCCTTCGCTCCAAGCGTAACTGCATGGTTGTAGTGGTCGAGACTCCCCTGGATCCTCTTCTGATTTAAACACTCATTTGCCCATCAACAAAGTGCAGTGCAAATGGAAATGTGTGGAACCACACACTTCTCTTTCTGCATGGTGCACCTGCAGTGGGTCGAGGTTGTTTGTAATCGTGCATAAACTACTTGACCTCAGATCCCAGGGAGCAAATGCAACCTGGGCACTCACAAAAGGCATCTTTTTCTAATAACTTGAGTGCACATAATATCAGACCACAGTTTGTACCTAAGAAAGGGAAATAAGGAACTCTTGATTCAAGGGAAATCAAGAGAATATGTATTTCTGGAAAGAGTAAGAATAGGGAAGAGAGTGGGGAAGAAAAAAAGATTGGAACTGGGATTTACTGCTCCGTAAACAGTTTGCACCAGGACCACAATTTGTATCTGAAGAGTCAGTGTGACCTGTAGAAGCTGTAAGAAATTTAGCTGCCAACTCATGTTCTCTACAGGGAATGCCATTCATCTTGAAAAGATTAGCACAGGTTTTCCTGCATGAGAATCACCTCAAAATGATACAAGTGCAATATATAGGCTGGAGGGCGGAGTTTACAATTATAATTCTTTCTTCTTGTTTCTCTTCTGTGGGCTTTGCAGCAAGCTGGATCTCTGTGATCCCCCTTGATAACCAGGAATTCCCCTTTTCTTCTCTGTGCTCAGCAGCACAGGCTGAAGGAGCTCTCTCTGCCAGGGTGAAATAACTTCCTTCTCTGGTTGCCTGAGTTCACAACAGAGCTGAGATGCATCAAAGTCAGGTCGAGGAATCAGAAATAAGGAAGCTACAGAAGCCTGGGTAGAAGAAGTCAATTTTTTTTTAAGCTGCTGCCTTCCCCCGCCCCCCCCCCTTGGTTTCAGGTTTCCATGCTTATTTTGAAAAGGGAGGAAAAAAGTAATTTAAAAAAAATGTACACAACACAAAGATTGGAACTATGTGCATAAATTAAATACCCAAGCAGATGCCACAGATCTTTCAGTACTTGTAGTAACAGGTTATTCCTTATTTCTAATGTTGCTTTTGCCTGTCTTACCAAAAATTGTTAATAGTAAGTCAAATAGTTTCGGTGGTTTTTTAATTAGATGCAGTTAAATACAAAGCCATCATTTCTCTGCTCCCTTTTGTGATTATTCAATGTCCTTCCTGTCTTGTTTTCCGTGCCATTTTGACATGGGATTTATTACTTGTTACATTTCTTTTTAAATCTGATTGTGAAGGGAGGTTGTCACGGGCTGGCCTGTGGCCTTTACTGCGGGTTTGTAGCAAATTCAATGGACTGAAATGAACTCTTGTCCCCTGTGTTCCATTGATGCAGCATTAATATAACCAGAAAGCCAATATTTCTGGAGATTAATTGAACAGTATGCCACCCAACTGCAGTTTATTTTCAGGATTCACAGTAGGGTTGATGTACCCTGAGTCTGGGCTGGCAGGAGTGCATCACTGCTCCATGCCCAGGTACATCTTGCCGGGCACAGTCTGTCTGAATCTGGAATGTGGTCTGTGCTGTTCATAATGCATTCCACTTGTTTTAAGCTTTCCATAAAAAACTGGAGAGGATGGATAATAAAACATCTGTCCATTTATAAATGTTTCACTCTTCAGAAATGACCTGAAGCACGATGGGGGCTTTTGAATGTGTGAGACAGGCTGCTCAGTGCTAGAGGGGCACGGCTGTTTATTATTAGATGTCCTGCATCATTGTGGAATGCAAAGCAAGCCCATGCGTGTACACACACACATACACACACATACAAAGGAGGGAAAATAATTATGATAAACAGCTGCCTAACAGGTATCTTTATAAGGCAGAAATAGCAACCATTTTTACCAGGTGAAATCAATTCTCTGTGCTTGCATTTTCATTGCTGTTCTTGTACCATTTTTTTTTCTGCGGAAAGTATGTAATGAAATAATTAGCAACAAAGCACTGAGTCTTAGAGAAAACAGAAATAAATCTAGACTAGTGCCAATATTCTTCAGCATTTAGAGTCTTACCCTTCCTCTCTACCAAATGTACTTCCTTTTCTCCTCTCAAAAAACAGCTCTCTGGCAAGAGAAGTGCGTGTGCTCCTCAAAGGAGAGGTGAGAGCCTTGCTCTTCTCTTCATGGTGGTGCCTTTGTCTGTCAGCTCATTCTAATCTGTCATCTACAAATCTACTTCTGATTTGAAGAGGAAGGCATAGACCAAAACTGAGACTTGGGGAATGTGGATGTTTAATTTGGCAAAGCAGAAGAGTTGTTCAGCAGCTGTACTCAGAGATGCTTTCTCAGGTATCTTAGTTTGTTTAGACCAATACTCTTATATATACTTATTTATTAATCAAGAGGCCTGACAAGCTGCTGCAAATAAAGCTGCTGCTGATTCAGTAGTTTGGTAAGAGAGTCATCTGAGGATTAGGGTCTATAAGCAGCCTTTATGAAAAGATAAATTTTTTTGTCAATTAATTGGCCTGAAGAATTTTGTCATTTCAATCTGTCGTTGTTGAATTTTACTGTACTGCAATATTTTGAAATTAAGTGAAAAAAGAAAAGTGTCTGTCTAATGCTTTTGGTGAGCTCTCTGTTAATTAATAGCTTTTTGAAGTACTAAATTTCTTGGTTTTTATCTTAATTAACAGTCTTAATTGACCTTCTGTGATCTCTAGTTTCTCCCAAAAGAATTAAAAAATAGATTTCTAAATTCTTTTCTGCAAACAGATTGACACGCATTTACTTGTCTACAGATCTTTTCTGCCTTCACAAACTTTTTTTTTTTTCATTTTTATTCTTTTACCACTGAAGTCCCCACTGGAAATTACAGTCCATTGAACCATAGAGCTAAAATTGATTGTGCACATAAAAAATCCTGGAACAACTGAACAAAGAAAAGAAGTTCCTGGAGTAATCAGGTCAGAACTTCCTGGTGAAATCCAAACACGAGTGACAACAAAATTTTTACCTGATTTGAACTCACCTGGCCTTGATCACTGAGACTATATTTTATGTTCCTCCATTTGCCTCTGATGACAGAAGGAACCAGTTTTTCCTTCATTTAGCCTAAATCAAAGCATGGTTATAGATGTCAAAGGAGATGAATTTCGGTTGCCAATGTTTTTATGGGGCATTCTCTGTTCCATGTCCTTTATATCAATTTCTTCTGCTTTTTGTGGAGTATTGGAAATTTAAAGCTGAAGAGCCCTGTCTAACTGCTTCTGTTTAAAATTAATTTTTAATTAAAGCTTTATGTGTCACACATTACGATTCTACCCATCCTAAACGTGCGTTTTACCCTTTTCTTCTAAAATATAGAAGGCAACTCTCTTTTTTTAACATGTTGTGAGAAACTGCAGTCAGTTCTTTCTGCTGTAGTTTATGGAAGGCATTACTAAAAATGCAAATTCTGTGTTTTGAGACTTGAAACTTTCAAGTTTCAAGTTAATCTTGGAGCTTACTTTTATATTCTAGGATTAAATAATGACATTTTAAGCATTTAAACCTTCACTAAGAGCAAGATAAGCAAGCATATACTTCGTTTCAAGCATCTTCACTAAGTTGATTCCATTGGTCTTTTCATGTGTTTAATGTTAAGTGTATGCCTATGTACTTTTCTGAAATGCTGGATGGTATTTAGCAGAGTGAATTACAACTAATAATTGACATTTCTTTAAGAATCCTAATAAAGTAGGAAGTATGCTAAATAAGCTTTCATTTTTAAGATAAACAAAGTAACTTTTTGTGAGCATTGCCTTTTTATTGCTGCACCCAGCTGTAAATCATGTCTTGAAAGCAAAGCCATCTTTTAAAATGCATTTCCTGAAAAATAGTGCATTATTTTCTCCTGAGCTGTTGAGACAATTTCCTGCCTGGATTTGGTGCCCCATTAATTTTAGACTATTAAAAAAAAAAGTCACAGTGAGCAATAGGAAACCATTTTGGATTTGTTGCACACACATATATCACAATAGATCTGCCTGTTGTAGTTCTAGAGATGATGTTTAACCAAATCCTGTTTTCCCTGTTTTGGGATTAATGTCATCCTTCCCTCAGATTTGTACAGTGATACAGCCTTATGCTACACATAAATGGAGGATTTTTTTTCTTTTCAGTGTAAAATTTGAAATTTGAATGCAATTACAGTAACAAGAGGAAGTGTTTTCTAATGAGTCTCAAAAATCCCTGGCCAAAAAGCATGTAAAACTCTCCTGTAGAGAGAGAAATTGAATGCACAGTGTTAGCATAATAGCAAAGGCTGAGACATTGCTTTGCACTACAGTTTTATGGGATGATATTTTAAAAGGTATTCAGAGATTTATGGCTTTTTAGGGACAGCTAAAATTGTTTTCACATTTCTAATACTGCTTTCATTAGACTTTTGAAAGTATGTTTATGGTATCAGATTGAATTCTAAGGTGTTACCAAATCATCCAGAATCCCCACTGCTCAAGTATATTCCCTTGTATCCCTGTGTGTCTTCAGAGGAAAAAATGGGATGAATGTAAGTGCTTTGTTTTAAAGTATATAATCTGTATTCTGTCATGTACTTCATCTCCCAGGAAAGGTACCGGGGAACTCACTCTGCTGTTTTTATTTATCCTGCCAGTGCAGTATATAGATGAGAGGACTAAGGTCCGATGGTGTTAAAACAGGACATGAAATATTGATTAATTCTTTTTTAAAATTCCTTTTTCCTCCTGAGTATAGCAAATTTCAGATGCTACTGTCAATACAGTGCTCTCCAATAAACCTCCGTTATTGGAAGGGTCCTGATCTTCATCGTGTTCTTATAAATGGTTATTATGATTCTAAAAGGCTTTAAAAGCTCAAGGCTTTCCTGGTGCAAGAGCAGAAAGCAAGTTAGAAGCAGTGCAGCCTTTTATCATGGCAGAATGTTACTCTGATATAACATGGATTGGGTTGGGAATTCTCTTTGCTGGACAGTAGCAGAACATTCTGGTTAAAAACATGAAGATCCTAATGGGGCAGATAAACAGATGTACAGTTTCATGGCTATAAAGCTGTCAAGTAAAGAAGCACAATTATAGTTGGTATCCACTTAAGGAAACATGGGGATTTGACACCCTGCCTTTGGTTCCCACTTGTCACTCTTCAGTTTAAGTTAACTCTTTATTTATTGTTTCCAGTATGGTCCTTTACAAAAGCAGCTAAACATACTTAAGTGGTTCCCAGAGGAAAAGGACGTTTTGGGAAAGGTAGGGATAGAAGTTCACACCAGCTCACTGATGTAGGATAACAGACATGAGCAAGGAAAAGAATATTTTAACTCCTTTCAGGGTACTCAGCTCTGGGAGTTGAGGTAATGGTTTTTCACTTTAAAAACTGAGGTTTATTTAAACTGAAACATACTGGAGATTCTTTAAGAGTGTAAAGCTCTAGGAGTTTTTCTACTATCAATAATAAAAGGTATTCATCAGAGATGGGATTTGAATCTCAGACCTGTATGTGCCAGGTAAATGTCATTATAAAGGTTGTACAACTACTTTTTCACCCATCATCTTAATTAGTCTTTAGTTCAACTTGAGCAAGGAAGTAACACAGAATCTGAGCCAAAAGCCATTGACTGGTATATTTACCTGGGAGGCAGGAGACCATAGCATGTTCTTGCTCTGAACCAGGAAGAAGCACCTGAGGTTGGTTCATCTTTCTCACAGGAACGTTGGGGTTTATAGGCTGGATAAGTTGCTACAGGATTTTCTTTTTCCCCCTACATCAAAGTTTTATTCCTACCCCAAGATGGAAATGTTTTCAGAAGATTTTGTTGGTGGGAATAACTGATTAGCACATGGGTCTGCTTGGGAGTTCTTTGGCAGCAAAACTTAATGGTGTGCAAACCTTAGGCTACTTTAATTTACGATGCAGAACAGACTGCTCCCTGCCATACCCAAAGGCTGAGGGCTTACAGTTGTGGCAGAAAGCTGATACATCCCCTCCTCTCCCTCACACTCAGCTCTATTAAGATGGTACTCTATTAAGATGATATCTTTCTTTGGAAATTGGGCAAGTTTTTTATAATTTTAAGCTAATTATGTCCGTTGATTTGAGTCAAACTGAAAGCAATACATGCACAAAGCTGGGCTTTAACCAAGTTGTAAGCAGTGAGAGCTAGGTGTGTTCTTACTGTTCATGAGGTTTTAAAGCAGTGAATCTTGCATGCCCAGGTTGTATGGGTGACTCTTTGACTCCCAGTAATTGGTAACATTTGCTTGAGTAGAGCAAACAGGATTTGTGTTGTGATTAACAGTGCTCACACAGCCAATCTGTGAGCCAAAACCTTACACATGTAATTTTTCTCACTCATGCAGGTAATACTTTTGGACTGATTTAACATAAAGAGTTATTTGAGCCAAGACTATCAATCTGGGCACTATCCTCTTGTGTTTTGCTCTCTGCTATGTTATCTCAAAGAATGACAACAGAAAATTATGTAAAGGGGTATGCACAGAATTTTGTTTTGCAAAACCTTGTATTAGATGGTTTTCTATCAAAATACCCATGAAAGTTTCATTACTGTGTGAATTGTCAAGTTGAGGATAGCCCACTGCAGATTAAGATTTTGCTTGCAGAAGAGGATGGTGCATACCCACATCCACACAGCACAAATTCTGACAGTAAGTTTGCATTTTGGTGAACTTTATCTCATTTTACAAACCCTACTAATTGCTGTCTTTCAGATGTGAAAATAAATTATTTTTTTGTCTTATGGGAGATGCATCATTTGACTCCGGATATTTAACGTGGTATTTTTTCTGTGGACAGTAGCTTGAGGCCCCAGGCTGGGAAGAATGAGAGCATATCTATAAATAATTCAAAGTAATTGTATGGTTTTGACAGATTGTCAAATTGCTTAATGCCTTTTGTCCCAGGCAATAGATTATATTGCTTTGATAAAGTGTTGATAATTTCTCATTGCAATTTGTTTTGTGTATGTTGTATTTTTACAGAGTCCAGTCAGGTTCATATCTCAGTACGGGTTGGTTTACCTTAATTTTGGCTATGGATGCCTGCTATGGAATTCACGTCTATGGGATGATAAATGACACCTACTGCAAGTAAGATCACAGGAAATTATTTTCATGCATCTACGATTCTGATGTCTTGTCAAAATTTCACAATTGATTTTAATATCATAAATCCAAAAAATGGATCAGGCAGTCATTTCCCAGTGTTTTCCATTGATGTGACACTATTGTCAGCATATTCACTCCTGATATGGCATTTGCTGTTGATAAAATAAAAACATTTACAAAATCTAACATCAGATGTCACGAGGAACTATTTTTAATCAAAGATCTTTCGCAGTTTCTGAATTAGCTGGAAACAAAGTATGCTCATACTCTTCTGATAAAAATGCACTTGCTTCCCTTGCTAAAACAAACCTATAGAGGCAAAACTAATATATTATTTTCTGAATACCAAATACACCTGGAAGTGAAAAAAACTGATTAGCCCAGGATAGTTACCTGAAATTACATTTCACCACCATTGAGCAACCTACTTGAACTTTCTAGGTTATATATGGCTTGTTTTGAGTAGTAGAGGTTTCTAATTAGATAATAAAACAAGTCCTGTGAGCTTTATCACCATAAAGTGACATAAATTCCAGCCAGCTCCCGTTAGTGACCTTACAGTGACAATGGATTAATCACATCGTCAGAAGTGTAACTCTAAACACAATTTTTAGAAGTCCACGTTAAACACTTTCATCTACAGTGTATGGTAGAAAAATATAAAATGAAACTATTCCTCATTTATTCAGTAAAGCAGGAATAATGGGTGATACTAGTATGTACACATCTCTTCTGTACCCAAACTGGTTCAAGTCTGGCATGTAACCAGTCCAGTGGGTCCTCAGCTCCTCAAGTCGAGTCTTTGTGCAGATCCTCACTCCACAATCTGTGTTACTCTGGTGGAAGACTCATTCCTGGCAGACCCTAAAACAAACAAACAAACAAACAAACAAACAAACTATGGAATTTGAGTCACAGCTGTTTAATTAGGATATCTTAACATTAGAGACTGGCTTTTTAGAACTCGCAGATCTCACTGATGGAGTCATCCAGATGGAGTGAACATATGTTGTTCTTTGTTTATGAAAATGCAGTAGGCACCCCGAGATGAGGGGTGGCAGGACTGGGGTTGTCCTCAGAACCAAGCCAGGCTGGCATTGCACAGTCCTGATGTAAAACCAGTCAACAGCATGATAGCACTTAAGTCTGTTGGCAGTGGGGAAGGATGGCTTTCCTTAAAGCTGAAATTCTAACTGCATTACCTACTTACAATGGATTATGCAGCCAGTTGGAGAACCAGTTTCAACAGTTGGGACTATCCAGTGAGAAGACTTTGCTTAGGGATGGAGACTTGTGGGCTGAGTTCTTCCAGGTTAAACAAAATATGCAGTACCCATGAGAGCCAGCCCATCAGCTTCTTACTGACTGTTGAGATCAGTGCATGCTGAGAGACACACTGAGTTACATTTTCCATAGGAAAATTCATAGAAATCATGATGTAATGAAAGCCCTTACGCAGTTTAGCAAAGGAGCTCAAGTGCTGATGCATGGGAAGGATTTCAGATAATTCACAGAATCATTTAGGCTGGAAGAGACCTTTAAGATCATGGAGTCCAGTTGTTAACCCAGCACTGCCACGTCCAGCACTAAACCATGTCCCAAGTGCCACATCTACATGTCTTTTAAGTACCTCCACATATGGGGAGCCAACCACTTCCCTGGGAAGCCTCTTCCAGCACTTGACAACCTTTTGCATGAAGAAATTTTTCCAAATATCCAGTCTAACCATGAGGCCATTTCCTCTTGTCTTGTTACTTGGGAGAAGAGCCCGACCTCCACCTTGCTACAGTCTCCTGTCATGTAGTTGTAGGAAGTGATAAGGTCACTCCTGAGCCTCCTTTTCTCCAGGCTGAGAACCCCCAGCTCCCTCAGCCACTCCTCATTGGACTGATGCTCCAGACTCTGCCCCAGCTCCATTGCCCTTCTCTGGCCATGCTCCAGCACCTCGATGTCTTTCTTGTGGTGAGGGGCCCAGAACTGAACACAGGATTCCAGGTGTGGTCTCACCAGCGCTGAGTGCAGGGAGACCATCACTTCCCTAGTCCTGTTGGCCACACTACTGCTTATACAATCCAGGATATTTGTATCCTGTATTCAGGTGCAGTGTATATTTATGTATTTCTTGAAAATAATATTTAAGTATATCTTTTTTTTTTTTCCCCTAGGTCAGAAGGCTTTCGTAAAGTTCCCTACCACTATTACGAGCCAGGAAGAGATGAGTGTGAGGAATACTTTCTCCATGAAAATGCTCCATATGGAGGCCATAGGTTTATCACAGAGAAGAAAGTATTTGCTAAATGGGCCAAGAAGCAAACAATAATATTTACACATCCCAACTGGACAGTGTCTTGATACTGGTTTTCTTAACTCTCTCTTAACAGGATACTACAAAAATGTCTCAGTTTACAGTAGTTTTGCTTACATCTGGCTGGCCTTTCTCAGCCTGGGTAACACTAAACTAAAAACCAGAAGGCAAAGAGGGTGATGGTTCAGCTGCTAAGCAAAATTAATCATCTGTGGAAGGTAGACACATTGTTTTTTACTTCTTAGGGTTTTACTCCACACTATGCACTTTATACTTTAACTGGATTTTACTTCAAGGCAGGAGCAGTTAAATACAGAGGAGATTTCCTGTATATACAGGTGTACACAGAGAACATGGTGATCCTTTGAAACTTGTCCATCATCTCAGATGTGTAAAATTAGTATTTATAGCTCATTGGCAGTACTGCAGCACTAGTTTCCTTTCTAGTATTAGCAGAAATTTTCAACAAGAGATATATGAGGAAAAATATAGACCTCCAAGGTCCATAAGTGAGTAAATTAAAAAAAAAAACAAACAAAAAACCAGCTGAATACATTGATACATGTGAGCACTTGCATATATGGTAAAATTAGAGATGAGCTAAACATGGTTCTTGAACTGTTCACAACTCTTGCATGAGAAGATGCTGCTTGCTCAAGGCTCCTGATTAATTCATAAGTTCTGAAATGCAGCTTCCTTCCACCCTGGTCAGGCTGTACCACCTGGAGCAATGCAGTTTGTACTTTTTGAAGCCGTTGTCCCACTGTTTAGCTCCAGCAGCATGGCACTCAGAAAAGACTGTGTTTTGCAGCCCATGGTGAACCTTTGGCTGTTGTACCAAGTCTGCTGTCAGTATCCAAACCCATGAGTGAAAAGTTGTCTCATGAATATCTCCATTTACTCTAGTTATGCCTT
The DNA here is from genome assembly GCF_001715985.3 of Manacus vitellinus. Lineage (NCBI taxonomy): Eukaryota > Metazoa > Chordata > Aves > Passeriformes > Pipridae > Manacus > Manacus vitellinus. The sequence goes on along the minus strand of NW_021940737.1, from coordinate 2,782,073 downwards.
TGAGTTGCTCCAACATCCAAATAATAGTATTTTGACAGTATTTCCCATGCAGCCATCATAATTTATTTTAGATCTCCAGTTTCTCCAGCTTTAAAAACAGGGATAGTGTCTATCTACCTCACAAGGGAGGTGTGAGGACTAATTTAATTTAATTTAAAGCACTTTCCTGATGAAGAATGCTACAGATCATTTATTCTTAACACAAAAACAATGGTACCTGTCATTTATTCCTGTCTGTTGGGTATTTGAAGAAAGTGACAGCATGTCTGGATCTGATGGCGAATTGTTCTGTGCATTCGCTTTCCTACTGAGGATAATTTGTAATACTGAGTTGTCTCAGCTTGCACTGCTTCAGTTGAAGTTGAAAGAACTCCCCACCTCACAGCATTAGCTGCACATCAAGAGGCAGTTCAAGAATTTTAAAATATACTCATCTCTAGTTTAAATATGTATTTCCAAGCTTACTGTCATGAAAAGTTTTCAATTGCAGCAAACTCAGTTGTAATATGACCATAATTCAACTACACATGTGAGTTTTATTTAAACTTTATTTAAACTAATGCTTTAAGTTTAGAAAGTGTCCTATGAATATTTGAACATCTGGAATGTCAGATTCAACACTGTAATAGCCAATACTGTGAACACTTGAAGGAATTACGTGTGGAACATGTCACACAGGGTTTACTCACACTACTTAAACATTAACCAACAGGAAACTTTGTATGCTTTTGTAAATCATGAAAAGGGGAAAGTAAAAAGCTATTTTTACATGTAAGTATTTGTATACTGACTATTTCCTATTGTATATTTGTATATATAAATCTATATTTTATATGTTCATTGCATATATATTCTGTCATCAGCAGCTGCAACTCTTAGAATGGGGAGGAAATCTCTTCACCACTGTTCCTCCTCCTGACTGTTGGTTTCTTGTTCCTGTTGGTACATGATGCCAGGATATCATCTCTGTTGCCCCTTCTGTTTTCTACTCTAAATGCAGCTTTCTGGTTTTATTTTTTAATATAGCTCAGCTTTCGCTGTTTACTTTAGTACTCTAAGTATTCATGGTGGTTGTCAGACAAAGGCTGGGGCCACGCTTATGATCCTGGATAAACATCTATATTTAAATACAGGCTTTGTCCCAGACTTCTTGCATGATTTGATGTCTCACCTTCCTGTTTGGAAAAGGAGAACCATAGTATTTTCCTACTCCCTTTCTTGTGTGACTTTCTTGTAAGCTGTTGAGATGAATATTCCCATTTTCAATTTATTTGTATAATGCCTTGCAGGAGACATACCCAAAATGTCTGAAAACTACAGGCAATGCTATAATAGGCAAATAATTTGAAGTGGCTTCTCATTGTCTCTGGAGTTAAAGATCAGTTGTAAGCTAATATAGCATGGGATGAAATCAAAAGGGGAAAGGGCCAGGGATGGATAAGGAGTTGTAGTAGCAAAAGCCAGTGGTCTAAATCTCTCACCATCTGCATATGCATCTTTTCAGTTCAGATGGATGGCTGGATATATGGAAAGCTAATAGAATAATTGTAATGCAGGATTTGAAGAATGCAGGATGTACAGAACTAGGGAGAATGTTCCACACATATTGTACAGGGCAGCCTGGGAAATCCTATAGCTCCCTTGAGGGAAGAGGAGCTGAAAGGGAGAACATCAGTCAAATTGAACTTGTATTTAGAAGGTCTTTGGGTTAATAGAAAACTGCTATGAAAGTGCTGCCCATGGATGTGTGGTTGGGCTGGACAGACTTACATGGAAGTTTCTTCATGAACTGTTTCTCCCAAATGAGCATCAGGATTCTGCCTCGGTTGTGTTCATGTGCAAGGTGTTTTTTTAAGCCTGAGAAAGTTTTTCAGATAATTAACACTTGCCAATTCACTGTAAAACTGTTGTAAAATATGTGCTTCGTCCCAAAGCTCCTTGATGAGTGCTTGCATGCTGCATGAAACAATATCACAAAGGCTAGCTAAGAAAAATACAGCTCTAAGAGCAGCTAAATGTACACATAATGGAGAACACCATTAGAGTGCAGTTGTCACAAAGTAAAATGTTGCTCTCTGCCTGGATTTGCACTAAGAGCAGATCCACTTTAGAAAGGTAGCAGCAGGCTTCATTCACACGAGAGTAAATGAACATCACTTCCCTTATTTACATGAAGCTGTCTTTAGCATAAACTAAATGCATGTTTACATTAGTTTTATTATATGAGTAAGGAACTGTGACCACTGCGTTAAAGATGATTCTGCAAAGAAATTACTTGGTCAAAATCTGTTAAAAATCTGTGATACTGAAGAAAGAATCTCGGTACTTGGCTGTGTAGTGAGGGACCTTGGTGATTCACCTTCTGAGAGCAGTTAAGACATCAGCTGAGAATCATTTATTAATTCTTTAAGATAAAACCTACTACAGTTTACCTGAATGTAATCAGATCCTAATTGCTTATTCATTCAAGCAGCCCTATTTTAATCAACTACTCATGTGTATAAAACAAGCAGGGAGTTTACCTGAGGTTTTCAAAATGCATCTTCACGTTGCTGCTAATAGGGGAATACTTACAAATAGTTTGGCCTTTTTTGGCCATCAGTCAGCTAAGTAGTCAACAAATGTTTTCTTTTACAATTTAGGGGAATTTAGTACACTTCTGAAAAAAAAAAAAAAAAAGGAAAGCATTTATTGTTTGGTTTGCTGTAGGTTTGGTTTTAACATTTAGTTTGAACATTTAGATTTTAATATACTTTATCTTTTATGTGGCATTATCTTCCAATTGATTTTTTTTCAAAGTAAAAACTTTTAAATGGGAGCAGAAATTTGGATAAGAAAAAAAATATCTTTTCAACTGGCTAATTACTAATTCAAGGGTAATTAGTGACAGGACCCGAGAGAATGGCCTGAAGTTGTGGCCAGGGAGGTTTAGGCACTGGAAGAGGCTCCCCAGGGCATGGTCACAGCACCAAGCTATGAAGCTCAAGAAGCATTTGGATGATACTCTCAGGCCCATGGTGTGACTCTTGGGGATGGGCCTGTGCAGGGCTAAGGGTTGGACTCAATGATCCTTGTGGATCCCTTCCAACTCAGCATATTCTGGGATTTTGTGAACATAAAAAACTTTTCTTTCCAAACTGCCACAACAAGCTTTTCATCCCCATTAGATGTCCAGATCACATTCTTCTACTTATAGCAAGGCCTCTTCTCAGAAAGCAAAAAATTAGTCTATGTATCCAGCCAAATTCCCTTTCCATCTGGGCTGGGAGGCTCCATCTGCAGACTGCTCCTATCAGTTACATCAGTAAGTGGGAAGGACTGATGAAGAGTTCTACTTAGGAGCAGATGGTGTTCCAACTACTAAAAAGTGCCCCTAAAGTGCTTCAGGCGAGGAGTACCCATTGATCTTTCCTGGAAATACTTTACTAAAGTATTGGCTTTCTTCAAATGCCTTCAGCTCCTCTGTAGGATAATTGTCCTACTCTCTCTGGTAGGAGTTATCAGCAATGGGGAAACATGCCCTTTACAGGAAGAAACAGGCAAATTCGGTGTTGTTAAATATTTCTATATAAACAACACCAGGGATGAAGGTGTCAGCCTGACACAAATTATATGAACTTTCACTGATTTAGGAATCTCTGAGGACTCATTTCATAACTAATGGAAATCACTTTGGCAGGTTCATGAATACAGCACCCATCCCATTAAAATCTCTGCACTCCTGGGTACTGAGGTAAGCAGTGTTTTGTCTGAGAAGTACCACATGCACATAATGCATAGCAGAGTTACTAAAGAGAAGCCCATCCAACACTTGGAGGGCTGATGCTGGTGGTCTTTCTTTATTCACCTGCTTGTGGGCTGGACAGAAGTAGGACCCCACACAAAGATAGCTAGCAGCAGAGCACAGGTGCCTAACCAGAAGACATGTCCAGGTAAGTAAGAATTAGATAAGTAATCTCTCATGAATTATAACTGGATGGTGCCCTTAGTAAATAGAAAATCAGAAGCACTTTACATATTGATGCTTATAATTTGCTGGCATTTTTTTCTGCATGTATTCAGAAATAGTGTGTTGTTAACTGTGTTCAAGCAAGCCCAGGGTTTGTTGATGATGAACCTTAGAGTACCCACAAGACTGAAACTGTGTTAGTGCCAAAGGATCACACAGGAGCTGTCTGTGGGTGTTACGATGTCCTGTGTACAGCAGTCATGTATTTACTGAAAAAAGGCCTGCGTTTCCTGGCTAGGGGTAGTTCTTATGAGGAGGAAGTGTTTCATTTTCAGCAGATGTGTCTCATTCTGTTCCTTCTTTCCTGAGAGGGTGCACAGAATGGGTCTTAACTGTAGGGGAGTGAAGAATGGTATGTTAAATAGCCAGCAACCAGATTCATATATGTTTTTCTGGCTATTTCTGTGATGTATAGCTGAAGACAGAGAAGCCTTGTATAGCATAAGCTACAGAAGTCTCATGTCTGTTCTGGATTAGAGTCTCATAGGCAAACTCTCGAAAAGAGCCTGAAGGATGAAGAAAAGGTCTCCACTGAAAGACAGGGTTTCTGTGGGAGCCCTAATAATGTGTGAGGCACAGCTGGGCCTCCTCCCTCAGCTTTCGTAGGTCCCCACCCAGCCGAAAATTTGGTCCCTTTCCAGCCCCACTGGAGAAGTGCATTCTCCAGCTGACTGATGCAGCCTCTGAGCTGCACAAAGTCCTCCCTGTCCTCCCTTTCTGTGGGACCAGAGGAGTGGTGAATGTGGTGAATGAGGAGTGCTGGGTGTCAGAGCAGGGATGTTCTTTCCAGTCAGCAGTGTGGTTTGCTGGGGGCACAGTCCCACCTCATGTGCTGAGCTCAGTTCCTTTGAATGTGGCAGGAAAGATATCACTGGGCTTTGTTATTGTTTGTGTGATTAACTCACAAAGAGTCACTATTTTATGGGTGTCTTAAACAGCTGATTTCATGTCTTTTTTGATTGCTTGCTGCTGTTTCTGGGAATTCCTCAAGATATGCAGCTATCAGCATCTGCCACTGCTGTTCTGATTTACTGGCCATAAAAAGATTGTAAACTTGAACAACTTGAACTAATGCATGTTCTTGTCATGTATTATGCATGATAGCATGTTACACATTTTATTCTCCAATATAATAAATAATGTAAGTTTTATGTAAACTTAGTTCAGGCGGGGGAAGTAGTGCTTTTTCTTTCTCTCATATCATGTGTTGCCCAGAGCACTTTGCTGGAGCCTTTTAAGTGCCATTAGCAGCTGGCAGCAAATAAATTGCTGAAACCAGTCAGGAAATATTTACTAAATTTGACATTTTTCACTGGAATATCAGAAATAGTTCAACTTGCTTTTGTGAATCTACTCCGGTACTCACAGTCACAATTTTATGTTCTGTTCTAAAGAAATCTCCCATCAGAGTGTAGCACCAGGAACGACTTTATTGACACAGATAATGTCAGGATGTTGGCGGGGCAATGATCCCAAAGTTTTTACATTTATGAGAGTACCTTTTTAACGGGCATTGAACATGTAGAAGATTGGCTAAGATGCCTGCAGATTTTTTCATATTGTTGCTGCTGAAAATAGTATTTCTGGGGATGGTCAGTGGAAAAAGAAATTGTGTGCTCCTTGCCCTTTTGGCTGAGCATCTGTCCCCTCCTCATACTCAGGCACACGCACACACATGTGCAAACACTCTGAGTGTCTATATGGGAAGGTCCTTTTTTTCCAGGTAGTGGCAAGGAAGAACAACTAAGACCAATTTACATGGTAAATACAGGTTATAATACTTGTCAGTTCATGTTTATTCTGTGTGTTTCCAAAACCTGTGTCTGCGTCAGCAAAGAATTAGCTCAGCTGGATTGGGTCTGTAGCCTGAAACTGTTGGTGCCAAGGACCTGATGTCCACACTGTGCTCAGTCCCTAGTTTGGTCCCATGGGCTGAATACCACTAGTGATGGGAGCAGATCTTTTGGTTCCATCCAAAAAGAATCTGGTTCACATCCTCAGGAACACTCCATCACACAAACTAAAGCTCTTTTATTGAGTCCACTGTACTGGACTGTCCCATGTGGAAGTGAAATTCCTGCTAGGCCATCTTTTGGCTCAAGCTTTGCATGGTTTTGTTTTCATGGATACTTTTCTTTCAGATCTGAGATCTGGTTCCTCCTGTCAGATCATGGGAATCAAGGGCTCATGACTCTTCCTAAAATTACCATCCAAATGTGCTCCATAAGTCAGGAGTGTGATATAGGACAAAGTGATCCAGCATTGGTACGGCTTGGAAAGTGCTTTGTTTGATGAAGAGTTAATGTGATTTTGCTTGTGGATGTAATTTTATCCTGAACATGCTGGGTGCTTGCTAATGCATGCATTGTTTTTATGTAGTGCAGGAGACATAAAAATTCCCTTCATCATTTTCCCAGGGTATTTTTGTTCTTGTGGCCTTCCAGTTGTATCTGTGTATACATGCATATGTGCATATATATACAGTGCACAAGCATTCTTCTGTTCTTAGACAGTTCCTACTATATGCTGTTAACATAAACTTAGGCAGTTCATGTAACACTATTTATTACATGTATTCTTTGGTTGCCTTTTCGTAATGCTGACAAGTGTATTGATAGCAGATATCACTGTAGACCTAGAAAACTTTCATGCTATTTATACTTATTTTAGATGTTCTGCCATGTGTTTTTTCTTGCTATATGTTACTTAGTTTTTGCTCTCATTTGGAGAATGTGCTTCTATGTATTTGCAAAATTGTGCCTGGGTAATTTTAAAACATGAATAAATGTATATGGTTTTCCACTTGTCTGACATAATTTATGCATGATTTTGTGCAAAATACTTTTATTCTTGTTTATGTATATGCCACTGTAATAATACCTGGCAGTTCACTGAACTCAAGGAAACAAAGATCTCTGTTCTCAAAAGTATTATAAATCAGCTGCACACACTTTAAAGACATTTTAAGGCATCTGTCCTAAACATATTCAGTAATGTAAACTCAGCCACAAAACCTACACTTAAGAATAACTCATGATTTTATTTCTGTGTGTTCAAACACATTGCATGCACAAAATGCACACAGGAATGGAAATATGTGGAAAAGGTCCACTGGATCCTATCCATAAAGGGTACATCCTTCAGGCAGTGTCTCAGAACGTAGCAGTGTCAGAGGTCAGGTCACTGAAAGCCCTGGGAGTGGACATTCAGCACGTGCTTGAGAGAGCCCTACAAGGCTGAAGGGCTGTGGGAAAGATCACATTTCATGCAAAGGTGTGAACCTTTACTTGCAGCTCCAACGTTAACAAGAGCGTGAGGAGGACCTATGCTACTTTTTTTCCATCACGCAGGGGACCCCGTGGTGCTGAAAGGAGCTAGAATTCATTCGGCCTCTAACTAGTCCCTAACTTTCCTGCTTTATTGCCCAGCTAAGAACATGATTAACAAGCAACAGACTTTGATCTGTAAATTTTAACTTGGTCTGTATGTTCTGGAGTAACCACATAGAGACTAGCTGGGTTTGTGAAAGGACTGGAGGTTCTGGGTGTGTTTGTCAGCACTGGCATATATTATATATAATGCAACAACTGTTACCGACTAATTTTGGGCCAGATTCTGGTACACAGCACTTAAAACTAGGCTATTTTGTCAGCCACCACAATGAGGGAAGTGAAAGGAGAATTTCTGTGGTAGGGATCAGACTAAATAAAGGGAAGAAATGCCTTTCACGTGCTCAGCTTTGAGGGTCCTTCAAATTTGATATACAGCCGAAGGGCTTGTTAAGAATTTGTGGTTTATTTTTTCAGGCATGCTCTCTGAATATACCATAATGTTCACTTCAGAACCATTATCTGTACAGAGTGAGCTCTGAATGCATATTAGTAGCATGATGTAATAAGGATTCATTTCATCCTTTTTCCATGCAGGATGGCTGGACATATTATTCTTGAAGTAAATCCATACTTAGTAGTAGTGACATGGAATGTGAATTTATTTGATTATTTGTGGTAGAACCAGCTAATCAGGTAAAAAATTTATTTTAGTTATAGAATTATCCCCCTTAGGGCTTTTAAAACCCTCATAGAATAGTGAATTTATTCCTCTGAAGTTTTTGCTCCTGTGGCTTTACATTTGGATCTTTTTTTACTTGTTTGCACCAAATCACCCAGTAATCCTTGCCAACTAATCTCAGTGATATTTTCTTATTACTGACTGCTTCCTTAATGACTGAGTCTTCTGCAAACCTTTGGGTTTTCTTCCAAATTGTTGATAAAATTATTAACTAGAGTATGCCTAGGAAGCTATCCCAGCAGAATACCCATTCTGTGATCATTCCCCATTTAAATTCCCATTTTGAAATGTCAGTTAACTAGTTTTCCGTTCATTTAATGTGAGACATGTCAATTTTGTATTATCATGTTCTCTTAACTCAAATGCCATGAATACCACATCAAATGTCATATAGAATCAAAGTGTATCTGCAGTGTTGTCTTTCAGTTGTAGTCACAATTGAAAAAAAAGCCAGCAAACGTGTTTGGCAGTATCTGTTTTCCATATTGCACTTAGATTGGCATTTAGCATATTTCTCCTCTTTAATTAGTTAGTAATTGAGTCCCCTGTCAGCCATTCCATTACTTTGCTCCAGATCAATTTTAGACTGACAGGACTGTAATTATCTAGGTCGTTAAGTTTATCCTTCTTAAATATTAACACAACATACGTTTTCTTCCAGCTTTCTGGAACCTTCCCAATTGTTCCCAGACTTAGCAAAAAGCAATAATAACAATAGAGATTCCTCAGTCAGCTCTTGAACAACTCTTGGATGCAAGTTATCTGAAGTTTCCTACACAAATATTTCTTACTTCAGTAACTTCTATTTAATTTTTTGAGAGTTTGGGGTTTTTGTTGTTGTTGTTGTTTCCTGGTAGTTCATCATCCTCATAGAGCATCAATTGTCTGTCTTTTCCTTAAATACTGAACACAAAGACTTATTGAACACTTCTTTCTTGTCTTCATTACTCTTAACAAATCTTCCACTTCAATCTGATAAAGAACCGGTACCACTGTCAGGGTTCCTAATGTATTTGAAAAATATTGTCCTTAATTCTCTGGCCATAAATTTCTCCTTACAACTTGACTACACTTATTGGAGGAATTATATATGTGATGCCTTACTTCTACTCTATATCCAGTGCTATCAACTTTCTTTCTTCATTTCATTGATTTACAATTACCTAGAGGCTTTCATTAACCCTTTGAGCTAAATATTTTCTGAACACATACAACTTTCTTTCCTGATTTTTTCAGCTATTAAATGTTTGTATTTTCCAGTTATTGATCACTTTTCTCTCGTAGCTGATTCTCCTTTTCAATAATTTTCAGTTTGGTAAAAAGACTACACCATCCATATTACTGTTTGGGCTTCATTCTCATTTTGCCCTAAAGAGCAATCAAGCTATGATCATAGCCACTAATATTAATTTACTTCTCTTACCAACTATCTCAAATCTCTTTTCACTTTTTCTGAGATGCTATCTCACATAGAGTTCTCATTCTTGGAGAGTTCTCCATTTTGGTTTAAGAAATGTTCATATATAATACTAAAAATTCAGCAGAGGTACCAGCATCATAAAACCTCAGGCATATGTCAGGCAGACTGAAGTCTCAGATGATAGTGCAGCTTTTTTGCTCCTGCACATTACAGAAGGTGCAAAGGCATCCAGTCATCCTATTGTCTTTTCTATGATTTGGTGATTTACAGACAGCAGATGCTATCCCATCTAGTGTTTTATCTGATAGAGTATTGATCCATTGCATTCACATCATTTGCTTCTGAGCTGCCAGTGCCTTGAAAACAGACTATGGCTCTTTTACCAAAGTGCCACTCTTCTTCCCCTTCTCTCTACTTGATCTTTCCAAAATAGGTTATAACCATTGACTTTAATGTTCCAGTTATTCAGTTCTTCCCATCTATTGTCAGTAATACCAGCTACACTGAATTTATAAATATGTCATTCCTATTCCTTTCATTTTTTACCCGAACTATTTGGTATTGTTTTGCAGAAAATCTGCTGCTTTTAGATCCTTCGTTAATTTTGGTTTTGTCATGTTGATTTCATGCTGAATGATTGGGGTTTTTTTGGTTGTATTTGGGGTTTTTCCATCAATTCCCCTCTTAGCACTTATTTTCAGCCCCTTCCCTAGCAGGCTGTTTGCCTTTCTTACAGAACAGGAGACCACCTAAACGGTGCCATCCTTTCACCTGCATCAAAAGACACATGTTCCACATCCAGAACGTTTTTTTTTTCCTGTCTTCCTTCATTCACCAACCAAGGATAATATCCTGGAGGATCACGCAGACATTCTTCTTCTTAAGCAATGTTCAGGCTTCCCTGAACTTGTTTGAGGTCAGTGAGGCAATCCCTGTGAAGCAGAGTCACTGATGCGTACAGTCTTTCCAATTGTCTTTCTATCTCCAGCCTTTCCCCCAGATTGGTTGGGCTACACATGATCCCTGACTGTCTGTTTTTGAAAAACACTTCTGTCTCTGCAGGATTCTGATATTTGGGTGGCAACGAATTGGAGATGGGGGAGAGCTGTCTGTTTGCAAATGAAAATGTAGGCTTTTTTAACACATCTGCTTGGGCCTCTCTGTTTATTGTTGCCCAAAATAACCAGACCTCTGTGGGCTGCCCAGTCCCTGGGCTGGCAGCTCCCATCTCTGCTCAGGATTGGCAGAATTTGGGAACTACAGAGTCTGGGTTCTGAGACAGTATGAAAAGTGAGCAGAGGAACTGTCAAAAAATGAAACGTTAAGAATTAGCTTGTTATGTCATAAAATTGATCAAAATCTGTGTCTTTCTGTGGGAGTTTTAAGTTACAATCCACTAGCACTCTTCACTGGCAAAAGCAAAACATTCTGCCAGAGAATTTCTGATTAACTCCTCTCCTGTCCAGAGGAGAGCTATCTAAATTAATTGTCTTTGACAGGTGAGGTCTGTCCTCATTTTGGTACAGGAGATAAGATACTGGTTACGACACAACTGGGTAGACTTGCACAGCTTTTTAATTACAACAAAAGCACTTATCACAAATGTCTTGTAAACTGAGTGTCAACAGTGCTTGAATTGCAGCTGCCTGGCCCTGGAGTTTGATGACTTTACCTGTTTAATAGATATGATGAAACATTATCCTGCATTCTATAACCAGCTTCGCCTTCAGCCTGTTCTTATAATGCCTTATAGTTCATCAAGCCCCACTGCACAGGCCTTAAAATAAGGCTAATCAAATCCATATTGTCTCACATTGCCTTTTTTTGTCATAAGACAGAAGATACTGTATAGAAACTAAAGATCCTTCAGCACCTAATTTTGCAGGATTTATCCACACAGTGCAGTGCAAGCCCCATGCCACGTAGAGATGTGCTTGCTGGCTCTGAATGAACGAAACATGTCTGCATTCAAATGGCAAACTGTTTGTTACATTTTTGCAAGGAAAAATACGAAAAAAATTTGTCAGAGCACAGCCTCACAGCCCCTGGTTCCTATGGCCTGTGCTGTGAACAGCAGGTGGAGTTACTTGGAATTGTGAATCACTTTTGGTGTTGTGTTGATTCATTCACTCACACACAAAATGACACGGTAAAAATCTCACACACTAAAACATCACAGATCAAGTCACTGTCATGTACTTTATTTCTGAAGGTGTTGAGGAAGGAAGGGGAGATGGTGGGGTTTATACTTGCACAACGAGCTAAAGGCTGTATACAACAAGCACCTTGAGATCAAGTGATTGTTGAAGGGAATTACTATGAACACCATAATGATTTTATTTTTTGTTATTTCTTCATGCTATCTTGAAAAAAAATCAGACATTTTCATCAGTACCTCAAAGATTCTTCCCTGAAAAAATATGAAGCAGACTAACAAAGAGTTTCTGAAAGTGATTTCAATTACATGAAAAGAAGCAGTGAAAATTTAAGAAAGGCAGAGAAAAGAGTGAGTATTTAAGCTAAGGACATTGAGACATAACATCCCAGCACTTTATGTGTTATACTTCTTACTGGTATCAATGGGAGCACTTATTTGAAGCTCAGTACAGGATTTGGGGTTTTTCCTTCATATCTGCAAGTGACCGTAAAGCACAGGAAAAAAGAGGCTGTTCTTTTTCTGGTGTGAAGCCTTTGTTTTATCTTTCATGATACTTGAAATGGCAGCCAGCTTTAGTGATGGTTCAAGTGTCAGAATGCACTTTTTCTTTTTTCTTTTTTTTTTTTTTTTTCAGAAAAAGGAGGGCCAGGGGAGTCAAACTGCATCATTTTTCAAGGGCAGCTTTGCAATCCTTGGGAGTTCTAAAATGTGGAAAGCACTGTATTAATTTGAGTGCATCGGCATTGAATGGGATAATTTAGCAGCACCTTCCGCTCTCAAGTATTTCTTTTCTTGAATAGATTATTAGACAGCAAGGGTTGGGGATACAAACCTTGAATCATGAAAGCATGTGTACATGCTGAAGAGGTATTACAATGAATTATAAGCACTGGTAATAGTTTAGGTTCCAAAGGGCTGGTGACCTTTGCTTTTAAAAACATGCTTTAAATGTTATCATTCTACAGCACTGTCTTCTGGAATCTATCTCCTAAATGCTTTTGGACACACAGACCATGGGATTAATTATATACTGCAAGCAACAATTCATGAATATTTAACACACTCATTTATACTTAATGAATAAATTTGCATTTTGACAGTGTTATTTAATGTGGTTTAAGGAAAAACTGCTCATTACCTTTCAATTTTGTAGATTAGGAGAATGTAATTGGAATGATAAGGTAGGAGAGAGGCTACATGATTTCCATGAGATTGTTCACACAGTTTGTTCCCACAGGGTTTTGATCAAAACGGCTCTGTTTGGCTTGTTTGGGGGAAGTTTGCCCATCTCAGTTTCCTCATCCCACTCTGTGAAGGGAAGCTGGAAGCAGTGAGGTATATTCCTGCCACAGGGCTGAGGCAGAAGCAGCTGGGCTGCCACTGGAGAAGAGGGATGCCTCTCCTTGGCCTGTTTCAGGGACATTGCCAACAGTCCTGATATGGAAACTCTGTCCCATTTAAATTTCACAGGGTTTTTTTCCCTGTTTATTTTAATAGGGCTAACTACAAAACCTTTGCACTTGGGCATCTTTGCTTTGCCTTTTAAGCATTTAATCAACTCAAATGTTTCCTTGGGCCTAGAGATACTTTGAAGATTTCTAAGATAGTACAAATGAAAAAAATTGAAAATAATCAGAAGTTAAAAAAGAAATTCCTGGGATTTGATGATCTTGTGTATTTGTGTGTTGGAACAGCAACACAACAGAATCCCCCAGGTTTCCAGTATTTAACACTAAAGGTTGATTTTATAAAATGGGTTTTAAAATGGCTTACTATTTGCTTCTTTAACAAAGTATATGCATTGTTTCTATTTGTCATTTTGAAGTGCCATATGGTGGCAGATACTAATCCACAATATGTTGCCATAGTTCTCTCTGATCTCTCTTGAAAACAACATAATTACCCAAATGGAGACTTGACCTTTCATTCAGTTTTAATGGACTGTTTTCTGAGCATATTTCTAATCAGAAAGAATTGCATGAGATGTTATTGTCAAAGCTGGCTACATATATCTTGTCTGTGAAGGGAAAAGTCTTCAGGCCGGAATCAGGCTGTACATCAACCCTCTGTTCAGCACACAGAGTAATGACATCTTGATTCTCACAAGGGGGCTCTGGAAATAACTTTGATGTTAAGCAAAACAAAGATTTGAAGTGTAAGAACTGTGTTGATATCCTTCTCCTCTGGGCAACAATGTATAAGAAGAGATAGTCCATCTTTGACATGCTCCTCTTCCTGTGGGAATATTCCCACATTATATTAATAGAGGTGGATGTACCAGAAAAGCTTGGATCTGCAGTTTGGTATTCTTCTCCCTTAGGACTGCATCCAGCAAACTAAGAGCCTCACATTTCCAAACTGCCTGGGCCTCCATCACTGTGCATCTCCAGACCAAGAATTATGTTTCAGTCTCTCAGCTGCTTAATGTAATTCTGGTTTTAGCACATCAGAAGAGTCTAAGCTCCTGGTGGAATGCACGAGGCAAATCCAGGTGGACTTCCTGCACACCGTCTCCTTTTTACATCTTATAACACGTGAAGGATTTGAGAGGGACAGAAGCAGGTGTGTGCAGGCACCAGGGTCCCTTGTTTCCCAGAGCAGGTGTGTGACCCTTTGGTGTGTCTGCAGCTGGTGCTGCTGGGCTGTGTCACAGGCTGGGGTAGCAGATTCCACAAGGGACAGCTGCAATACTGCCCATTGCTCCTGGCTGGGAAGAGGTTCTTTTCCTACCTGGGAGGACAGCTTTTAGCTCTGGTTGCAGGTTTTTGTTCCTGTTTTGGTCACCAAAATGGTTGATAGCGTTGATAATGGATAAATGAAAGAACCTAACGTTCATTCTTTTGAGTAATTTTTTGACACATGTATTATTACCCTTTTGGTCTGGAATTTGATAGCACTCAAAACAGTTTTCTGTTTGGAACACAGGATTGTACCCTTGGTATATTTCCTAAGATATTTGTTGCTGAAAACATGTATTGCTTTCCTCCATTTTGATAAGTCAGGAAAGCAATAGAAGTCCTATCTTCAAAACTTTTCCACTGGGAAATCTTGAGTTTGTGAATATGGTGACTGATTATATGCATCACAAAACAAAAATGCATAATTGAACAGCAGCAAGTGTCTGAAAATAATCTACTGTTTCAAACAGTTGAAGGCTCCAGTGTGACAAGTCACCAAGTATTTAAACTCTCTTCTTGCGATCAGCCTACATCCTAGCTAGATGAAAGGCATTAGCTAGGAATACATGAAAGAATCAGTTTTATTCCTCCCATGTCCCACCTTTGAGTATGCCTAGAGTCATGTTTGATGGGGGTACAACAGGCACTGGATTAGATGTCATCAGGCCCAAGTATGCCAGCTGCTTGGTATATTTTTTTTCCAATATTAACAGTTTAAAACTTCTGGGAACAAAAAGATGATTCAGGATAGATTAAGCTTGTCTTCTTGCTTTGGTGATTCAAATTCACTGACATATTTTAACTCAATAGTATTTTGCTTGAAATTGCATGTGAACTGGGGCATGAACAAGTAGGGAGTCTATAACTTTTCCCAAATTTTATTCCAGATTTGTCTGTTTCTATTGAACAAGTTTGCAAATCGTATTCAGATCCTGAGAACTCCTTACATTGTGTTTGCTTTGGGTTTTTCAAAGCAGAGCTACTCACATCCAGGTTATGAAAAATTAGTACATTCTTGTATAACTTGTAAATGCATAAGGAATGGTTAACTCGTAGGCTGCAGGAATCAAGCCTGGGGGGAAATATTTAACTGACTAAGAGTCAGACATATTTCTCCTGTGGGCAAAGCCAGATGACTTTTCTGAGCCACAGAAGTCTCTCTCATTTGTATACTGGGCCAAAGATCTTTAAGCCTCATGGAAACCTTCCCCTCTGGAGCGTTCTTCCTTCTGCTACTGTATTTCCTCTTAACAAGATATTGCTCTTGTGCTGTTAATGTTAATGAGAGTACTAAAATCTCTTAATAAGAAAACATTTGAATTAATAAAGACAAAGCCTGTGGTGTTCAGGATCAGCATGATTCCATATGTAGAGATTTCTATGGACAGTTTTACAAGTGCCTGTATTTGGCCTGGGACAAGGGTTCTCTGGAAACCCTACACTTTAAGGGAACAGCCTGAAAACAGGCTATTGGGAAAGATAACACATTAAAAATTTTTACCAGTAAATTCTGTATATTGTCTCAACCTAAAAATGTTGACACCTGAACAGAGCAAGTGCTGATACACTCATTTATAATGAATTAACTAGACTTGCCTGAGCTTTTGAAGGTTGTATGACTGCATTTATTGATCTCGTTTCACTGATATCAGTAAGAGCTGAAGTTTCTTGTTACACCATAAGGCCGTTCATGCCATTGTCTTCCAGATTCATTTGAAGCTTTGTCTTTGATCTAGAAAGCTAAATAATCCGAGTGAAGCCTTAGAAGAAGCTCTATCTGATATGGTTGCTCTACTTCCTACCAGTGAAGGAACATAAGCCATAGCCCTATTACTGGTTCTGTGAGTAATGAAGTCTGGTAGCAATGGATTTGTCCTTAATACCCTGTATTTCTCCACTGATTTAGCTCCACATTCCCCCATGACCCTTAAAAATCCTCGTACACTGTGATATGCCTATGTTCTCTGTCTTTTTCCACACTATCCCTATGCCTTTCTTGCTTATCCTATGCCTATCCCCAGACAGACTTTTACTGTGGTAAGTGAAGTTAAGGTGGCTTCAGAGCTCCTTCACATTTACCTGTCTGGTGGTCCAAAGAAAACATACTTTGGCTGGCTTAAAGTTATGTGAGGACTTCTGGTCCAGTTAATGAATGTGTTTGTTACTCACTGTTTGTTACTTCCTCCCTCTAAGCAAACTGAACAAAAAAAGAGACAATTTAAACTGCTTCTGCCTTTCCTTCATTCAGAGTGCTAGTAGGGTCTCTCTCCTATTATGTGAATGCTGAGCTTTATGAAACTCAGGTCTATATTTGAGACTTTTGTTTTTCTGTGAAATTGATTTTAAATTACCCAGTGAAATCCAAAGTTCTTTGGGGAAGGCAGACAGACATGCAAATAAGCAGAGTGTCTGTGATCACACAAGCTTTGTTTGTAACATTAGGGTTACACAAAAATAAGCAGGGAGAGACAGGCAGTGACTCACCATTCCTATGGACATCTTTGCTAACTCTCAGGACTAGCTGTGAGGCAGATTGCTTGTTTCCCCTTTGTTGTATTCCCATCACAGACATAGATGGGCTGAGGGGAGGCAGCAAGCAAATTTTGGGGAAATTGTTGGAGGGTTTTATCAGGTTTTGCTTTAGGTGTCTTTCTTGTTCCTATTTGATCACATGACAAGTGTTAACTAAATAGTTATTTAGAGGTTGTCTTGGTGCCTGGAGAGCTGGAGGTGCCTGGATTTTTCATGTAGAACAATAAATCAGGGCGATGATAGAAGCAAAGTATGCTGGGAGATGTTATGTAATAGAAAACTATGGGAAGAGATTTGGAGAGGTCTGGACTGCCAGCTAATGTGGAGGGAAGGAAAGAAAAGAGCAGCCTGACCTTTCTGTGGTGCCCTTATAAGAGGTCAAAGGAATGAAACAATAATGGCAGCCTTCAGTCTTGAAAAGGGCAGCAGGAACAGAAGGGCAGAACTCAGCTACTGCTGTGTGTTCCATTAACATTTGCTGCCCACAGTCCCATAATTTTTCACTGAGTAGGAGCCAGGATAAAAGCCATCCTACTTAGTGTCCATTTCAGAAAGTGAAATCTAATTAGTAAAATGTTTAAAAGCTAATGAAGAATACACAATGTCAGAAAATACATTCTAATGAAGTGCAGTCCTCTCATACAAGTACTTGGGCTGTCATAAACTCTGATTACTTAAGTAATATCTAAGTGCCAATAAAATGCTGGTAAGTGAAGGGCCAGGAGGAATGCCATGCAAAAACGTCTAGTCATCTCTTTAGAGGTTCAACTTCAATGTCAGTGAACACAAACATGAAAGGGTCTTAATTTATGGAGTTTGTCTGCCATTCACATCTGTTACTGCAGAACACTGGACAATAAACCTCTTTTATCTGGGCATGTGGGATGCAAACACTGTTTTACTTTTGGACTGCTGCTCTTACATAGGCGCAGTCTAGCTTGAAATACTTCCCCAAGAAATCAAGTGGAAAAAACCCTTGAGAATTATCTGATGAGCTGCAGATATCACTGGAGTTCCCAAGGTATCCAGCAGAAAGTGTGTTGATTTGGAAGATAAATACTTGAGGCTTGAATACAGAAGTTGGAATATTACATTTTTGGGGCTCTAATATCTCCAGATGAAAATCTCTGATATGAGACTAAAATTCAATATTATATAATATAATATTTTACCCCTACACAGTGAAATTTCTGCACATTCGTCTCTGAAAGGGTTTCCAGAAAATATAATATTTCTGTGGGAGATGCACTAGAAAGGAAATGGGTATTGAGGGTCTTTGAGTTTGCACATGGAGACTGAGTCAAAAATTATCAAGCCAAGAGGCTGATAGAGTTCATTGATTGTATTTTAGAGCTTTTAAACACGGAAGGTATTTTTTTAAATAAAGAAAAGTTTCTTGAATATTAAAAAAAAAAATAAATATTTGAATAAGACAAAGGCAAACCTGTTAAAAAAAGTATTGGTACCATAGAGAACAAGGCCAGATTGTGTGTGGGAGTACATCAGCATTGCTCCATTGAAGCCAAATGAAGGATCTGCCCTGAATGTTGAGTCCTACAGGGATCTTAGGTAATTTCTTCCTGAGCGCCTGTTCTGCTGTCTGCAAGCTGATCGATTGCACCTTAATAGAATCCAAATATTATCGTTTCAAATGTGTCCTCCTTTTAGAACAAATATTCGTGAAAATTAATTTCAAACTCTTGCTATGTCAAGATTTATATACAAGTAATATCCAACCAGGACACAGGAGAAGTATAGTGCAAAGCCTTTTCTCATTATATAGTTACAAGAAACACTCTGAAGAACTACAGTTGGAAAGACATTCTCTGCTATTTTGATCTATGACTAATTGTATAAAATAGAAGGTTTTTTAGAGGGAGCTGCAGAATGATAATTCTGGGGCTTGAAGATAAAGGCACAAAAGGTTGTAGCTGGAAAAATGGTATTTTTTTTTTGAAGGAAAAGTGTAAAAGAAAAATCAACCTCCAGCAAAGGAGCTAGATGTGATTAGAAGAAAGATATAAAAGGGATCCCTAAAGAGTGGAAAGTAGAAACTCTGATTCTTAGAGGTAGCTGAAAGGTAGTGAAAGAATCAGCTACCCGGCCTCTCTAGAGGAGTTAGTCATAGCAAAAAGCTGAAGAAAAATTAATATACTGGAGACTTGCTATGTCATATGTATTCAAGCTCGGATAAGTATTCACATTTCACAGCCTTTCCAGTAGTAGCTCCTGTGAATATTTTAACACTAACCTGGTGATCACCTGTATCAGCTGACACTTTTATTTTATTTCATACTCGCTGAACTTGGTCGTTTGTTTTTGGTTTTTTTTGTAATTGGCAGCTGTGGTTAGTGTGAAACAGCTGGTTAGTGTGAAAATCCTAGTAGATCAATTAGGAATACTTCCTACCTCAAATACAGCTGAGTGGATTTGCCACTATGAGAGAATCTTACGGTTGATTTTGATTCAAATTTCATACCTTTTTTACACTAAGTAGTGCATCGGAACTGGACCATTCTCTGTGAGGTGGAGCCCAGAAAGGGTTCAGTGAGATTACTGATTTAGAATGTTTGCATTCCCACCAGCCCTTCACCCTGATGCAAGTTCCTGTGCCTTAGTAAGGATTTCCATAGCAGTGTTCTGCCAAAACAAGCAGCCACGGTGCTGAGTGGGCAGCGAGCAGGGGGTTAGGGCAGGTTCTGGAAACTTAAAGCTTCACAGAACTACCCCTTATTGCTCCCAGGTGGGTTAAATAGAGTGGAATGAAGCCACTCAGTGTGGTGTTGCTGTAGATCCTCCTTCATACCTGACCACCTGGCAAGTTTTGTGGTGTCTTTTCCTTTGCCTTAAGTAGCAGGAATGCTGGGTCTGTGGTATTGGATGAAAAAGCATTTCGAAAGCTTTCAGAAATCTTTAAACAGTTAAAAGCTGAGAGACTCCCTTTTACAGGATTGTGGAGAAGTATGTGAGTAATGCAACTGTCTGTATCCCCTGCCCTATGTTAGACTGGATTTGATAAGAAAACAAAATTTTTGACCTCTTTTTTAAGGTTTATGTCAGGTTTGGAATTTTTTTGTGAGTTTTAGTGGTACAGTTTGCAAAGACTGGTAGAACACTACTTATAAACCCTTGATGTTTATAGCATTTCTTCTGTTGTACCAAGGAACTCTGTGGACTTCATTTGGGATTTTCCTCTTAGGCTGGTCAAATATTTTGGACAGTTTTATCATTTGGGCGGGATATGAAATTAGGAAAGAAGTAACTCATTGGCTCAATGTGGCCACTTTTAATTTTTGAAACCAAGTACCTCCCACAAATCAGGTAAATATCTTTTATTAGTACCTTTGTTGTTAAGATATTAACACATTTTCCTGTAGCTTCCTCATGGGCTTTTTTCTGTGAATATTTGGTATTTGAATGATGTAAATGGATGCCTAAATCACATGGTATTATCCCTGTTCCTTGACTGGATGTTCACAATGCCTTTAATCAGAAGGTAAGTTTTGGCAGGGCCTGTGTGGGGATTATTGCCTTAAAAAAGGAGAGACAGCTGTATAAAGGGAAAGGGCACAATATTCTGTTTGTGTTCCTGAATATTAGATATGAAATAGCAAACACTGCCTGCTACCCTCACTATCAGATATGTAGTACTTGTGTTTGATTTATCTTTGATTGTTCACTCTTCAGTGCCCTTCTGAGCTCCTCTTAGCTTTGCTCCTTACACAGAATTTCAGAGATGAATGTATAAGCTTTTCTAACATAAGGTCTATTTGTGTGTGAATAGGTTCATGAATACTATCATGAATGAGATATGTCTTTACATGCATTGAAATGCTCATCAGAAGAGCAAAGCAAAAAACCATGACAAAGGGTGTTTCAAAATTTTTT
The DNA here is from genome assembly GCF_001715985.3 of Manacus vitellinus. Classification (NCBI taxonomy): domain Eukaryota; kingdom Metazoa; phylum Chordata; class Aves; order Passeriformes; family Pipridae; genus Manacus; species Manacus vitellinus. The sequence goes on along the minus strand of NW_021940737.1, from coordinate 2,761,317 downwards.
AAGAGCAGGTGATTCATTTTTAAGGGCAGATCCTCATCTGGTGTAAACTATACACTTCATTCATTAGTCTTGCTATGCTGAGAATCATCTCTGTAATTTTCAGAATACCATTCTTTATGTCTCTTGCCCAGAGTGCTGTCTCATAGGATGGTCAGATATGATGACAATGGATGTGGTATAAATAGACAGAGACAGATCTCTGAAGGGATCATTTTGAAAGAGCCAGATGGCAACAAACACATTTATTTTTTTTTCCCAGTGTCACAAATATGCTTTGCAGTAGGGCTATGCCTTTTCATTCTAAATGAACCCAAACAAAACCCCATGTATCTTTTCTATGTACATTTATGTTCCTCCGGGAGACATCTGTGGGCTAAATTATACAAAGTCCAAGCATCATTTTACTGATTTACCATCCAGGAAATGCAGTGACATAACCAGATTGCTTATAATTGTGGTTTTTTAATTGGCTTCCTGAAACATTAAAAAAAAAGGCAACAAAACAGTGAGAAGCAGAGTTACTGATACCAGGCCCCATGCATACCATTGCTTTGCATGAATAAGCCTCTGATTAATTCTGAGATCCCTTAAAACACATCTTAGTCATCCTAAAAATCTAAACATTTCTTTTTTTCAAATTAACATCCACATCACACATTTAGTGCATTGCTCTTTATATTTCTTGCACTTTTCTGCCATTTTTTTCCTGTTCTATCTTGCTGATAGAAGTTCATACCTACTCCTTGATAATTCTTATACGTAGGAAACAAAGCTTCCCAATAAATAAAGGGAAATAAAAAAGATATTTTCCCTTACTGTGTCTATACTGAAAACATTTCAGTCTAAACTGAAAACATTTCTGTTTGTAGTGGAGGTGATACTGCACCATCCAGAGTATGTGTACTTTTGACACTGAGTATCATACGTGCATCAGATGAGTCAAAAGACTTGTTAACTGAGATGTAAACACTCTGTATAAAATCCTGGATTCTGGATGTTTAAACTTCACACCAGGCACAGGACCACCTTTTCTGCTTTTGCCAAGTTTTCACTAATTATCATTGAGAAGTACAGTTAGATGCAACATTTTTCAGCATCTTTCAGCATCTTTACTGACCTGTTTACCCTTTTTTTACGTAACAAAAATTGCTATTTATAGTGTTATAACGCAGCAAGGGAGACCTTGGGGATCCCGGATTCCCACTGAAGCACAGCTGTTCAGATTAGAGGATGGAGCAGATAAATCCAGATTCCTTCACTGGCCCTGCCTTAGTGGTTATTTACACTGACATAGGGTGGGGCTGCCCAGCTAACATGCACAATGGAGTTGATTTAAGGGTTGCTCTTACCCCATCCCTGCCATGGGAGTTGCCTCTCCCCTACCTGTAAAGTAGTTTGAAAGTTGTCATCCCATGTGAGGTATTTGTTTCTCCCTCCTCCTTGCTGTGAGTTCACTTTCCCCTTTAACGAGGAGCCATTCAGGCAGGCAGAGAGGTGCTAAATGCAGGAATATGATGGGAACATTTGCCCAGAAGGCTCAACACCATCAGGTGCAGCCTCAGACCACCCCGTTCTCAGGCTCAGACTGAACAGAGCTAAAGGCAGACAACTTGAGCTGGGTGGAAAATCCAGGCTTTAGTCTTTGTGCCCTCTCTGTCAGGTGATCACTCTGTCATCTATCTGATCTTTCAGTATGTGACACTGGCCTGAATGTGGTAGGCAGTACACAGGGAAAACACAGGAAAATACATTTCTTTTTAATTTCAAACTCTTGATGGGGAGGCAAGTGATTTTGGGGTTTTTTTTGTGTATTTTTATTTCTGCTCAGGGAAAAGTAAGGGCCATTTCTGATCCAAGTCTGTCTTAGGTTTGGGGACAGTAAAATAAAGGAAGCAATAAGCCTCTGTAAACACAATTTTCTGGAGTACAGTGGCAATAGTACTGATTAGTGATAAGTGCACTATTGTTCCTCAATATGTCTATGAAGTGGAGGCACAAGTATTATACTCCCTGGTGATCACTCAGTTGAGGATAACTTTTTGTAGGAATTTATGCTCAGCTGTATTCTGCCCTATTTCCTGGTATTTCTGGCAAATCAAACTGGCACCTTCAGCACATTTTGCTTTGTACTTTGAATGGATTGTCATTTCAAAGATGACAAATCCTTTATACAAATTTGAAGAATAAAAACTCTGCGTGGCTTTTATATTCAAATTTGTTTACAGAATGATATTTGCAGGTAACTCTAAGTCACCCTCTTTTTTCTTCTTATTTTTTTTAATCTGATGATGTAGTCATTCATTAGCTTGTTCTGTGCTTGGAGGTGTATTTCTTTCATTATGTCCATTATTCATGACGGTTCTGTAGTTATGCTATGGGAATCTGCTGCATTTATTAAATACCATTTCATAAAATTGATGGACTGTTTGTAAGATAAGCTTATGAGTTTTAAAAAGGGTACAGATTTATTATGCATTTCTTGTTTGCATTGCTCTGTCACCTCCCTTACTGGAGGGAGCACATGCCCCCCAAACAAGTCCAGATGCCTAAAGGCTCCTGGAGCTAGTACTTGATTCTATTTTGCTGCTGACATGCAGCAAGCCCTCTTTAGGATTTCCTGTCCTGTGTGACCTTACATGTACTTTTGGAGAAAAAAAGAGCTTTCAATTCATGTAATCATTGCATTCTAACTTAATTCCTTCTGCTAATTCTAACAAGGGAAATGTCTTCATTTTCTGTATCAAACACTTGTGATGCAATTTCAGTGTTGCACACCCATGTCTCTGTGCAGGAATTGTTTGTGGTTTAAAGGTGCATAAACCCTACAACTTAGAGAAAGAACACAAATAATTTTAAGATCCCTATGGTTTCAGTTTTGTACACACATATAGGGAAAAATTCTTGTTATGATGGGCTAAGAATACAGATAAGGCAAGAAAAAGTCATTTATTTTATTATAACAGCTATTACAATTGTTGAGGGGAAAAACCTCTCACTCGAAGAAGGCTTTGCACACCCAAAGCCTGTCTGTTTGTCCTCACTGCATTTGCTTGTATAGTAAAAAAAAAATCACCTCTCCCTAATGGGTCAAATTTACATTTTTCATAAAAGCTGACCTTGCTTTTGTATTCAGCAAGTTAAATTTTCTCATAGCCCCCAGCTTTTTTTGTGGAAAGAGTGACTGCACTGTAATAATGAACTAAAAGCTGCATAGCAAGGAGATTGTTGTCCAGTAAAATAACACAGCTTAAACACGATGGTTTCTGCACTGATCACTGGAAAAGTAAATTGCAGATGGTGGGAAGGGCTGTGATCATCTGATTACAGTAATGTGGTAATACATTAGCTTAATGTATTGAAAGTCAGGAAGCTTACATCTTAGGGGCACTAAAGTGGAAATGTGCAAAATGTAATAGAAACCAGCAACAACTATCGTAATTGATTGTCGTTAGGAAATTAATTTAGCCAAAGAGAACTTTATAATAAGTAGTGAAGAGAGGAAAGCTATAGACCTGTATGCAATTTTACAACCACCTTGTCTCAAGGAATTTGTTATTTGCCAAATGCCACTCTTGGTGCAGACACAGTTACAACAGCGTCTCCTCATGCACTTTGGTGACAGAATTCTATCCATTAAGAATCAGAAATATAGGATCAAAGCAGGTGATTGAACACTGATGGTTAGTAATTTGGTGGTTTGTATGAATTCTTGTTTCATCCAGATTATTTTTTAGGTCTAGAAACATGCCCTGGATTTTGTGAACACACAAATTTACTTGATGTTTCACAAATGCTAGAATTTGTTAGGCTGTTCTGTTGGATATGAATTGTCTTTGTTAACATGCTCATTAAGAGATATATAAAGCAAAGTACAGGACTTAATTAATTTGCTTTGCACTGATCTGCTGAAGCACTGGAAGACATGACAGAACCAGAGAGCCTGGCAACTTCAGTGCATTCATGGGTTGCTACCGAGGCAATAATGACAAAACGTGCTTGGCAAAGCACTTCTTAATCCTAGGGACATTTTGTCAAAGACCTTAAAGCACTGGAAGTCTGAAAACGAGAGCATTCTTTTTGATTGATCTTGCTTCGCCTTCGATTCTCATTCTGCTTAACAGCCTCTGTCCAAATAGGTACCTCCTGCCTGTTCTTCTTCCAGCTGGTTCTGCTTACTAGTTGCAATAAAATGGCTCTCACTTTCCAGACAGCTTCTCAACTCAGGGCTCAGGTGGACAAACTGCAGCTTTCTGAGCAAACCACTGGAGGATTTCACTTCTTTCCCATGCAAGTTTCTCTCCAGAGTCCATTCAAAGACTTCACTATTTGGAAACTCTATTTCAGTGAGGATGAGACGTACACAGTCGAGATCCCACAATGACTCTCAAGTTTGTAGTGGTTTACATGGTTTCTATCTCCTGGCACTGTACGGATGGTTTAGTCCTAAATGGAGCTTGTAATGCAACAAGCCAATGACAAAACATTTGCCTTTAGCTTTCAGCACAGAGCTCTCATCTTTCAAAATGGACAAGTCAGAAATGCTGATCTCGATGGCCGAGCACTTCCGAAAGCTTTCTGCAGTTAGCAATGCTTCTCCTGGATTTCATCATTCTGCAGTAGTGACCCAGCAATAAAGAGAACTTTAATTATTTCCACTGTAATCTGAAATGTGGTAAAAATCAGCCTACAGGATGGCTTAGTTTGTGACAGGCGGAGAATTTTACACTGTAAATCCTGTGCGTATCCATGTGCTGTGTGCATCCATGTGCTGGGCGTATCCACGTCTCGTTCTCTTGCTGCTGTTCATTTCTGAACAGATCCTGAGCTGAACTGGAGAAGCTGAACTTCCATCTCATTGATCTCAGCTTTTAACTTTTTTTGTTTTATCAGCCAAAACAGCAGCATGTACAGACTAGTGGTTAGAAACATTTCAGAAATGCGACGTAGTTCTATAATCTGTTTCCAAAAGAGTATTTTTGAAGGGTATATTACTGCTTTTCTTTCCTGTCCTTGTCTTTAGTCGAAAGGATAGTGTATTACTGGATATTTAGTACTTTACTTTTTGTGGTATAATTCTGCTTAGAAAGATCTCCAAGCAGTATAAATTCTATGGGAATATGTAAATCTCATGCAATATGACAGCCTGTGCTAGAGTGGAAGAACACAGACAGTGCATTTCGATTTCATAACAAGGTGGTTTGTTGTTGGTTTTTTTTATGAAGCCATTGGGCAGAACAAACAGGGTGTGACTTTTTTTTTCCTCACTGCAAATATACCTCTCTGATCTTCCTTATTCTCTTATCTTTGGATGAGCTAGGTTATATTAGGAGCCCTCAGAATACTTTGTATTTCTTGAACCTGCAATATTGTCACATCTCGTACCTGAGAAATCATCTTTCTTTTCTTATAACAGGCTTTCTAACATAGCCAAAACATTTATCCTCCTGGCCTATTAAACTGCTTTTTCAGATCTCTTTGTCCAATAACCAAAAGAACTTGGTCTGTCACGTTTCCCAGTAACTCTCCTACAGACTGAAAAACATCCTGCCTCAGAACACTCCACTCATAAGCCAGTGTGCAGACATTACCACCTGCTTCCCTATTTCATCACCCATTGACAATTACATGACTCATGCATGCAAATTAGGAATAAACAATTCTCATGAAATTTGAATTTACTCCAACATTCTAAACATTTTCTGATGTTTGCAGATGTACTTCAAGTTTGTGAGTCTTTGGGAGGCATGATTTGTTTTCTCTTTCAAACATCAACATCCCCATGCTAACTTTGAAAATGCCAGTCCAGTTCTAGAGCTTAGAATATTTCCAAAATCTAGGCAAGTGATGTCCTTGTCTTATAAATAATACAGCCTAGTTGCTGTTTTATTAGAAATGCAACCGTGCAGTTATCTTTTGCTGTCTGCAAAAAAATCCAGACAATCATTAAAAACGTGACTAATTACTTATATTTATTTCCCCAACGTAGTCAAAATTCAAGGTTTATAAGTTATTTCAGTTAGAAATTTGGTGCTGTAGTCTGGTGTCAGGAAATGTATAAATTCTTATTGGCCAGACCCAAGAGTGTTTTTCACACACTCAGCACCATTTCAGCTGATGTTTCCCACTCGTCTTACTGAGTAGCCAATGTCAGGAATGCTGTGGATATTCTGCTCAGCCCATTTAAAGCATTTTTTCACCGTGCACTGTGCTTTTCACAGGTACACCTTTGGATGCATTTTTAGCAATGTTGACAGATGTATCTTACATTGTAGGGTTTCCCTCTTCCGACTTAAAAACACCTACACGGGTGTACACAAAGCAGTTTGGGTCCAAAACATCTCATCCCCTTATCACAGAATAACAGAATCATGGAATCAACTAGGTTGGAAAAAACCTCTGAGATCATCAAGTCCAACCCTTGATCCAACCCCGCCGTGGTTCCCAGCCCATGGCACTGATGCCACATCCAGTCTGTCCTTAAACACCTCCAGAGACAGTGAGTCCACCCCCTCCCTGGGCAGCCCATTCCAATGGTTGAGCACTCTCTCTCTGTAAAACATTTCTTCCTGATATCCAACCTAACCCCCCCCGGCACAGCTTAAGACCCTCAGTATCACAGGGGGATCCTTGGCTTAGTCACAGGGCCACTTGATCAACACTGTCCTGCTTCCAGATCTGATCTACTCTGTCTATCTGGTGCTGCCACCAGCCTTGGATTGCACTAATGCAGGGAACTCCTGGATTGCACTAATGCAGGGAACTGTCCTGTATTTCACTGCACAGAGTTAACATGTCCCAACACAGTGAGCAGAATTCCTCTTTTTTTTTTTTTTTTTTTTTTTTTTTTTTTTTTTTTTTTTTTTTTTTTTTTTTTTTTTTGTTGAAAAGAGAATTTTTCTTTGAGAGGAACCTCTTAAGAAGACAGGGCAAATCCTTGCTTAGCAAACACTCATACTCTGCTAGCATTTAATTTAGAAGTTTTCTGTAGAAAGAAGACACTTGTAGACAGTCTACCACATAATGAGACCATATTTGAAGCAGGCAGATGGAGCTAAATGAACCCGGGAAACCTACAACACTTTTAAAAAGATCTGGTGTAGCATAAGAATTAAAAAAAAAGAAAAAAAAAGGAAAAAAAGAAAACAGAAGATTGATAGGATAATCCTGAGTATCTGCCCCTAAAGTATTGACTACCTGAATGGCAATTTTTAGAATTCAGGAATCAATTATATCAACACATTCAGGAAGATTAAAAATTAACCAGTCTGCCTTTATCCTTTGGTATGGTGCTTATATTTTTAAAATTGACTTTCTGTAATATATAAAAGGTAATCATGCTGCAAAAAGCTCACCTATTGTAAGAACTTTCAGAAGGTATAAGAGCAAGGCTTTCTCTCAGAAGGATAATGAGAACAGGAGCACCCTGATGAATTTGTACAGCTTGTAGAGAAAAAGCACAAACTCCTCTCAGCAATTTCTGAGGAAAAAGGAAGTTAACAAGAAAGAGAAATTTGATATAAACATGCTGTCTGACTCATATAAATGCTGAATACCAGCAATTAAAACATTTAAAAGATGGCACTGCATATTAATGTTTCTTCAAAGACAGTCTCTATTCTTCTCTAGTCTTGTGTAATATGCATCATCTCTGGGGAGCTGAAAAGTTTGATGGGAGGTCTTCGAAATCCTGCTCCTCCTGAATGAATGAATCATTCCTCCCAGAGAGTTAACTATTGCCATCTCTTTGCCATAAACCAAATGATAACCTAAACCTGATTCTAGCAGCAGTGTGGTTTTCTGTTGCATCATTCCAAAGCAGAGAACCTGAGGATGTGTTTATTTATTGCTTGGTGAGCAAATATATTCTCAACAGGTGACAACTGAGGATAACATCCTGCTTTAATGGCAGCTTTTCATGGTGTGTTTTTTTGCCACTTTCCCTCATACTCACCTTCTTATTTTCTGTCTAATAATTTAGGCACTGACAAAACAACCACTGGCACATTGAGAGATATAATTTGCACACTGAGGCAATAGACTGCTAGTGTAAGTGTAGTCTGGAACTCCTACAGCAGTGTCCTAGCCAAAAATGAGGGAAACAAGGAGGAAGTGGGGAAGGAGACATCATTTATGGTATCATGACATTTTGTCTGGCAGGCATGCTTAAGGAGTGATGGTGTAAGTGTCACTAACTTCAGGATATACTCTAGGGTAAATAGTGTTTCTCTGTCAGGGAAATTAGTATGCAGCCTTTTCACACTTTATCACCCACAAGTCATCTGTAAATATATATATTTATATATTTTAAGAATAAATAAACTGCTTGTATTTCAGAAGTAAATGAATTCTGACCCTGGGCAAGTAACACAGGGTTATGTTTAGCTCAGAACTGTCTCTGTCACGTGCTTTTCCATACTCCCTACTCCTAAGCTTCTAAACCCTTCTGCTCTCCAAGTGATCTGGGGACTCAGTTTTAGGAATTGATACTTTGTGAGGAAAGTATGCAGGGAACATGTAAACTAGTGAATTAGTTCCATAGAGTAACCAAAGTATGGAACAAAAGTACCACAGTGCAAGATGGACATTTGATGCACATTATGAATAGCTTGATTTTAATTTTGTTGCTCTAAAACAGACACCTTTTTTAAGTCAGTCAGTCGATCTTCTACATCCCCCTTTCATTTTCAAAATGAATTCCCATACCAGGAAACTCATAACCAAAGCTCAAAGCCCCTTTTCCATACCCATGTTCACAGGGGTGGGCCTAAATGACCTATTGAATAGTTTAGAGCAAACTGGAACAATTTTATGGCCTCTTATAGCAGTTTTTCAGCTGCTTTGAGCAGTCATAGCTGCATAAAGCAGGCAAAGTGAGTCCCAGAACCCGAACCAAATATATACAGATTGCTAGTTGTGATGTTTAAGCCAAGATTAAATCTATTTTTGTATTCATTTCTGTGATGTCAGCAAGCTTAGGGCAAAGCATTTCGTAAGAATTTTGCTGGTGCATACGTTTTTGATTACTTTGGTTCCTGGCCTTACAAAGACATTCACAAGGCACTATATTTTGTGTCTTTTAAGACGCTATTCCTCAATTAGTTGATCTTATTTTCTTTTCCTTTTAAGGACAAGCCTTTGTTTCTTTCTAGCCCTCTGCACCAAATGATAAGATGTGGGCCCTGAGGCCCTTTCTTTGGTTACACTCACTGCTATTCCAATTTAGATCCATATTTAAGTTTTGAGCTCTTTTGTGGGAACGTGTGGCTGGGAGCTGAAGCATATTTAATAAATCCATTATGATACACTGAATAAAGTAGAAAGCTGATGAACATAGATTGGTTATTATTTGGGCTTGAGACATATGTTTTAAGAACAATTCCATGACTTAACATGGAACATTTAACTCCCACAATGTTTAACATAGAGTAATCCGTTAACATTGGCATGGGCAAAGTTGGTATAGTCGTCCTCTGAATTTCTGTCAGATTGCTAAATACATGGACAAATAACAATTCTGTATCTTTTATCAACACTTTCATGGACTTTCTACCCTTAATTGTTGACTCTGGCTATCTAAAGGAAACTAGTTTTAAAAATTACATCCTTTTTTTAATCAAATACGTACAAGACAATTGAGGCTTTGATCCACAGTCTTCCTGGTTTCCTCTGTACCAAACTTCACTTCTTTCCATTCACTTATCCCCTCACGGGGATGTATACAGCTGAAAATTAAGCAAGCCAAATAAATTATATCTGAATCCCAATGTGGGAATTTTGTAAGTTGCCTAATGGGTCTAGCACCTAATCTGTCTTGATAGGAGACAACTAATATTTAACATTTCCATTCATGAAGAGTAGCTACTTAGACAGCTTAGAGGGTACCTTAAATTTTTGCATGCTATTTATTTTTCACTTCTGTGTGTTCTTAAACATCTTCCTCTGTCTGTTTGTTGGCTGATAAATCTAACTGTTATAGTATTGGTGTAGACATCATTTATACCTTGAAAAGCATATCTGAAAATACATTACCTTTAAATAGTGGGATCCATCACATCTGAGCTCCCATGTCTGATAGCCAAAAAGCTCCACTTCATTTCAGAAGAAAAATTACTTCTGTCAAGGTAAACAGAATGCATTATCCCCCTTTAATAACCATTTTTAAGCATGCTTCTGTATTACTTTTTTCACAGCTGTATTGCAATAAGCCTTAGAGTAATTGCCAGTTCTTCTGTCTAATAGGTTCATTATTCTTTTGCCATAATTGCAGCCATTAAATGTCCAATTGTTAAATTTCCACTCCTACATTTACTTAGTGTTACATTTTATAATGGGGTATGTCATTACAGCACCCCAGTGGCTACAGCTGTTGTTCAAAGTGTTTCTAAAAGTCAATGAGATCTGTTTGAGAGATGTCTGCATTTTTGATTTTTCACAGATTCTTTCCACTGCACTCTGTCATCTTTTTTTAGCTTTTACAAAGATAGCTGCATTTAGCTACCCTTTACTGAAAGTTTAAGAACCTGACCTATTCCAGAAGACATAAAGCTGTGACTTTAATATTTCTAAAGCACCATTTTTTCACTTTTATGAAATGATTCATATATAACAAGGTGATGGAGCAAAGATTTAACTAAGGGAAATTAACACTTATGGCTTAATAGCTTTTCACAAGCACTGATTTATCTTTTGTCATGTTAAATTTGTTGGGCTTTTTCTTTGTTGTAAAAGAAGACTAGCTCCTAGTGTTACCTACAACTGTGGTAATAAAACAACCTCTTCAATGCCCCTTGCTTCATTACTTGGCATTTTTAAATGTGTTAATAAGTATGCCAGGGTTTAATTCTTGTTTGTGTGAGAGGGGACTTCTTGATTTGAAATGTTACACTTCAGCCTGATAACTATGCTCTATTAAAAAAATAAGTAAAAATCATTAGGAATCTCTTCCATAAGATACTCATCATCTATATAGTTTGTGTGTGATATGTGGTTTCATATTGGTTTTTTTTTATAATGGCACTGAAAAATAGCTTTGAGACACTTATACTAACACTTGCATTAGTTGCTGCTGCTGACAAAGATGGAGAAGCTGTTCTGGAAAGTGCTGGTAACAATTGTCAACCCCAATCAACTTCTTGGGAAAGCTGATGCATCTTCCCCTATAACCCTATTTGTGAGGTTATCCAGCCTCTTTTTAGGATATAACTTCATATCCCTTTAAAACTCTCAGAGGCGGTATGTCATTTTTATTGCTTAGATTTCACCCTCCTCCATAAGGGGTTGATTAAAACTGCATTTGAAATGTATATCACATAAGGGGTTTTTTTTATAGACCACATTTTCATTCTTAACCTCGTTACCAAGCTATAATTTTTTTCAGTGATTAACCTAAAATTGCAGGATTTCGTATCAGTAGATGCAGTGTCTCATATCTTCTCCCTCATACATTATAACAAAAATAATATCATATGGAAGATGATTGCTCTACAGGAAAAAAAGAGATTTTTATTTAAGTACTTTTAAAGAGAAACATTTTCTCATCCAAAATCCTTCTCATATTGTAGGACATATATACTGAAGACAAAAACGGAAAGAAAAGAAGTCATCAAAAAAAAATTAGCTTTTTTTTTTTCTGTATGGAGGAAGGCAAAGGAAAACCTCCCTGATCTCTACTTCTAAATTGCACTTCAAATCTACATCATTATCAAAGTAGAAAATTGTTACCACATCATGTCTGTGTACATGACATTTATCTGCTTGTTATAATCATGTTTTCAGTGCTGAGGTACTGGGTAATTAATTCTTCCAGTGTCTGGCACAAGATTACAGCTATACCAGATATGCCAAGGTGTTGAAGATGCCATTCAAATGTTCTGTTCTCTTGTGGAGTTCTTTTTGAGCAAAGTAGATGTGGCAAATTTCTACTGTAATTGTCAGCTTTACAGCTACAGAACAGGCTTTGCTTTCCAGGATCCCTTGATTATAAAGCTCAAGGAGATGCAAAAGCTCTGAGAAAAAAATCCACCAGCTAGTAAATTGAAAGAAAAGAAAATACAATGGGATTAGTGCTTACATAAGCAAATAGATAGTAGACAATATTTCTTTAATTAATTTGACCCTGTTTTCAGCTCTTTTGGGGGCATTGGGTGGAAGAAAACTTAAATACACTCTTTATATTTAAAATCCAAGAGTTTCTCAGTCAGCAGATTATCGGAGTATGAATTTCAGATATTTCAACAAGATGTACAATTCACAAATAAATCATAAGTCATTCTGCAAGCCATAAAACTTAGTTAATAGTTTGTAATTCACATAAGCTAGAAATAATTCTCATTTACGTTTTTTCATTGCATTAGTTACAAGTATCATCATCTTCTCTCTTTTACCCACAAACCATCATGGTACAACAGCACTATGATGCAGAAATCATCAGTGCTATCAAGAAGAGGCTGAACATGGTGAAACATGCTGTGCAGCCTATAAATCCATCCACCTACAACAACTATAAGAAGTGGTTGGTAGGCCTGTGAGGTTGGGGGAATAGTTTGTAGCATAATCAGAAAAGTACAGCAAGGCTTTTGCACTGGTTTTTTTATATGTGAATTGAGAGGTCCCAGTTGTTCAAGGCTTGAGTATACAGTTCATAGGTTAAATTTCACTGAAAGACTGGGACCATTCATAAGGTAAATGTGAAGGCAAAGTGCCACCTGAGTGAGGACCAGAGTGCTGTGTCACTGGGGTTTGAGTCCTGGGTGGGGATTTGGAATGCATTGTGATCTTACAAATGTGCTGGAAGTAATGTCAAGGGTAGGCTCTGTTCTAGTCGAGCTCTGTGAAAGTATGAAGACTTCTGTCTGTGGAAAAGGCTGCTCCTCAGCTTTGTGGAAGAGGTAGATGATGTGTTTTTTCGTACCAGGCACTGCTGAAGTCAGTACTGAAAGGCAGCAGTGAGCCTGCTTTTATGGGGCAAATGAGGATCCACACAGCAGTGGTCTGGGAATACACTTCTATGACACTGATGGTTGCCCAGCACCATTTTTAAGGCTTAAAGAGCCAAAGAACCTTGAAAAGGTTCCCCATGCTGCTGGGGAGTGGGAGAGGAGTGTGTGTGTACATAGTCATTGTGTTGGTTGAATGACAAAGGTGTCTAACAAGTCGTGCTTGTTCACACAACCAAAGGATGTATCTGTGGATTAAATAGGACCTTTTTTGCTTTCTGTTCTGCATGAACACCATCAACTACATTCCAGCTGTGAAATCATTAGTAATGGAGACAGAAGAGATGGAAGAAATGTAGTTTAACCTTCAGTTCCCAAATTATGGCCCTTATTCACATTGTATCAATTGCAAACGAGGCCAATCCCTGCCTCTTCTGGACTATCAGTTGGGAAAAAAAGTCCCCCGTGGCTTGGGAGTTGAATGACTTTGATATGGTATCACTGGTGTAGACTGTAACCCACAGTGGATCTGCTCTTTTTTGTATTGAAGTCATCCCAAAGTCATTATTACAGTGACTTTTTCTGGCTGACTATGCTTTCACTCCTGCTATTGTATTCTTTTCATTTCTCCCAACAGTACACCAACATATCAGCTTGAGCTTGAAATAATAATAACATTTTAGATAGTTTATGACACAGCCTTAACCTTCTTTAATAGCAGTTTTATGTATTCAGTATTCTGCTGCTCTTGTTGGCTTGCAGTCTTTCAGAAGTACTGGTCACTAAATAAAATAAAGTTCATATTTATTGCTATGTGTCATCTGAAAGCAATCACTCAAAGCAGGAATTATAATATCTTCTACAGATGAAAATGTTTTTGTGATGGAAGTTGGCAAGGCCAATCTGTTATCATGAGGCATGGAGAAGAAAGGCCACTGTTCTTGACTGTTTAGTGAATGCACTTATTTTCTTTCTGCAATTTTCATTATGGCAAATTGTTTGACCTAGCAGAGAGACACCTTCTCAAGGCTGGGATCAGATTGTTTTGCTGGTATAATTCCATCACCGGCAACAATGGATATAAATGGAAAAATGAGGCAGAAAGGTACAACAGTAGAGAGTGATATGTTTTCAGATCAGTAATCAGTGTCTATTTAAAATAAAATAGAAATATATGAAATGAGATGCTTTGACTCCATTTTATTAAGATGAAGTGAAGTTTTATTACTAGTGTTATGATCAAATGAAGGAAAATAGGAGTAGTGAGAGCTATGCACAGAAGAATAAAGGCAAGCAGCTAAAAATCTGTTATATTAACCTAACAGTTTCTGACATTCTGTAAAGTCATTGAGATGTGATTTTTCATCCAAAGCTAAAAAGTTTCTGTGATAGTATTAGTTAAATAAAAAAGGAAAATGCAAGTCCTGTATGTTGTGTATATCTCCATTGGAGGACACACATATGTCTGATTTTCTTTAGGACAGTGTGAAAGAATAAAAATGCAAATTTTCTCATCTAAATTCTGCAGAATAAATAGCAAAATAATAGCTAAAATAGCAAAAATTATTTGCAGAATGGTGAGTTCTACAAACAAAAGCACTGCTTTTTCCATTACCTTGCCAAGTCAATATAGTGGCATTTAACTGTACATATTCTTACTTTCTTTTTAAAATCGATTTTTCTTTTTTTTTTGCTAGATTTTCAATGTAATGAAAATATCAAGCCTAGGGTCATTCTTTCTTCAATTTTTATAAGTTAGAAAACATTATTTTACAGTATAAACCAGTATATGAAGGAGCATCAGCCCCTTAATTTATAGTTATGCAGCCCAGTACTCACATGTAGTTACAGTGGGCCAAATTTAGCAATGCTGAAGGAGAAAAACATACACAGGTTGATCTTATGAACCTTTAAAGACGTGAGATGCTTGCTCATGTCTGTAGTTCCCCAGAAGTTAAATTGAATTATGCAAATAAGACCACACGTGTACATGCTGTCAGGTTCCAGTTAATAAAAAGCCTCACCTCTCTGTTACTTTCATGAAATGCAAAAAAAAGATGCTTATGTAGACAGTTCTTAAAAAAATATGAATAAAATTTTCTACCAGATGAGAAAAATAACACTATTTGGCTTACTGTGAATCAAACTGCAAATACAGTGTTTAACTTTCTGAATTTTTGAACTGTTTAAATTACATTATATCTCCATATGGATGTTGACATGCATTGAAAGCACAGTTATTAGCCATTGGAGTATATATTGTCCTGGGTTTTGGTGAGGCCTGATTCTAGTTTACAAGAAGTCTTGGACACTTGTTGAGTGTCTGAGAGGAACTGGAAAGGAGTGTTTAAATGGGTCTCCTTGCTGAGATTTGCCCCCATTTACAGCCTCACAACATGGTCCAAAGCAGGTGCAGTTACCTTAGCACAAATTATGATGAGACCCAATGCTCCCACATACCTTTATCTCAGATCCTGGTATTGCAGGTGTAAGTGTGCATGTGTCATCAGAGAGTAAACAATATAAACTCGTATTTGACATGTCAGTGGTCTCTGGAAGGAATCAGTACACTTGTACACACATAGACACACACCTACAGGACTGCCTGCAAACACAACTGCCTTTCAGAATTTAGTCCTGCAGTCAGAGCTGGCTGAACATAGAATAGAAATTGCTGCCTTGAAGTAGTGAAGACTTAGTAAAATAAGGTTATTTTATTCGGTCGCTGCTTGCCGAGATATTTCTCTGACATACAAAATTTTTATTTTACTTCTGCCTTTTAGAATGAAGTGAAGGCTTTTTGGTTTGAGACTGTAACAAATTCTACAGTTTCGCAATCTGTTTTTTAAAGAGTTATTTCTGACTGGCTTTCAAATTACAATCACCAATCTTTCTTATTCTTTGCTTCATTTCTGAGATATATTGATGGTTATGAGTCAGATCAAAAAGAATTCGCATATGTAAGTGGTTACTGGAATTGTTAATACAGTCAGCAATGATCTGCCACAGCACTGGATAAAAATGTATTTATGGAAAAAATCTCTGAGTGGGAGCTCATTTTGAACAGACAGTAAAGAGTATCTTGCCTTGTCTATCCCCTCTTTTCTTCCAAAGTTTTGGGAAGCCTGCTATATCTAATTTGTAGATGGTTCTAAAAATTACATTTAAAAAGAGCTTGGAGGTTTTTTTATCTGTTTTCTGAACACTCTGAATTTAACAGGCTGACATCTAAGATTTACTAAAGAAACTCATTTAAGCTACAAGAAGAAAATACCACTTCATATATTCGCTTTGGTTGCTTCAACTCTATTTTTTACAATGGAGTTAACCAAGAGAAAGATGCTGATCCTGAAAATATACATACCTATGGTCTCATGTCATTGGTTTACCACTGATCAGACTATCTGAAGTCCAAATGTTGCCTGTGTGATTCCCACAGCTGTTTCCTGCAGCTTCTTGCTTTAAGTCTGGGTAAGCAAATAACAAACTGCAGGCATTCAAATGGAGCCCTTAAGTCAGAGATGTTGCTCACTTACCTGTTTAAACTATGTTCTATCTAAGTACACTGCTTAATTAAAGTAATAGTGAGAACAATCAAGCTTACTGGGGTGGTTTTTTCGGTGTTTATTAGGCTGTAAAGACTGTGCATATGCTTTTTCCCAAATGTTAATGAGGATTCCTTGTCTTGTGCAACAGGCATAATCCAGACAAGTGTGCTGTCTGCTAATGTGCCATTATAAATTCCAATCTGAAAGCAGTCAGGGGAGTGAACATTTGACCTAGTCTAAAATCAATGTAAACAGTCAGCTATTGACAACATTTATCACATATTTTAGGAGAAAATTTAGTATCAAATGGAGCAATTAAGTTTGGCTCCTTCATATCTTACAACTTGTACTTTCGCAGGGATGTAATTATTTTAAGAATCCAAAATAAATTTAAATTACTGCCTGCTTCTGACAATCCCAAATCCTAAATTTTCCAAACCTGGATTTGATTTTATCTTCTTTTTAGGCTTGGAGAACATTACAGAAGCTGGTTTTGCATGCTATTTTATCTTCATGAGACGTTTCTGAATCAGTTCAAATTCTTCAAGAGTGCAGAGAAGCTGTTTTCGTGATAATTCCGGTTTGATTATACTGACAATTGTGACAGGAAGCACTTGTGACTGTACAACAACGGGTGACAACAGATAAGTCTGCGCTTTCTATTCAAGTTACCGTTGAGAACAGATGAACTGTCACAGATTTTAGCGACAAAAGTCGTGTCCACACTGCCGAGATTCCAATTAGCCAACTCGGAACACGGTCCATTTGTCAGGTTTTAAGCAGTGAGCAGTGCTGGTAGCTGGAAGCAAGAGACACTTCTCTACAGGGAAAGCTATTACTGGCATAACACAGGGAAATATCCAATCGCTCTCTATGAGCTATAACTTTTGTTTCATCAGCAAGTATGGCAGAAAACCTGGCCAGGCTTCCTGACTAACAATTGTAGCACAGCTTTCTTTCATCAGGTTTTGATAACTTCCTCAGAGATGGGTACCAGCCTCTGGATTTTGACATTGCCAATTTAATATATCTCGATAAAATCTCTTAAACGGATTAAAAGACTCTGATAAGTTTCACTTTTTCAATTTTTCTTGATGCTTTGTGTGAGTACCCTAGGGCACAATATGAATATTAATAATAATGTCTAAGGTAACACAGATCTGTCTGCCAAAACACACCATTTCCATTCTTTATCTCTGTTTTGTTTCCATTTATTTTCTCTGTCGACAGTGGTTGTTGAAGTACAGAAGCAGACATATACCTAATATTTAGGTTTTTCAGGAAAATGCCTGCCAATAAATTGTGTGAGCTTCTACAAAGCTATAATTGAAGCTAGTTATTTAAAAATAATTCACAGGATAGGTTTTTTTAAAAAATCAATAGATGTATATGGACTGCAGTTCAGCAAAATTCTTAAACATACACCTTTTCATAGTCTGATTTAAGTTCTAAAAACAGATTTGGACAGTATTTTTGAAAGAGCAAAGGGGCATAATGCATAGATTTAAAATTCAATTTTTCATTCATTTGGTAGAATGTTTTTTACTTCAAGTTGAATCTTTCCAAAATTCTCTGTAATCTAACTGAATCAAATCTAATCTAATCATGTCTTCCATGTAACCAGGACACTCCTTTTTTCCTTTGGTAACTTCCTCCCTTGCTGGTCAGCTGCTCAGACAAGAACAGAACTAAAATTCCATTTGCTCCTTAACAGTAGTGAGCAATGATTATTCATTAAGTCTGAGAAACATCTTTAATAGGATTTCTGCCTGACTTGATCATCTTTCACTGCCTTCTGGAAAGGTTTACCAAGAGATCCTATTTTTCAAACTCCATATTCCAAATTGAATCTGGAGTCTAGTTTCTGATAACATTAAGTAAGATTCAGATGGAAGTTAGATAAAACTCTGTCATATGATCAGAAAGTTCAAGGTGACATCCATTTCCTGGCTTTCATCGAGTCTCTCATGCAAGCTCTGCTACACATGACAAAGAGAGATTCTTTAATTTGCACTAGACATGTACACAGAATTAGGAAGCCTCTCCTAGTATTCTGGTTATGTTTGCTTTTCTGCCTTCATTTTGTAATTCATTATTACAATCCAGTGTATAACAGAAAAATTTCACTTCTTCCTTGTCAAATGTTTGTAGATGTTATAATATTCCCTATAGCCATTCTTTAGCAAATCTAAACGTTTCTTTTAATCCTCTCTGATCTACACACAACCTCTCAGGTTTTTGCTGAATCATGTTTAGCTCACTGACCCCTTTCCAGTATTAGAGCACCAAAAGCTGTGTGCAGAATTCCATGTGCACCTCACCAAAGCCAAGGAGAAAGATGATCACCTTGTTGGGCTGGGATACAATATTTCTGCAACACAGAGTCAGCTGCTGTTCTGGCTGCTTCAGATCTTCACTGTAAGGTTTTATTTGCCATGCTTGGCAGTCTATTTGGACTTTCCA
Organism: Manacus vitellinus; assembly: GCF_001715985.3. NCBI lineage: Eukaryota > Metazoa > Chordata > Aves > Passeriformes > Pipridae > Manacus > Manacus vitellinus. The sequence goes on along the minus strand of NW_021940737.1, from coordinate 2,742,371 downwards.
CTATGTCCCTGCTATGGAATTACAGTGCTTCAAAGCATAACAAAGCATGACTTAGAGTTTTGGAGGAAGATTTTAATTCTTAGTATTTTGACTCATATTTCTAACATTTAAGAGGGTTCTGTGTATGATTTCTCTGTCGTTGACTAGAGTATAAACCCACCAAATTTGTTATGCTGATATATGAAATATAAGAAATATTTATTTTCTACTTCCTTTAAATTTCACAGTTAAAGCATGCTGGCCTCCTGTTCATGGCAGTTTTTGCTTGCATCCTGTTGCTAAGACAGTGATCATATTTGAGATAATTTCAGTAAATTTTTAATAAGATTTTTTGAGTATTTTGCAAAGTCTGTTGGTACATCAAACTCTAAAGACAAAATAAGTGCAATCTCAGAAGGACCTTTCCTATGTCTGCTTTTATAAGCATTTTGCTATTGATTGAGACTCTGAAACAGAAAGTAAAAAAAAAAAAAAAAAAAAAAAATTCAATTTAGATCAGACCAAAAGGTTGGGAGGGTCTGTAAGGGGGAGATTAGAACTGAAAATGGTGATGGAAAAACATCACCAAATGTTGGATAAACATTCTGAAATCAGTAAGGTGACATCCAATACAGGCAGATATCTAGATGGAAACACCAACACACTGAGAATTGATTAGCTGTGCAAAATCACTGCAGATAATTATCTGGCCATAAACTGAATAGGAATCACTCCACAAATGTGATGCTGGATGAAAAAAAGCAAAAGCCATTCTGAAGTGTGGAACGGGAGTGTGATCTAATTATGCTACGATTTTTAGTACTGCTGGGGCTCTCCAGGACCCCTGTACTCCATTTGCAACCTCACACTTAAACTGTGTGGACAGTTTGGAGAAAGCTGAGAGAGCGCCAGCAAGAAAAACACAAGGTTTAGAAATGAGAGAGAGATAGAATTTGTTGCTAAAGGAGCAGCTGAATGTAATAATCACCTGCGAGAAATGTTGTAATGAAAAAGACAACGATGTGTGGTTTTTATTTCCCTATTTCTACTTATAATAAAAAGGAAGAAATGGGTCTGTTTGGAACACATAATATTGTTCTGATGTTAGAAAAGCCTTTTGACTTATAGGAAAAGAGGTTGGGAGCAGGCTGCCTCTGGAAGTTGTGCAAGCTTTTGCCAGAGGATTTTGGGAAAAGGAAGTAGGCTAAGTATTCCCTATTCTGAGTAAGGAGAACTCTTCCTAAGGCCCCCTATGGTCATATATCTCTATTCACAGTGCTGTTTCCACCTCTCAGAATTAAAGCAACATAAACTGTCAGAGAGGTCTGACTTGATACAGACCTTATTTTAGGCCCCAGACAGGCTCAGGATCGCTCTTGCAAAGGTTGGTGTAGCTGACTGTACAAATACACTGAAGCCAAATTTCATTGATAACAACAGCTCATTGAAACCTTTTTGGCTCAGCAGAGTTTTCCTGAAGTGAAGGCAGAGATCTGGGAAAAACACACCTGTCTCCAGGTGAGTCTGACCTAGGGAAGGGTGATAAAAACTTTGGGCTCACGAGCCAGGCACACAGAGATAACAGGTTTTCTTTCCTTCCTTAACATCCACACCACCTTTTCTCATTTCTCTTTTTTACAGACCAAACTTGAAAAAAACCCCAAACCCACAGTGCAGACAGCTCAGTCATTTTTTGAATCAGTAAGATAATTGTCATGACCATTTATTACCTGGTCTAATTTCTCATTAGTGTCCTTTTCTTCCTGATATCTTCAAATAGTCTTTTATTCACTGTTTTTTCTTTAACTAAAATTACCTCAGTGCACATTCAGTTGCTCTTATTTTTGTCCAGCTCTGCTCATTTATATATAATTCCCTCAATTTCCAGACCATTCTTGCTGCCCTCCATTCTTTGAGTAGACATTTGGGAAGAGGTACTGGCTGCTTGGCATTTTCCTTTCTTTATTAGCAGGATTATATTGTATTCTGACTCCTTTCAGGAGTCTCAGCATCCTTGAACTTCAATATCTACTACTCTGGGAATCCATTCTTTAGCATGCACTAAAGGACTAATGGGCACTACCAGGGAGCATCCCTACTATTTAAAATCAGCTCATAGTGTGAAAAAATGAAGTTATGAAAGTTAGATCCATGCTGAACATTCTTTGTCTAGAATCTTTACTTTCATGACTCATGAAATTATCTCTCGTGTATTTTAATTTTCATATTTATACTCCATTATTTTGCCACCTTGCAAATACAAAGGAGCTGTATCCAGGCCTTATATAGCCTTCTATATATATTCAGAAACTATAACCAGTCCTAGAAATTATTGTCTGTACATAGAGGTCAGGAGACAGATAGTCCAAAACCACACTGCAGCTCATTTTAGCTGTCACTGTTTTGTTGACATGGTTAATGGGATTCAAGTAAAAGCAGTATGAATTCCTTTTCAGGGAAACTGTGAACCCCTCTTTGCATTTTTCACACTGTTTCTCAAATGAAAAGCAATCAGAGAACCAAATGGAGAACCAAGGTTGTCATTAATTTGCACTGGCCATCCAGAAGGGTTTGGCCAGCTGGAATGTTTAGGTGTGTGGTTACTGTAACACTCACTGGATCACTCCATTAGCATCACAAATTTTACTTAAATTCTTCTGTGGCCTCCTCTCACCAGTACTGGAGTTTCTTGCAGCCATTAAATTTGTCCATTCACACACCATTCCCACAAAACAAAAGCTGTTACTGCTTTCTAGGTAAATGTCACGCTTAAAGTCATAAAGGCTTGTGGTAAATCCCAGGTTTATAGGAACCCTAACCAACAGCCACAAAGTGATGGCATATGCAGGATGTTAGATGTTACTTCAGATTAGTGAGAGCAGAAATACCTGAAGATGGAATTAAATGAAATAACCTTTAAATAACATTTAAAAAAAAAACAAAACAAAACAAAACAAACAAACAAACAAACCCAACAAATTCTCTTCTGATGTGGCCACTGAATGTCCTCCTCAACTTTGATTTGAAACATCACTTCTTAGCACTCACAGTCCCTTTAATGAAACAATGCCAGTCAGTTGTGCAGAAAACAGGACATAGCAGTCCCAGCTAATAAAACCTGGAATTTGTTGGGACTGTAGATATTAAAGTTCATGACTGAGCGGTTTAAAGAGTAAAGTTTTTATTTGTGCTAGGGATCCATGAAAGACAGGCAGCAGGAGAGGTGAAATCATAAGATGCAGAGGTTATGTGTCATCAGGTACTGATGCAAGTAGATGCAGGTAAATGGAACTGCTCTACTTTTAATTTAAAATAAATTCTTTCCACAGCTGTGTGGAAATTTTGCACCATTATCTGCAAAATTAACACACATAGTACTTCTGGAAATTTGGACTTTACAGATACTGCAACCTTCACTTGTAAAACAGTAGACACAGTTTGAACTTGTGAGCCTTGGAAGTGCCCCTTGAACTTATGAATTTATGGAGCTGTAGAAATGTAAATAGCCATACAAGGGGAAATCTAGTAATTCTATGACATTCTTGGTTCACAAAAGCAAAGAAGGACCAACAAACAGATCAGATGCTGCTGTACATTGGCTTAAGGGGAGGCCCACATATGTTGGATAAGAGAAGTGATACCCCACTCTCCACTCTTTAACCAGCTCTTGAGGAACATGTTAGATAATGCAGCCAGAGAAAGCTGTGCAGAGGAAAGCAGGAGACAGTGGGCACAGACAAAGTCAGCTTATGAGCTATGACATGCAGTGTTCAGAGAACAGAGCAGAGACTGGAAAATGCAATACAGCAACAAAGCAAAAAGCATGTTAAGTGGTCGTATGGAGTGAGGTGGACTTGCAATAATAAAAAATATTTTTTGTGACCTCCTAAGGAGCTCCTCTTTCTTCAGATTATCAACTTTGCTGCATTGATAATTCTGTAAGTAGAAAGAAAAAACAGAAGCTACTGTCTTTAATGTATGCTCTTGGAACAGGAAAGAATTCACAGGTGTGTGTAAATGAAATATTGTATTTATTTTTCTTTGCACTGCAGTGATACTTAGACCACTCAGTCAAGCCAGACATGAGAGGGTAGTGGGAACTGCAGATCTGCATTATTTCTTACATGTTTTACGTGTTCAATCATCTCCAGTTTTCTTCCTGGGGTCTGATGGGGCTCCAGTTTTGGGCTCAGGCTGCAGAATTACCAAGAAAGTGGGTTAATATAAACATACTGCAGTTGGCTGCTTAGTAACTAGGTGAAGTTGAGACTGATTTATAGGAAATTTGAACATGTCCTACTAGAGGAATGAGCAAAGTTCATGACTCATTCCTGTATCAAGACAAGGTAAGAACTGTAAAGACAGATACCTTTATTTTCCAAATCTCTTGAGTGGACCCTAAGTCAATCCTACTAAACAGACAGTAAACATTGTAAAATCTGATTAGTGTGTAAGCTGATGGCTTTATAACCCTAAAATCTTTATGATCCATCTCTGTAGGCAGGAAGAGTATGTTTTGCCTTTGTCCTGGATTACAGTTTACAGTTGCCAGAGAATGACTGACAGCTTAGAAAATCAAACCAGCATTTTTTGTACACACACGTGTGTGTCTGTATATGTATTTCAATCCATAAAATCTTAGAAAATTCAAAAGCAACTTGAGCACCATGTTGCTTAGTTCATATGCAGATTTTATTCAAGCAAAATTCCTGTTTGGTTCAGAAAGATTGGAAAAGGATGGCAAAGACCTGTCCTTAATCATCAGAATAACATACATTGTGCTGTGGCACTGTCCCTGGCTGGTCCACACACAAAACTCTTAGATATTTATCCTCTATCTTTCTGCCAGGATCTGAATCCTTAGAAAATCAAAGCTGGCAAATGAGTAAAACTAAAAATAATTTTCAAATGCTTCGCTTTGAAGTCATTTATCAAAATTTGGGAGCCAAAAGTAGCTTCAGCCTGTTATTGCAGATCGAGGTCTGCTGAAGGCTTTCATCAGGCTTCCCTCTAAGCACATCAGTCATACTTTAGATATAAACTTGTCTGCTAAATTTCAGAAAGTAAAATATGTGTGTTGGTCCTTGCAGGATGAGGGCTTTGGACCATAGTTGGAACTTCACGAATTGTTTTGTCACCGAATGGTTTTACAAGAGTTTATGAAACATCTTCAAGTACCAAAATGAATTAATTTACAGCATATGTTAATTGCAGGAAACTTTGCTCTGTGCTGTAAAGACCTCAAAAACATCTTAAACCAATGGGGTAAACAGTATAGAAAGGATCCAAAAATATTGCAGCTGCATGCCATTCCTCAGTCCTTTTTAAGCTCGTTATTTTTGCTTATTTAAAAATCCCTAGAAATAGGGGTTTCTAATAGATCTGCTGATAGATCCTGAACCAGAGTCACACAAATGGCACACTGTAATTAGACAGGGGGAGGGGGAATGAGTCTGATGTTCTGCCAGAGCTCATTAAAACGGGTTGTGCACTCCAGTGCACAGAACATTGCTCATGACTGATAACAGAGGAGCATACTACTAGCTGGATAGGGAGGAGAACATGGAATTATTTTTCTTAAAACTGGGGGAAAAAATTGGAGAAGAATGGGGAAGTAAAAAGAACAGTGATACTTCTTTTCAGGGACTGAGATAATGCTGTCCCTGACCATATGTTGGTAAACCAAAATGCAGTTGTGCTTTACCCTTTATTAGCAGGGCAAAGGTTTACTGCTCAGAAGTGCCAAGGCCAGAGTCAGTGTCTTTACTGCCTAATCTGACTGGCATTTATTTGGCAAGGTGCAAAAATTTCTTGGCAGATGTGGTGGTTGCACTTGCTAATCATGTGCTATATGTTCCTGTGCATTTACGTTTGCCAGCATACAAAGATGTGTGTGGCACCTAGAGCTGCCATTTCTTATTAAAGATGATGCACTTTTAGAAAGCATTTGATTTGGAGAGTAACTTTCTTGCATTCTTGCTCATCCTTGCTTTCTAATGGCCAGTTTTTAACCCTGCAGGATGCTCTTAATAGGTAGATTAACACAGATCACCACTCGCACCAGCAATGCCAAACGAACAGAAATTGCTACCTGGCACCTTGGCTTTGCTGGGTTTACTTTGGCCAGACAGAGTGGACACCCTTGCATATGGCAGCAGAAGAGAGGGGGAAAATGTTGTTGAATGCATTAACTGACTCATTAAACTTATTCTGCAAACAAATGTTCTGTAGTTCACAGAAAGGTAAAAAGCAGCGAAGCAGGGGCATGTACAGCAAAATAGCCTTAGGTGCATTGATACCATTAAAAAAAATAGTGTGTAATACTGTGTAAAATACTAAGAAATAAATGAGAACAGATGTAGACTTGAAAGGAGGGGTTACTATTTAGTAACCAATTAACAAAATTAGTGTAATGAAGCTTTCCATTAAAAATGCAAGAATATTTCTCTTCTGTTGAGTCCCACATAAGAGGAAGCTTTGGAGAGTTTGAAGGTTGCTTCAGTCACAGCATGTCAGAACAGGAGGCCAAATTTCAGCACCTTTTCTGTGCAGGTCTTGAGGGAGAACACAGGTCTTTAAAGGTCTAACATTATCGATTTAATACTTCTTTGGCTTTCATAAACTTTGTCTTAGCCAGTATAAGGTATTATTATTCTGTAAATCCTGTACCAAGCAAAATATCATTCTCATTTATATAGGGCAGGGGAGAAGATTTGTCCCCAGTCAGATGTTTGGTTGAGCTGAAGAACTGAAGTCTCTTGAGTCCTGGTTCAGATAGTAAAAGCTATCTCCCAGTAAATTAGGTTTGGGATTCCTTGTTTGAATGCTATTCCCATAGCCTATGGACATACTGGGCTTATATTACAGGAGCAATGTTATCCCTGTTCATTACTTTTTGATCAGAGATAAAAAATTCCTGGATCCAGGTCTGATTTCAGATGTCATCCTATAAATATAGTGGAAAACCAAAGCTGATAACTTTTTCTCAGTAGGAATGGGGGAATCCAGACTGAACATTTGTGAGCCACTGCTGATCCAAATCATGAACAAATGACCACATATTAACATCCATGGTGAGATGAGGTACTGACAGAAATGCTAATGGAAAATAGCTCTTCTCTATTCTGGGAAAAGCAAATAGCAGAACCATCTCTAAGGCTTGCTTTGATAGCTGCTCTGGAGTTGGTGGTCCTGTGTAGATTGACATTTGCTGAGAATCTGGGATAGAGATTTCCCTGTACATGGGAATTTGTGACTGGACCTTACAAACCAAGACAATCATGGAAATCACGGCTACTTGGAAAGGAAAGGTTTCAGCTTCTCGACAATACTTCCTGCATTTACTCTCTTCCTTCTGCACAGTTTCTCTTTGTAAATGTATGAACAGGTGTTAAGATGAACCAGTAAAGAGGTTACAGAACATTAATTGCTGCTTTGAAGTGTTATCTCTAGGGAAAGTAAATTAAAACATAAACAAAGCAAGTAATAAGTATACTCCTGAGGCAACAGATAAGACTCACTTAGAGAACTTTCAACACCAAGTTACCCAGCATTTTACTGCTGCTGAGGGAGCAGAAAATGTATCACAAGTGGCTGTTCCTGAAGTCAGGGAAGTATGTGAAGTGGATACCAATTTCTTAACAGGTTCTTCTGAAGTGGGTAGTTCAGAGCTGTTACACCAGATCTTCATCAGAGGACTATTCTTTAATTAGCTGAATCTGCAGGTGTCTGTCTAAACAGGTGCTATGTACAGTGTATCTGGAGGCCTGGCACACTCTTTGTGTGGTAAACTTGTCCATCTGGTTACTTGAGAGTTCTTTACCTGAGTAAACTAGGATGCTTGGTTGCAGCTCTGTCCCACCTGAGAGAGCACTTGCAACCTTGAAGTTTACCTGACGGGTGAATAGAGGCTGGATAGAGGTGAGGAAACTAATCTTTCTTTGGCAAGAATATGGTACAGGAAAAGGTTTTGATCCAGTATATGTAAATCTGACTCTTTTCTTTAGATCACAGGGCTCTCTTGAGCTTAGTTGTATGGCATGACCCATCCAGAATCAAAGTGCTACAGTTACAGGTGTCAGTTATTGTGAGGAATTCCCAAGGTGTATTTCAAGCTCTGGATTCCTCACTAGGTTTTGGTTCTATTCCGTGATTTTTGTTTCAGTTCTGATATTTGACATTTCACATTAATAAATGGTGTTTGTGAGACAGTGGGCATTAATGTCAGAGTGGGTAGGAGCTTTACTGGCCCTGACATTTGATGAAGAGCTCATCTACCTACATAAATCAGCTTGGTTACCGGAAGACTTTGTGATGTGTTTATTTCTGAACAATAACACAAGCCAGAGACACATCAGTAAAGGGAAAGAAAGAACATATCAACAGGAGTCTGAATGGGGAACAAATACTGATGAGAATGAAACCTTATCTCAGGTTGCAGGAGTTGGTGTTCCCTGCTGCCAACAGCTTTCACAAACCAAAGAGAGAGAAATGTTTTTATAAAAAATATAAAGAAGTTGGGAGACCCCCTTAGATAACTATCCACCTACATGTAGCTGTCACTGAAAAACCAAACAGCAGGAATAGAATCCAATAAATGCTTATTCTTCAGCATGGCCAAATGTCAGCCATGGGGCTTCACTGAAATGAACAAGCTCTGTCTTGAGTAAATATATATATTAATAGCTTGGAGCTGCGCTATCAAAGGAAAACAGCTGAACAGCAGAACAACAAAACAAAGAAGCTCCGAGGCCTTCCACTGCCTACAGCAATATGCAGCTGAAGATGTATACTCTGCTCATTTCCACTCTGAACTAAACTCTATCTTCAATGTCATCAATATTATCAGTGTCATTACTGAACTGCAGCGTGAATTTGATGCAATAACTATTAATTAGACCATTTTGCCCTCCTCCAGCAACAGCCCTAGTGCATCAGTTCCTAATGGAGTTTATGTTATGTTATTTTATTTTGATTTTGCTCAGAGCAGCCTTTCTGAATTCTAAGTTACTGTAAGGTAATTGAAAGTACAGCAAAGGTTATAGAACAGCCTTCATACTTTACCAGCTCATCTGCTTCACAACATTACACATCAGCAGCATAAACAGCCAACTCAATAATGAAGAATGCTGACATAAAAAATAGCACCCTACGATCACACACTCTAAGTCTTTTCACTCCTCTCTCAGTGGTCAGCAAGGTGAACAAAACTGGGAATGTCAAAGAGAGAATGCAAAGCAGTTAAAACTTCACTTTCAGAGGCAAGAACCACTCATCCTTAAAACCTCATCAGCTGTTCCATTTGTCTTATACCACAATGATTGTTCTGTATAGCTCTGATACTTCTGGGTTAGTTTAAATCTAATAGGGTTTTCTGTCAGGCTCTAGGTAAATTTAGCATGTCATCTAACCTGCTGGTTTAAGTCCTTCCATTGGTACATGAGACATCAGTGAGTTAATTTGCATTGTAGAAGCCCAGGTTGCTGCATCATCACTGCACAGGGAGTGCTGCACATCTGCCTGTACTGTGGCTGCTGCCTCCTTCAGTTACTGAGCAGGGATAGGACAAGGAATACACGTCTCTTCTTATCTAGCTCTGTCTCATCTGCTCCTTTGTGTTTTCACAGTCCCCGTCACAAACAGAGATCAGCTGCTCAGCTTCAGCAAAATGAAAAGAGAAAAACTCAGGGTTTCTTCTGAAAACCCAGCTCCTCCAGTCTGTTGCAGGAACCAGCCACAAAAACATTACAAAGATTTCCTAATACTCCCACCAGTGTTTTGCTCCCTTTTCCTAAGCTGTGGAGATGACAGTTGTTTTCCACCAATCCATGAACATGTAAACTGATGTTTGCCTATAATTTTGGAAGGGGACAATGGGTTCTATTGATCATTGCTATTGTAATACTTGCTGCTACTGTGGCTGAGTTTCTGCTTCCTCACTCGAATTATCTAAAGTTTAGGAGCTAACCTATCAACCAAGGATGTTTTTATATCTATACTCACATAGGTAGATAGATAGACAGATAGATAGATATACACATGTAAGTTAGTGTGTGTTAGAATCAGCTGTTCCATGAAATTGCTATTTCCTGTCTCTGGATTGGGAAATATTTTGAAGGAAAGCACATTCTGGCCAAATTTCATTTCAGTAATTAGAGAGATATGTGAGTTTAGATTTTTCTAATGGAAAAGAAACTACGATGGAACCTGATTTTTTTAAACTGCAAAATGCCATGAGTCATATTTGGTTCCAGTTTCTGCTTTTCAGGTTTATCATAACCAGTAAGCCAACATGTAACTGGATTGAATGCAACCCATTGACCCCACTGACTTAAGGGAAGTATCTTGTTGCTACTGATGATGAGTTTGAGTTCCTACAAGTGTGAAGTTTTAGGTCAAAACGTGCTGAGAGGCTTAAAAATACCTATGAACATAACTACAGATAATCATTGTTGCTGAAATGTCGGAGAAGTAACTCAAAAAGTGTCATGATGCAGTTTCCTTATCACTGAAGTTATCCCTGAATGGAAAGAGAACTACAGGGGCCTCCATAATCTTTTTATAAAATCATTATGGCTTCATCCCTTTAGAACACTTGATACTCTTGGCTCCCCGCAGTGGAACAGGAATGAAGGGAGCACGTAGGATACTTAGTCTGAAATCTTTGATTTTGAGATTCAGAACAAGTTTTGCCCTGTGATTTATGAGGTAGATGCTAGGGAGGAGGCTGGAGGATTTAGCCCTATATGTCCCTCTGGTTTGGACTCACAGGTATTTAAAACTCCATTATTGTTTTAGTAAAGCTGTGTAAGAATTTGCTGAAAATGCTGTCTCCCTTGATTCTTAATGTCTACAGGACATTTCTTATGATAAATATTAATAATTTTCAAGGACATGGATGAGTGCATTTTTATAATTATCAAAAACCAGACATACTGGTTTAGTGTTTAAAATTAATTATAGTATGGAAACTAGCATTCCATAAGGGAATTATATTAACTCATCAGAGTGAGTTCATTTTGCCTTTCAATTTACATTTGTTAAATTTTATTTACTGATTTTGTATTTCATTTCTAAGCACTTAGTGAATTTGTAACTAGATAACTTTATTCCTGGATGTTTGATTTGATGTGTATTTAATTTACAGCACCATGTATTTGAACCTGTTATAAGTCCATAAATCCTAATAACTTAAGAGGAAAATAAGAGTAATGAACTTTCAAAAAGTTCCTGCAGTTGCAATATTATTTATGGCATGAAAATGGAAAACTAGTATTTAAGAATTTTAGATTAGTTCTCCTTCTTAATACCTCAGTTTAGCCTGCTACTGAAAGGCAAGGGTGACCAAGAACTAGAAACATTTAGACACTGCTGATTTCAGAGCCAACTAAATGTTCCATCACCTTATCTGGTTCTCCTGTGTACTACCACAGGGATTACATTCCACCCAAAAAATGTCTTTCATTGGCCATGCAGCATTATCTGCAATCTTTCTCATAGTGGGGATGATGATCTGATTAGACTTAATTGCAGAAGCCTGTGATAAATGGGAACCAGCTGCTTAGTTAGTTTTATCAGGTACCTCTCAGCATTTCACCTGTACTTGGCAGGTTTCTCTGTTGCCATAGGGACTAATTCCAGCTTCCCAAATCTGCAGCACTGAGATTGGGGCGAAGGTTACAGGTTATGGCTTTAAGTGGGCTGGCAGTGGAAGGATCTCTGCCAACACCTATCTGCAAGAAGTTCCAAGCTCATCTGGTGCATGAGAGAACAGCAACAAAAGCCGGCGACGGGAAAGACTCAGGTAAGGGTTGATGTGAACTGGAGAGCACCAGTGGGGGGGTAGGATGTTCTCTCAGCTTCATTAATGTGAACAAAATGCAGGAAAGCAGTACAAGAAAAGTCAAAAATATCATAGAAGGGGGGTTTGATATTTGATGTGGAGAAGCAAGAAGCCAGGAAATGGAGGAAGAGCCTGTACCACAGTTGCTCACATGACACCTGGTTTGCCTGGAGGTATTTTCTTTCTGTTTGTAGAGACAAAGGCTTATTCATTCTAATACTGCTGGTGTGCTTCTGTCTGACTCTCTCAAACAGTGAAGAAAATTAATAAAGAAGTTGTCTAGCCTTTGGAGAATTCATAAGGATTTGTCCTTTTGGTTTCATGGTGATATATCTTACTGCAAGGGGAGGAGACACTTTTTCCTTAGATCGCCCCAGTGATCACAGCATGGGAGAACAGTCCATAATACTTCTAAAGAATTCTTCCTTCATAAAATCATCTGAAAATCCAAGTCTGAAGTGAAGTATTTTTTCACTGGAAGCCCCACTGTACCCCATGCAGGCCATTGTGAGGGTCCTCAGTCTTGTGAGTTTTCAGTTTAATGATTAGCGAGGGACTCAGAGCAGTTCCACGGTTATCATCACTTCAGCTCCAAAATCTTTAGCTGAATCCTAATCCACTGTGTCTTTTGGAAGATGTTTAGGAACTGTGGCTCCCTGCAGAATCTTTTAGTGTCTCCAAAAGGTTACAAACATATAACAGAATGGACACTATTTTAAGCCCAGCTCTGCAAATAGGAGCTCTCAGCTCTAATGGATTCTATTTTAGAGTCTCCACCCAATCTCCCTAGTCTTTTAAAGATTGGTTTGCTTCTATTAGCAAAAATAGCACTGATAGTGGGCACCCTTGACTAGTCTACCTCGAAAGTCAAAATTGAGATAGTGTGGTGACATTAGTATGCATCCTTGCTCAGAACAGTGGAACTGATGCAATACATTTACAGCAAATTCTGAAATTTCCATCCTAGGAAAGAGAAACTGCCATTCAATCCAGTGAAATGCTTTCTCAGCGTCAAAAGATGCTATTACCACAGGACTGGCATCATTTTTCATCTTAAAGAGGATATTAAATAAGCACAGCAAATTCGTGCAGGTGAGCCTACTGTACTAAACATAAAATAAAACCACGCATTGTTCAGGATGAATTATTTTAATGCTTATACCTTGAGTCAATTGGCCAATAACTTTGCCAATTTGTTAATACCTGCATTTAGGAATAAAAGGGATCTATGTATCCTATATTGGTATATGTTCCAGCCTGTTTCAATGTTGCCACAATCAGCACCCTTCAGTCTGTGAAGTATCTGCTGGTCAGCATCTGGTTTGCATAATGTAGCGTTACAAAGATGAAAAAAAACAGCCACCATCAGCTGGCCAAAAAAAAAAAGGTAAAAAGCTTCCCCTTTTCCCCTTTTGAAATGTGGAGGCTAACCTTGTCTAATGATTACAAGATTTATGAACAATTCAATAGCAATAGACTATAAAAGTGATAGGTCAGTCCACGTGTACACAAAGACTAAGCAGCTTTGAGTGAGATGAAAGATAAGACAGAGATCCAGCTTAGATCAAGAGCTGTATTTTCAAGACAGCACAGCATGCTGGTAGTGACATCTTTATACAGAAATACTTAGGTTTGAGTTTAGGAACATGTTGTATTCACACAGTTTTGAATACGCAGTCTCCCTCTTCGTGGATCTTGAGCTCCAGGCAGGGAGAAGCAGAGATGTTATTTCCCTTTACACTACTTTATTAAGATTCAGAAGTGATATTTCACTTACATTAGGTATGGTTGGGGAGCATCTATTGCATACTAGGCTTTCTCAGTGTACCATCTTCTACTTCTTCTGCTAAATCCTAATTAGCTGGCTTGAAATGTCAGCAGCTATGGGCAGCTTTAGGCCCCAAAGCTTTCACTTTTGTTTGTGTGAGTGAAACTGTGCAGATCAGACTTAATACTTTTCTTAATATCTCGCTTGACTGTCTGTGATGATGTCTAAGACCTTGTTTATCCCTGACACACCCTTCAAAGTGCTTCTCACCCTGCACTGTTTTCCATATTTGCTGCATATACTCTTTTTGCCCTACTCTAATCCCTTCCCTTCAAATATGTAAAGCTGTGAATAGACAGTCTTTTTCCTGGATATTAGTTAATAATAGCCAGACTGTGAAACTAAAACTTACAGTACTGTATTTCTAATTAATCAAAAAGACATGCTGTAATAATACAGCTACAGACAAGTAGCTGTGCTGGCAATCAGCCAGTGCTCTGTGGCAAAGCAACTTGCCAAGCAGAGCCATCATTAGCCAGTCACATCATGGACCTCTGCATGGATTGGATTGGGTGGGTACATGGTGGAGCAGATGGTAGGAAAGAGTAGCCAGGGAGGATCTAGTCCAGCTACTCAATGACTGGACAAGAGAAAATTAAAAGAAAAAAAATGAAATTAGTGCAAATGGTTCTAGTTGAAGATGGGGGGTAGGGGGAAGGGGCATTTGAGGAAGTTTTTGTCAGGTGTTAACAGGGCACTTTGAAAGTGCTGCAGTAATCATGGGCCCTGGGATGTTTCTGGTTCAGGTCTGCATAATTTGTTGTAGCATCTTGTGCCTTGCTGTCCTGAGAGCTGAGGAAAGGAAACTGAAACCCAGAGTGGGACCATATGCCCAGCAGATTTGCTAATAGAGGCTGGCTCAGTTTCTCATGAAATGAGCCTGTGCACAGCCCATCCTTGTCTTCTGGGGAAGAGTGGAGAAAACACATTTTATTCTGATGCCCGCTGGTCTCCAATGTGTCTCACCAGCTTTTGATAACTGCTGGTGGTAATTCAGGAGAGACTATGAGGCTTCATAAATTATGGTAGCTAGAAATGTGCAGATTCAGAGTCAAGAAATCTTCCAAGCCAGCATTTATATGAGGTCTCTTTTTGCCCAATTTTATTTTAAACTTTCTTCAAGCTGAGATGGGAGAGGTTGCTATTGCAGCAATCCTCAGGTGATGCTGAGAAATAAGAACTCTTGGTTTCAAGAAGTCAAGAATGTTCAGATTTCTAAAACAGCCTTCTAATTTTCCATGCCCGACTTCAGGCTTTGTGGGCCTCGATACCAAAGGTACTGAATATCCATAGCTATGAGGTGACAGCTTGGAGCTGAGTGAGCAGCATTCCTTACCTTCACTACACAACTGTCTTCTGGAAATAGGGATGAGGCCACATGGATCGTGTGAGGACAAGTTAGTGTGTAGACAATGCTTGAATATGAATAGTGCTTAGGATAAAATTTTTGAGGATCCAAAGAAATGGACACAGTCAATAGTTTCTTTGACTAAAATGATTGAGCCAGTTACACAAACAACACTGGTACATAATTCCTTCTCACTTAGGAAGAAAGTCTAACACTGTCCATGCTTACTAGCACAATATCAAAATATATACCAAGACAGTCTCCAAAATCAGCGACCAAACAAACATTGAGCAACTATTACGTTATTTTATACTAACACACCACACCCATTTATTCACTTCTCTGCTAAGCTTTGCTTCTTCTTTAACTGTTTGCAAGTTCTTGAACCACAACCCACAGTACTTCAGCCCAGTTCATGGGTTGGAGCTGTTCTGCACGGGCTCCAGGCTGGGCAAGATGAGCCAGCTTTATCCCAGAAGGCTCCAGTCACAGGAATGCAGTTCTCTGCCTGAGTTAATGTGCCAGTATAGACATGCTTTCAGATTCCAAGCTCCACATTTTCCAGGCTGATACTGCTTAGAAACGGAGAAGCTCTCATTTATCAGTGGTCAGAAACTGAACCCGCCAGAACGGAGGAACCGTTGCTGGAGAGCAATTCGGGATTGTGACAGAGATGAAGCGGTGGGAGACTGAGCAGAGGAAACTCATACAATGAGCAAGAACAGCTTGTGTCACGTTACCACCTGTTCCTTTGACATCTGAATTTATGGTCTAAACCATAAATGGCCTAAGGCCTCATTTATTTGAAGTCAGGACAGAAACAGCACATGCCCTACAGAGCTTAAGCTTCACCTTTCAAGTGCCGAGTACACGCAAGACTGAACAAACCTTACAGAATGTGGGGGCTCTTGGTAACAAATAAAATGAGATATTTACCATACAAACAAAAAATATTGTAGATTAAAGGACATCAAAGTAATCCCTTCTAAACCAAAATCATAAACAAAAAGGAAAAATAAAGTAAATAGATAAATATGAGTGTTTGAGGCCAAATGCATTTCCCACCAAGGAAATAATCAGATGGTATTAAAAGTACTGTGGCAAAACTGGAGTTAGTATGTTCCTGGCACTGTATTTTATGGGAGAGAAAAGATATATAGTCATCACCTTGAATAAAATATATACCATAACTGGGAAAAGTACAGGATTTTTTAAAGTTCTGTCACTTAAATAAAAAGCACGAGGCAGGTGGTGGTGACAAAGGCTAGGGAATGTGATAACAAGTATTAATAGCAGTTCAAAGAAAGGAGGGTACAGCTGCTGCAGGAAATGTTGGATCCAGCTCTGCAGCTGAGCTGCACTTGGTCCTCTGCCCTGAAGTGTAAGAAAGAAAAATGAGTGTATATAGCCATGGATTTGCTCTAAATCTGTGATTTGAGGATGCCAGTAGACACCCAGGATATCTATCCAGCATGAAATAGAGAAGACTTGTTTTCTGTATTTGGTTAAGAGTGGCAAATATCACTAATATGGCAGAAATGTTTAAACAAGGACACAGTACATCACAAGGGAAAACCATCTATCTGGTTTAGCAGCTGGTTTGAAGCATTCGGTTAGGCAGCTATTGCAGTGAAGAAACTCTCCCAACTGTTTCAGGCTGGTTCCTACAGTGCTTGTTCATCCTGGCTAGAAGACTTTTCCAGGGTGGTTTGCAGGACCCAATCTGGATACAGGACATAATTTTATAGCCATTCTGTACTCTCTTGTGGATTCAGATCCCATGTTCATGTGCAATTAACCAAGCAAGCTACAGAACCGTGGCCACTGTCTCTTTAAAATGACTGTACCCTGGGCCCGTGATCCCTGCTGGCCTAGTCTGTCCCCAAATGGCTAGAACCACACTGTCTTTAACAGGCAGCTCACCTGAGACCCTCCTTCAATTACTGTCAACTTCTTTGGGAAACAAGAGTACTCAGGACCTCTCAGCAGTAAGGTCAAAGCCCCAGGGCTTCATTTAGGTATCTGTGTCTGGAGTGTGCTGGGTAAATGGAAGAAATTTATACATCGCAAAGATGGCCACTACGTAATTTTGGGAGCATGCAGGACTCAAGGATGAAATTTCTGAGGTATGACAGGAGTCAGTGACAGCTATTGTCACACTGTACAGTGATTTATTGCTCTGAATTAGCATATATGCTTATATAGCAATATACCATGCAGATAGTAAAGATGGTTTCTATAAACATAATAAGAACAGTAGCTATTATCAAAATAAGATCTATATAGCTTGGCCACTGAAGGACTTTACTTGATTCTGTGACTGTGCCTTTTCAGTTTGATGCTAATGGATCTCCTTGTTGCCACAGTTGTTGATCAGGCTGTCATCATAAGTGATGTTTGTGTTAGTAATAGCAGGAGAGTTTTCTATCGACTCTCTAATAATACATAAAGAACTGCAAACCAATCCATAATGAGCACTTATCCTTCTTCGCTTCCTTTTTTCCTCTAATGCTTCATGTCTTCTATCTGTTTGACAATTTTATTTTGAAGTTTAGAAATTCTGTTCCATTTAACAGTTTGACTTCCTGTTGGTGTAGTTTTTCTCTGCAAAGGAACAAGCATTCAGACTCTGAAAACTGAGGCATTCATGATCCTGTTGAGATCCCTTAAATTACAGCAAAGACATCTCCAGAATATTCAAATGTATCCAATCCCTTACCAAACTGTAGTAATTATGTTCTCAGTTGCTTTAGTCCATATGTTAAATCTGTGCTCTGTTTATAGACAGGATGTATGTCTTCCTTCTCTTGTTTTGGTAGTGAATGGTAAAACAAAAGGCCGTGGAGAACAGTTTCTGGTCATCCCGTGGCTTCCACAAGTGGTACTGGGTACCCTCCATCTGTAGCCTCCTGTGCCAATTTCTTAATCTTCAAAGTTTCTGATTTTAGAAGTGGAATTTTGAGTACACTGTGTATTGCAGGATATGTCTTATTGAATTTCCCCTCCAAAAAAGTGGTTAGAATGAAGCACAGTGTTTAAAGTGTGGTTTTAAAGCAGATGAGTCCATTCAGTTGAGCTAAACATTGTTTCTGAAACACCCAGTACCTAGATTTATGCTTCCTAAATTGGGGAGAAAACTAAGAAATAAGAAAGAAAAAAGCAGCAGATTCAGCAGATCTTATCTCACTATTTCCCCCTTCTGTTTTCATTTGCACTTCTATTTCCATGCAATATTTCATTTCTTTATGCATCTATCACTGTTTGCTTCTGTCAGAAGTTCAAAGGCAGCCTGCTCTCATAAAGGAGAGACAGTATTGACTGATCTATAATATCGTTTCTACCTTTTTTGACCAATCCTCAATGCATATTTTCAGTTTCGAAAAGCATTTCATGAATCACTGGGCAGTTTGAAAAATCTATAGTGTAGGCTCATTACTTTATGGCTGCTGAATGTTTTCCATTGGTTGTGTTTGCAATGCAAAAACACAGCCCCTTCTTTCAGGAAAAAGAGGTTAAAATTTCATATATACATAAATAATAAAACAACACAGGGAGGTGATATCGGTATGATATATTTCATTCCCTATATACCTTTGACTGCCCTGCTGTCCATTAATCCACACAAACTTCCATCATATTCCAACCTCCTTAGCACCTTTAGTCTCATTTTTTTAGGTAGTCAGTCAAAAACCGCTTACTTGTCCCCTCTGAAATGTGGCACTCCCAGCCACCCACACAAATGTCACTGGCTGCAGGCCCAGGACAAGCAATATTCTGTTCTACACTAGTGATCACGGTTTAAGCTCATACCTTATGAGGCTGCAGAAGTGAGAGCTTTATACTTCCTAGTGAGCTCCTTGCCCCAGCAAGCAGAGAGGGATAAAATGGCTGTAGAAGGTAATTCCAGTGAGTCATTCTTGAGAAGACAGATCCAGGGCTTCACAAACCTCAGGATATAATGGAAAGGACAAAATGATGCAACTTTAACAGGAGTCACTTTGAGATTCGTTTTAAATTTTTAACAAATATTTTCTCATGTTTAGCCATCTATAGAATCTTAGTAACTCAGATTCTTCATTTCAAAGGTATAGGGATATCAAAGTGGTCCTGACACAATTAGCCTCTCCCCTCCATTCTATTTTAAGCACTTCTATCACCAATATTTTTCTGAAAAACACATACACATAGCGTGATGGGAATGTATTTAAGTGCTTTCAGCACTCCTGCAGAGTGACACACAGAACTCACCTAGAGTTTAACTACTTATATCACACCAGATCCCTTTTCTTCTCACTCTTTTGTGAAGGGTAGTATATAAACAAAAGCTTCCTCTTTCTTACTCTGTTTAAAACTAGGCACAGAACTAAATCAGTTCTCTAGAACATTATCTTTTTTTTTTTTCCCAGCAAAGGAGCCACACTGCCACCAATGAGTCACAAAATAATTAAACATTTAAGACTGTGTGGGCTTTCATTCTGAGGAGGTGACAGGGCTGAAGGGTAGCTGCAGCTTCCAGTTTGGAGGTACTCTGTGTACTGGCTGCACGTGCAAACACCCTGCCTTGTGATGGGAAAGAGAATGGGACAGGGAGGTTCAGAGCAGGGTTTGCTGGAGTCACACAGAGAGTAGACAGTGCACTCAGGGAAAATGTCCTGGCAAACAACCTCTGGATCATCAACACACCAGCCACTGCCCTCATCCTAACACACTGAATAGTTTGGCTACCAGTTGCTGAGGTGCACTGGCACAGAGGCTCCCCCACTCCAGCACTCAGTCCAGGCCAACCATAATGTGGAAAGGAGGTTTATAATTGTTCATTATATTAAGGTGTAAATTATTCTATGTTGTCTCTACATGAACTTCATGAGAAATCAGCCCCAGTTTGAAAGGGCTATTTTATATCTCCCTAAGGGAACCTCTGAAAGACAATCTGGGCTAAAACGCATTATAAAAAGGTAGTTATTTCATTCATCCAGACAGCTCAGGGGAAGTTGCTGTTTAAGCAGTTTTATTTAGGCATCAGTGAAAGGACTCTGCTGCTCCAAGTCCATTGTCAGTTTTTAGAGGTTTGTCTCTATCTGCACCAGGGATTTCTCACTCTACATGGATTTTTATGTTATCATTAGCATCTTAGGTCCTCCTGAAGCTGCCACAAGCAGATTTTTATTCCATATGACTATTTTGTCAGCCTGTAGCTACCAGAAAGGTGAAAATGAGAAGGGTAAATTGGAAGAGGAGACAATCCAGTCTCTTCCATGCAGATGAAAGGCTCTCCTCAGTCAGACTTTGCTATCGCTCTGCCATTTTTTCTTCCGTGCTAGGGAAAGTAGCTGTTTATTTTTGAATCTGTCTTTACCCCAGCTCTAAGGAGGACTAGAAATGCATGTTCAGTATCCCTTGCATATAGAAAATAAATTGGTTGAAGCAGGAAGTCAGATGGACTTTAAGGAGTTTTCTGTATTGACTCGTTTCCAAGTTGATTAAATGCTTATAAGTTCAGCCTGTGCTCTTCTTCTTGCAAGTCTAACTATTGGGTATACAGATTCATATCTACATGTATACAGACTCCAACAGTGTTAAAAAAACAAACCTCCAGACAGCTAGAACTATTAGTTCATAGGAATTTTAAATTAAATTAAATAGCTGGGCTGTTTTCCAGACGATTTCTAAAGTTCCCATGCTTACACGAAAACCTCCGTAGGATTTACATTACACTACTGTATTTGTTTCAGTGAGCATTTGACTGCCAAGAATACAGTCTATGACCAACATGGCAATCTAATTAAATATTTGACGAGCAGAAAGCTGGACATTATTCAAGTCAAGCATTAAATTAGAAAATTTAGTTTGTCTCCTTTATCAGTAGATTTTTAAATCAGCCTATTCTACCAAAACCCATAAGTTTAATGAATTTGGTCAGACATACTGTGTAACAGATGTCTAACACACAGCCATGAGCCTAAATCACAAAAATGATGCTTCACTTCGGCATGGTAAAATATATTAGAAAGGCGCAGAAAGGTCAGTCACCAGCAACCTGCTTGCTGGTATTTGAGAAACAGCACTGTAAAATGCATGAGCTGCCTTTTGTAGTCTCTTGCAGGAAGCCTTGGAGAGCCACAGATAATTTGCTTTCAATGATTCATCAAGTTGGCCCTTTGTTTCACTAATTTGAGTGTCAAGTGCAACCACATAATAAAGAATTACCAAGACCAGATAAGATTCTTCTTATATTGCTCCGTTTGTCTTAACAACTGGTACTATTGAAACCAAACTCACAAACTGAATAAATAGCAAGCATGTGTGCAATATGGCATTCTTATGTGAAATGATGTGTTTACTGCTCTATCTGCTGATGTACCATACATTCTTGTTTCTTTTTTACTTTCTTAAAAGGCACTAAATGCTGCGTGCTGTGCCCATGCTAGAGATGGTATTTGTTTCACTGTTAGTCCTCCAATGAATTAGTAAAGATAAAAAATGGATTTCAATGACAATTCCAGCCTTGAGAAAGCTGCTATTGTGACCATGGTTGAGTTACCCTGCTGATAGTTTTCTCCTTAATGTAATTTTTAATACTATATAGCTGTGGGTTAGATGTGAAGCCATATATTAGAACTATTATTTCCATGAGTAGTTTCAAGTGAAATAACTTCATGATTAGGAGATAGATTATTTTAAAAATGCTGTCAGTCTAATAACTTTGTAAGAGATCAACCTTAAAAGGGCTTGTTTAGAAGGGGTATATTTACAAACGTGGAATTTCCAGAGCAAAAAGTCTACGTGTTATGAGGTCTGCTAACAAAGTTTTCACAACTGAACTAAACACCATTAACACAAACAAATAAAGAATAAAGAAGTTTAGAAGGCTGCTTGTGAGACTGGGAAAATGTCCGCCTTCAGAAACCAGAGATGGCACGGGGAACAAGTCTGTCAGATTTGCTTTAGAAAACGAAGAAAGCTTCTGTCAAAAGGGTTTGAAGCCGGTTGTTAGAGCTCGGGAAAGGTTGTGTGAGAGGGTGTTGTCAGCGCCGCGCAAGGAGTTTGAGGGCGTCGATTTTTTTTTTTTTTTTTT